>NC_048222.1:44403441-44644177 GCF_002007445.2 Ailuropoda melanoleuca
CAAATGGATGAAAGACCTTGATGTGAGACAGGAATCCATCAAAATTCTAGAGGAGAACATAGGCAACAACCACTACGACATCGGCCAGAGCAAANTGACATCGGCCAGAGCAACCTTTTTCACGACACATCTCCAAAGGCAAGAGAAATAAAAGATAAAATGAACTTATGGGACTTTATCAGGATAAAGAGCTTCTGCACAGCCAAGGAAACAGTCAAAAAAACTAAGAGACAGCCCACGGAATGGGAGAATATATTTGCAAAGGACACCACAGATAAAGGACTGGTATCCAAGATCTACAAAGAACTTCTCAAACTCAATACACGAGAAACAAATAAACAAATCATAAAATGGGCAGAAGATATGAACAGACACTTTTCCAATGAAGACATACAAATGGCTAACAGACACATGAAAAAATGTTCAAAATCATTAGCCATCAGGGAAATTCAAATCAAAACCACACTGAGATACCACCTTATGCCAGTTAGAATGGCAAAAATGGACAAGGCAAGAATCAACAATTGTTGGAGAGGATGTGGAGAAAGGGGATCACTCCTACATTGCTGGTGGGATTGCAAGTTGGTACAGCCACTCTGGAAAACAGTGTGGAGGTCCCTTAAAAAGTTAAAAATGGAGCTACCCTATGACTCAGACATTGCACTACTGGGTGTTTACCCCAAAGATACAGACATAGTGAAGAGAAGGGCCATATGCACCCCAATATTCATAGCAGCATTGTCCACAATAGCCAAATCATGGAAGGAGCTGAGATGCCCTTCAACAGATGACTGGATTAAGAAGCTGTGGTCCATATATACAATGGAATATTACTCAGCTATCAGAAAGAACGAATTCTCAACATTTGCTGCAACATGGACGGCACTGGAGGAGATAATGCTAAGTGAAATAAGTCAAGCAGAGAAAGACAATTATCATATGATTTCTCTCATCTATGGAACATGAGAACTAGGATGATCGGTAGTGGACGAAAGGGATAGAGAAAGGGGAGTGATCAAGGGGGGAATGAAACATGAGAGACTATGGACTATGAGAAACAAACTGTGGACTTCAGAGGGGAGGGGGGTGGGGGAATGGGATAGACTGGTGATGGGTAGTAAGGAGGGCGCGTATTGCATGGTGCACTGGGTGTTATACGCAACTAATGAAGCATCGAACTTTGCATCGGAATCCGGGAATGTACTGTATGGTGACTAACATCATATAATAAAAAATCATTAAAAAAAAAAAGAAGTTGTGGTCCATATATACAATGGAATATTACTCAGCTATCAGAACGATTTCTCAACATTTGCTGCAACATGGACGGCACTGGAGGAGATAATGCTAAGTGAAATAAGTCAAGCAGAGAAAGACAATTATCATATGATTTCTCTCATCTATGGAACATAAGAACTAGGAAGATCGGTAGGCGAAGAAAGGGATAAAGAAAGCGGGGGGTAATCAGAAGGGGGAATGAAGCATGAAAGACTGTGGACTCTGAGAAACACTGAGGGCTTCAGAGGGGAGCGGGTATGGAATGGGATAGGCTGGTGATGGGTAGTAAGGAGGTCACGTATTGCATGGTGCACTGGATGTTATACGCAACTAATGAATCATCGAACTTTACATCAGAAACCAGGGATGTACTGTACGGTGACTAACATAATATAATAAAAAAACATGAAGGAAGGAAGGAAGGAAGGAAGGAAGGAAGGAAGGAAGGAAGGAAGGAAGGAAGGAAGGAAGAGAAAGAAAGAAAGAAAGAAAGAAAGAAAGAAAGAAAGAAAGAAAGAAAGAAAAGAAAAAAGAAAAGAAAGAAGAGAATACTATGAAAAATTATATGCCAACAAACTGGACAACCTAGAACAGATGGATAATTTCCTAGAAATATATAATATTCCAAAACTGAACAGAAGTAAATAGAAAATCAGAACAGACTGATTAGAAGAGAAGTTACAAACCAGAATCGTAATTCAAAAAATAAAAGTCCAGGACCTGATGGATTCACAGGTGAATTCTACCAGACATTTAAAGAAAAGTGAATACCTATTCTCCACAAACTAGCACAAAAAGTAGAAGAGGAAGAAAAGCTTCCAAATATGTTTTACAATGCCAGCACTACACTAATACCAAAAACGGACAAAGATAGCACAAAAAAAGAAAACTACAGGCCAATATCTCTGATGAACACAGATGCAAAAATATTCAACAAAATATTAGCAAACCATGTCCAACAATACAAAAAGATCATTCACCACAGTTGGGTGGGATTTATTCCTTGGATGCAAGGATGGTTCAATATTCACAAATCAATCAACATCATATACCTTATCAACAAAATAAAGGATAAAAATCAGATAATCATCTCAATAAATGCAGAAAAATCATTTGCCAAGACTCAACATCCATTCGTGATGAAAACTCTCAGCAAAATGCGGTTAGAGAGAACATACCTCAATAAAGGCCATATATGACAAACCCACAGCTAACATCATACTCAATGGTGAAAAACTGAGAGTTTTCCCTCTAAGGTCAGAACAAGAGAAAGATGTCTACTCTCATCACTTTTGTTCAATATAGTACTAGAAGTCCTAGTCACAGCAACGAGACAACAAAAAGAAATAAGCAGCATCCATATTGGTAAAGAAGAGGTTAAATCGTCACTATTTGCAGATAACATAATATTATTCATAGAAAATTCTGAAGAATCTGCCAAAAAACTACTAGAAGTAATAAACGACTTCAGTAAAGGGGCAGAATACAAAATTAATAACCAGAAATTGGTAGAATCTCTGTACACTAACAAGGAAGTTGCAGAAAGAGAAATTTTAAAAAGACACCACTTAAAATTGTACCAAACAGAATAAAATACCTAGGAATAAACTTAACCAGAAGGGTGAAAGACCTGTACTCTGAAAACTATAAAACACCAATGAAATAAATTAAAGATGACACAAACAAATGCTCATGGATTGGAAGAATTAATATCATCCAAATGTCCATATTACCCAAAGCAAGCTACAAATTCAATGCAATACCTGTTAAATACCAACAGTACTCTTCAGAAAACTAGAACAAATAATACTAAAATCTGCATGGAACCACAGAAGACCCTGAATAGCCAAAGCAATCCTGACAAAGAAGAACAAAGTGGAAGTATCACAATTCCAGATTTCAAGATATACTACAAAATTATAGTAATCAAAACAGTATAATAGTTACACAAAACAGACATATAGGTTAATAGAACAGAATAGAGATTCCAGAATTAAGCCCACATTTATATGGTTATTTACTCTATGACAAAGGAGGCAATAATATACAATGGGAAAAAGACAATTTTTTCAATAAATGGTGCTGGGAAAACTGGACAGCTGCATGCAGAAGAATGAAACTGAACTACTTTCTAACATCAGAAACAAAAATAAACTCAAAGTGGATTAAAGACCTAAATATGAGACCTGAAATCATAAAAATCCTAGAAGAGAGCACAGGCAGGAATTTCTCTGACATCAATCATAGCAACATTTTTCTAGATATGTCTCTTAGGGCAACAGAAACAAAAGAAAATAAAAACCCTTTGCACGGCAAAGCAAACCATTAACAAAAAAGACAATCTACTGAATTGAAGAATATTTTTGCAAATGACATATCTGATAAAGGCTTGGTATCCAAAATATGTAACTTATACAACTCAACACCAAAATACAAATAATCCAATTAAAAAATAGACAGAGGGCCTGAATAATTTTCCAAAGAAGACATAGAGATGGCCATCAGATACATGAAAAGATGCTCCATCACCCACCATCAGGCAAATGCAAACCAAAACCACAACAGGATATTATCTCACACCTGTTAGAATGGCTAAAATCAAGAAGACAAGAAACAAGTGTTGGCGAGGACGTGGAGAAGGAGGAACCCTTGTGCACTGCTGGTGGGAACGCAAACTGGTGCAGCCACTGTGGAAGACAGTATGGAGGTTCCTCAAAAAAGTAAAGATAGAATTACCATATGATCCAACAATTCCACTACTGGGTATTTAGTGAAACAGGGAAAACAAAAACACTAACTCAAAAAGATGTATGCACCCCTATGTTTATTGCAGCTTTATTTACAATAGCCAGGACATGGAAGCAACAACTAATTATCCATCGATAGACAAATGGTAAGGAAAATGTGTTCATGTTTATAAATAAGAAAAATGGAACATTACACAGCCATAAAAGGGATGAGCTCATACCATTTGAGACAACATGGTGGACCTAAAGGGTATTATGCTAAGTGAAATAAGTCCCATTGAGAAAGACAAAGATCATATGATTCCACTCATAAGTGGAATCTAAAAAAAAAAAAAAAAAAAAAAAAAAAAAAAAAAAAAAAAAAAAAAAAAAAAGACCAAATGAATAAACAAACAAAAAGCAGATTCAGAACTGATGGCTGCCAGAGGGGAAGGGGGGCAAAATGGGTGAAGGGGAGTAGTAGCTATAGGACTCCAGTTATGGAATGAGTAAGTGATGGCAATCAAAGTCACAGCATAAGGACTGCAGTCAATGATATTGTAATAGCACTGTGATGGGACAGGCAGTAGCTATACTTGCACTGAACATAGTAGAATGCATATATTTGTCAAATCATGAAGTTGTACACCTGAAACTAAGCTAACATTGTGTGTCAACTATGCTAAACAAAAACAAAAACCCTTTAACGTGTAAAAACCTCAGTATCTGCAAAGCATACCAAAGCTAAGTGCCGTGAGATGAGGTGTGCCTGGACTGAATCTGGGCCATGCAGTAGTTCTGGTGTCGGGAATGTGCACAAAGGGCTCTAGAAACAAAAGGGAGGGGGCAGTTGTTTCTGGCTGTGTGTGTGTGTGGCATGGGAAAGATAAATGCCAATATTTATTCCATCGATACTTCCTCTAAATCTTCATTCTGTGCCTCCCTCCTCTTTTTCTTTGGCAAAAGTCCCTGCTTTTTGACAGAGCATCATAATTGCTGGAAAGATTCTTGGCCTCACAATTTTTTGACATGCATTAGACTTGGAGGACTCATAGGAAAATGAGGTCATTTTTACAAAATCCTTGTAATGATTGAAATGTGTGCTTTCTAAGGGGGACAGCACGCGGGAGTGGGGGAGGGGAATCACCTGAGAGGTAAGCACATAGGACCAGAGCATCCAGGCTAGGAACCTCTCCCCCCTCGGGCAGGTGTGACGGACAGAGGTCTTTGATGCCTGTGGATGGGTTTCAGGCCACTGATAGGAAGACTTTGCTCCTCCGTGCTGGGAGAATGTCTGGGCCAGCCTGCTCTTCCCAGAAGCTTTGCCCATAAAATCTGAGCCAGTTTGTTTTAGAAAGGCATTTAATGCTAAAGGACTGCTCTCCTGGGGCTCACACATACCTGGGAGCGAACCAGGCCAGTCCACCCCCGGTGAGGGGGGCCTTGGTTAGAGCAATCAGAGTTGTCCCCAGTAACATGAGCCGTGTGGGGAATAAGCTGGAGAGAGCCTTTCGCATCCTGCCCTCTGGACTCGCCAACTCACATTCTCGAAGGGCAGCAGACTAACGGCGGTAGCTTCTCTCCCTACCCCCTGAGATCTTTGGGCCTTCTTTTGCCAGCAACGCCTTTGAGAAGTAGGTTTCTTCGGCACTACAGAATTGTCTGTGCTTATACAACGCACTGCTTCTTGATTAAAAAGAAAGAAAAATTATTCCAGATTCTAATTCTTCTTTATCTGAAGCCTTTCTTTCTGCTGCTCTTTTTAGAAGGAGCCCCCATGGGTCTCCATGGGGGTGTGCTAGGAGTTCAGGGGTGGTGTTTGCTGTGAGAAAGCAAAAGGGAGACCTCTTTTTGGTCTGTTCAAAGCTTATCTATTGCAGGGGCACAGGGGTCTGTCTGACCAAGTGAAAACAGAGACAGCAGGGCGTGGGGCAAAGTGTGGAGTGGGAAGGATGGACAACCAGTGTCTGATTTCAGTTCTGCCTCTCGGGTGTAACAGCTGGGGTCCTTGGCCAGATCGTGTCATTTCTCTGCTTTAGCTTATCTGTTAACATGGGGTTGACGTCTCCCTATCCCTTGAGGTTAAGGTGAGTTAAAGTACCCCGGGGCACTTTGAAAGCTCAAAGTGTAGTACGACTATTGTTATTTTGCTGAATAGTCAATGTTGGATAATTCTTGTGAATTCTTATGCTGTTCAACATGGTACATGTGAAAAGCCCAATAATTGCATCCCACTAATGTGTATTAAAAGCCTATGATGTGCCAGGACGTATGTTGGCCATTATAATGGCTCAAATAAAAATGAATATAAAGAAGAAGATTACGTGATTTCTGTTTTCAAGTTCACTGCATTTGAAGGGCTTTATATGCCCTGAAGGGCTCTATATATACAAGTTGACAAACTAATGGACATTTCACTTCCATCTACCTTGGGAATCCAGAGTTGACATATAAAACCACACATGCGCGTACACACACACATCCTCACTCCTAGTTGTGACTTGTGGTCATTGCTCTTCTGCCTGCAGCTAAGACATCCTGGGGTAGGGCACAGAGACCCCCTCGGGCTGCCGTTAGCATGACATGCGGCGGGCTGCCTTGCAGATAAAAGAGGCTTCGGTGCTGTCAACATGGGAGCCTGGAAGGGCCTTCGAGGCTTATTGTTGTGGCTTGGAGGGGAGCAGGAAGCCTGGAATCAGTTGGACCTGTGTTACGGATGACCAGCCCTTCCAGTTACTGATTTATTATGTTTTTATCATTTATTTATTATTTATTACCTTTAGCAAGACTGAGCTTCCGATACTCTGCCTATGAAGTCTCCCCCACCTCAGAGTTCTATCCTGAGAATTAAAGGAGATTCTGATGGCATAGTGCCCCCTCCCCAGGGATCTTATCAATCTTGCTTAGAAACAGTGGAAGTCAATCATTCATTCATTCCACAAGCATTCACGGAGCACCTTCTATAGGCCAGGTACTATTCTAGATGGAACAGAACAATGGCCAAACCAACAAATCCCTGCTCTCCAGAAACTCATCTTCCAGCCTTGGCGCCTCTTTATCACAGGACTCTTCCCAAGGACACAAGGGACCTTGAAGTCACACAGCATACTGACTTGGACCTGTTCTTCTGACATGGCATTGTTGGCCGGGCTTTATTTTATAACCTCTGCCTTATTTTAATTGCTAGCTGGCATCTGGGAAAGAATGAGGTTGTTTACATCTTAATCTACTCCCAGTGTTTGCTCGCCACAGGAAATGGACGGTTGCTCTAAAGCCGCCCCCAACAGAATGCCTGTATGGGTCCCACACACAGAAGGGGACGTGTGACCTGCCAAGCGTTTCGCCAGCAGCTGCCGGCACAGGGGACTTAAGCGCTTTGCCCTCAAGTTCTTAAGGAGATACGCAGGGAGGCGCCTGGCCACATGCTTCACTGGGAGCCCCATGGCAGCGCTGCACCCCGAGGTGGCTCCTGGACAGGCAGCGAAGAGCTGGGTTTCCATTTGCTCCTGCAGCAGCTTTGCCTGGTGACCTTGGATTGTCCCGGTTCTCTGCACTTCAGGGGCCCCATCTCCCAATGAGACTTATCATGGGCTTTACTGACCATGGGATTTTTATGAGGACCAAAGAAAGTGACAAGAATGTTCCTTGAACACACACACACATGCAAATGCAACATTTAACAGTAACAAAATGATATCATTTCAGGAATCTCATTGTCTACATGTTAACATCATATTTTACTGTCTGCTCATTTTCCCCTGAACCATTATTTCTCCCTGGTAGAGAAAATGGAAACTACCTCGAGCTGCAAAGCTCCGTCTGGACAAGAATTCAGCCAATTGCATTTGCGACCATAAAAACAAGGAGAGTGGGGGGTAATGAAGGATATGGGGGGGGGAGGCAGATGTGCAGGTTTGCTCCGTGTAATAGACAAACCATCAGATGTCTGCCTGTAAGAGACGTGAGACCAGCCAGGCCAGAAGTCAGTCGCACCTGGCCAGGATGTGTCCCCGTATTTAAAGCATCCAGCCAGGAAGCCTTAGAGGACAGGGGACTGTGCCTTTCATCACCCATGGCAGCCTCGGGACCAGTTCTCCTTAGCCACACAGGGCCTGCCCTCCCACTGGAGCCCGAAGGACCACAATGCCAGCCTGGGGTGGGCTAGGGTGGGGGCTCTGACTTCCTCTGGGGCTCCTGGTGCCCTAAAGAGAGGGCTCAGCCTAGAACATTCAACCTCAAGACAATCCAGGCAAGGCCTCCTCTGCTGGAGGCTGGGTCAGCTTCCCACACGGGGCGCAGGTCTGGAACCTCCTGTCCTATTCCCTTCCTTCCTCTTCTGTGAGGGACCCACAGAGCGAGGATCTGTGATCTGAGGGCACTAGAGAGGCAACATGCCTGGAGCGGGAGCCAGTGTGTCACAGATAGCTAGAAGGGAGCTCATATTACCCAGTGCATTGCACTGGGCACCTCATATTAGGGACAGAAGAAGGTAAGAGTCATGCATCCTAACATTATTGGGTTCAAATGCTGGTTCTGTGACTCACTGGCTGTGGGGCATTGAGCAAATTACTTTACCTCTCTGGGCCTGGTTTTCTCACCTAAAAACTGAGGAGGAGCAAGTCTTCGGGGGTTTGGGGTTGTTGGCATCAGAAACATAGGGCATCTGGTTCACTTAAACAAAGGAGGACTTGGGGGGCTGGATGTACGTAGGTCACAGAATGAGGGGAAGGGGTACAGAAACTGGGGCTCAGCGACCTCAGGCCCGAGTTACTCAGATATCCCAGAAGCTAGAACCGACCAAGGTCGCATCCAGGTTGGGGGTGGATTAGGCCCCCTCAAGAACACAGATCTGGGAGACAGAGCTGACTGAGCTTTTGGGGTCACACAGCTGCGCTGTGGCTAAAAAAGGATATGAAACCGTCCCACCACACTGTACAAGACCAAGGTTGTCCCCAGAACAGAAGAGAGTGTGAATGACTGCTGGGGCCCAAACACCACAGAAGTCCAGCGTCAAGGACCATACACCCCACTGACAGGGTTGTTCTGAGGAAGACAGGAGATCGAGCAGGGAAGCACTGAGCCCAGCGCCCTGTCTGGTCCAAGCGGCCAGCAAGGTGTGGCTGTCCTAACACTCACCGTAACCCTCCACAACTCTGAAAGTACTTCCCCACTTCCCAGAAAGGAAACTAGAACTGGAATCGTTGAAGAGCTGCCCGCGGTTGCCTAAGCAACCAAGCAAGATTTTCACCCCAGCTTTGCCTCCAGAGCCAGCTACACAAACTGCAACACCTCATGCAAAATGAAAACAAGGGACCCCTCACTCAAAAGGCAGGAAAAGGTACCGTAAAGGGAACTAAAATATGAAGACCTTCCTTTCTTCCAGTGTCTACCTCCTGATGGTCTTGAGGTTATTGGTTTTGGGTGTGGTGTTTTTGCTATTTAATGTCATTTTAAGAAAAATTAAGAATCTAAATTATTTGTGTTAATTTTACCGGTCTTATTGTAGTGCAATGCTAGTTTTACATGCAAATGAGAGTATTTAATTTGTATGTGGAATTGCCAAATCATTCTCAGCATGAGTGGTTGGCTCATACAGGGAAGTACATGGGTGGGAAAGGAACGACTTCCTTAGATATTCCTGCTTCTTAGAACATCACTGCCTTCTTTCTGCATTTGAAGCCAAGTTCTGATTCGATTGGAAAGCATGGCCTCTTGGGGTTTTCAGTGTCCCAGACATAAGATGCTTACCTTGCACTCACACTGAGTCCTGCTGGCTTCCCATTCGTTGTCCCCCAGAATTCTGTGTCCACAGGGCAGCTGGAATGTTCTAGGCATGTGGAATAGCAAGGAACAGCCACATGCATACTGCTAGGCTCTCCTGGGCTCACATCTCCTCTGCTTACAGGCATTCCCCATTGTCCTTCAGGCTTCACTTGCAAAACACAAATTGAAAGATATAATTATTAAGAATACCAGGACACGGGTCCCTGGGTGGTTCAGTCCATTAAGGGTCCAACTCTTAGTTTTGGCTCAGGTCATGATTTCAGGGTCCTGAGATGGAGCCCCACGTCAGGCTCTACGCCGAGTCTGCATGTCCCTCTCCCTCTGCAACCCACCCCCACACCTGCTCGCAAGTGCTCTCTCAAATAATCTTAAAGAAAAAAAAAAAAAAAGAACGCCAGGGCAGGGGCAGCAGAGCATTTAACCAAACAAACGGGCCCTGCTTGCCTCTGACCTTAGCTTTCTAGAACACATGTACTTCCTGACCCCGAGTCAACAAGCCTCTTCCTCAGTTGTGTTTGCTTTTTGTGCTAAGAGCAAAACCTTGAGTTCTGTGACTAAGGCTCTAGGAGCTAAGTAAGGGAAGGCTGGGCTGAGGGCGAACCAAGCAGGTGGACGAATGGACCTCTTCGTGCAGCCCAGGAGCCTCTTCAGAGAGAGTGGGGCCTCAGGGACTGGGGTACAAGACCAGTGTATGTGTTCCCTCATGGGCCCCAGCGTCCATAACGAGGAGAGTCTGGCCAAGGACAGAGGACTGGCACTGAATGCTCGTCCTGTGAGTGGAAAACTCAGGGCTATTCGCCCAACTTCAGATTCAAAGACGGAGGGGTGGAAAGGAAGGCACCCACAGCTGCTCATGTTCTACTCCTCTGGGCTGCAGGGCCCCCCCCCAATCAGCTCTCCGGGGATTATGAAGCACCCGCAGGGCATGGTCTTGGACCCAGAGCAGAGCTGGATGCCTTGCCAGTCGGTCCCTCCACCCCAGGAGCGACCGCAGTTCTGTGGCCTGAGCTGCCAGGTCTCAGAGCACCAGACCCACGGCTTTGTCGGCTCAGAGTGGCGCCGCCAAGATCCCTCCCGGTGGCCCGAAGGCCCATTCTAGGCACTCCGCTCTCCCCTGGCCCCAGCCTCCCAACCTCCTTGGGATTCCCAGCGCTGAGAAGCCTTTCCCCGCTCCCCACATTTCTCCATCTTACTGGGGTGCTTCCTGGGAATTTTACTAGCACCCCAGCCCCGGTGCGCCACTAGCCAGCGGGTCCCTGACGGCGGTGGGAGGGGGCGACAGACAGGGCGAATGGTCATTTCTCCCGTGACCTTAAAGAAAAGGGAGTGAAGAGGACTCGGCCTGGTTTTCTATTCCGAAGAAGCCAGAAAGGGCGCTGACTTCGTGACTCAGTTTCTCATCTGCAAAACCGAGGAAACAGCGGTTTACTCTTCCAGAGCCGCGGAGGCGAGCTGTACATGTGGGGACTAACCCGCGATGCCGTGCCGCCGCCCTAGTGGAAGCCCGGCCCGGGGCTGCAGTCCGCAGGCTCTGGGGAGCTCGGGCTCCCCCGCGGCAGGAGGGGCCGCAGCGACCCCCCAGAGGCAGGGATTGCCTTGCGCTGACTCTCCCGAGAGGCAGGTGCTCCGCCCTCCGAGCGCACAGAATGGACGGACAATAACCTCTGTCTTCGCCAGCGGCACTCTTTTTACTGGAGAGAAAGAGCCATTGTACCATAGAACGGAAAATAAGATTTGACCCACCAATCTTTCATTTTACCACCTCTGCCTCAGGGAAATTTCTTGCTCAACACCCTTCTCCTTTAAAATCCTGGGGGAGGAGCGCCTGGGGGGCTGCGTGGGCTGGGCCTCCGGCTCAGTCAGGACCTCAGGGTGGTGGGATCGAGCCCCACTTGGAGCCTGGGGCCTGCTTAAGGTTCTCTCTCCCTCTGCCCCTCCCCCACCCTGTGGGCGCGCATGCTTAAATAAATAAATAATCGATCTTGTGGGGGCCCTGAGACCTTCCCCCTCCATCCCCAGAGAACCTTTGTCCGCCCAGCAGAAACAGGCCCTCTCCAGACTTGCTTATAAGAGGTTGGTGGTCAGGGAGCCGTAGGCGGTGGGAGGTGGGAGGTGGGNGGGGGGGGCCCCCCCCCCCCCCCGCCCCGTGCAGGTAGGAGTGGCTGAGAAGGCACCATCTTTTAGGATGGGGGAGGGGCTCCCTCACCTCTGTGCACACAGAAATACCACATACCTTGCAATGAAAGCCATGCTCCAACGCTCCTGTCCTTTTGTTCTAGAATGTGTGCTTGGGGTTTAGACTAGTCTGCGTTCCCCATGGGTCGGAACTGTCTGACTCCAGGGGCAGGTCTGCGCAGTCCAGTAGCTACAGTAGCAGAATCAGTATTTTGAGAGCTCCAGTTTGGAACCCCCTGCAGTGAAATTGCCTCTTTGGCCTGGGTCAGAAAGAGAATAACCCACGCTCAGGAGCGCACGTCTACCTTTCTCACTCAGGTCCCGGGAGCAGGCGTGGCCCCGGTGGGCTGCTGGGCTGGGCCACACGCATGGTATTGTCTGGCTAATAAGGTATTTAAGCGCCGCGTGCCCGACCCCGGTCCTTGGGGCCCAGCGGCACACAGAGCAATCTTACTGCGCAGCTGTAGAGGAAGGTGGGGGCGGCGGGCGGGGGCGCACGTGTTGAACGCAGGTGCTGCCAGCATTGCTGGCCACTCCAGTGAGTTCTGCTCATTATCCCTAAATGAGAAGCAAGAGAAGGAGGCCCCTCCGGAGCCCACCCACAACACATTCACTACTTTTGGTAGGTTCTGGGCTTTAGGGGAAAGCGCTAGCAACAGTGAGCTGGAGTCAGGAATGAGTCAAGGGTAGCAACCACTGCAGAGGGCAAACTGATCTGGCACCTCTGTATGATAGTTCCCGGCTCACATCCCAGCTCCTCCAGGAAGACCTCCTAGACTTCTCTAGACAAGGAGATTGCTCCTTCTTAGAGAGTCACCCAGCATGGATAACCTGGACCATAAATGTACCCATGCTTAGGATCATTGTCTTGTCTCAAATTCCAACCCTACCATTAACTAGGTGTGTGACTTTGGGCAAGTTGTTTTATTTCTCTCTACCTCATTCCTTTACTTATGCTATGAAAATAGTGAAAAATGCCTATACACAGAGTTGTGGGGAAGTACAGGATTTAATATGCAGAAGGCGCTCAGAGCAGGGTCGGCAGAAAACGAGCTGTTGACTGATGAGAGGCTGCTATTATATCATTTTTTTGTGGTAAAGTATACATAGGCTAAAATTTGCCATTTTAACCATTTTTAAGGGTACAGCTAGTGACGTTAAGTACATTCACACTGTTGTGTGACCATTACCAGCATCCATCTCCAGAACATTTTCGTCATCCCAAACTGAACCTCTGTCCCACTGAACAGTAACCCCCCCTTCCTCCCACTCCTAGCCCCTAGTAACCTCTATTCTTCTGTCTCCAAGCACAGCTTTTGTTTATATCTTATTTTCTTTACTCAACAAATATTTATTGAACACTTACTTGGCACCTGGAACTAAAGTAGAATCTGGGGGCACAGTGGTCACCCAGGTTGACATAGTTCATGCCTTCCTGGGATTTTATGCTAATAGGCTGTGACTGGGAATAAGTAAATAATACACAAGACAGCCATGCTATTGCTGAGAAAAATTATCCAGAACTTAGAAATAGGCAAAAGAGAGTACAGTACGTCCTTTCAAAGCCATATATGTGGGCTTTGTTAAACAGCACCACACAATAATTATTTCATGCTCCAGAGGACTCCCCTGTGTTTGACTTACCTATTTGCTATTTGATTAGAACTCAGACACTGAAGGTACACGCTAACTTGTAGATTTCTAGCCCGTAGGAAAGATTATGCCAAAGGTTATGGCTGTGCTATGCTGCTTCATCTTACCCCATTATCCCAAGCTTCTCCAAGCCTGAAGTCAGGTGTTTCTTCCACCAGACCTCTGTCTCAGCCTTGGCTGAGAGACTTTGGGGATGGGGAAAGAGGTGCCCTTAGGGCAGGCATGGAGAGGGAAGGGACATCACTGGGCTGGTTGGTCAGGAACCAAGTGGGGAGTCCGGTGCCTCCCAGCAGGTTCCCCCAGGACCCAGCAAGTTGGCTGTGGTCATCAGTGCGCTGGACTCAGGGGACTTGGCTCTGCTCAAGGATCTCTCTGGTAAAATGCAAGTGATTCCTTCCATCTCTAAAACCTCCAGGATTCCCTAAACAACATCAATACCACCCTTCAAATACCCCTTGTTGCATGGGAGAGCCTCTTCAAGGCATCTCTACTGAACAGCGCCGTCTAGTGGAACTTTGTGTTCCTGCCATAACCCCTCTGGAGAAAGGGATCACTGGGGCCACCAGGAATGGGGGGCTTTTATGCACAGACTGGGCCCACTCTAGTCCTTAGAACTTTACTGTGTGCCAGGCACTGTCAGGCTGAAAGGCACGAGCAGCAATGCGAGATCAGGGACCAAGCTTGTCTCGTTCACCATGTGCTTCCAGGCACCGTATTGCCAGGTATGTACTAGATATTCCGTAAGTGCTTTTTTAATGAATGAAGGAAGAAACAAAGATAAATCAGATGCAGTGTCTGGACTTTACTGAAGTCAGTATGGGGACTTCAGGGCACTCCCATGAGCAGGCGTTAATTTATGTCCTTTTAATTAAACTTGACCCAACACACAGCTGTGTATAATGTAAAACAAGGATTCTGGAGTCAGACTGTCTGGGTTCAATTCCTGGCTCTGTCACTCACCGACTCTGTGACCTCGGGCAAGTTACTTAGTCTCTCTGTGCCTTAGTTCCCTTATCTGTAAAACGGGGATACCTCATAGTGTTGTCATGAGGGTCAAAATAGTTAAAATTTGTAAAGCACTTAAGGAGTGCTTTGAACATTGTATTATGTTGTAGCCGTTAAAGAAATAAGGGAAAACTTGCTCAAAATCAGAGTGACGTCGACAGTGAACTGGCTACCTAATGAGGTGGTGAGCTGCCCATAACCAGAGCTAGGCATTAGCTCTCTAAGACAGTAATTATTACTATCTACTGAACACTTAATGTTGTCCAGCACTATGCTAAGCATTTTACATTTATTATTCTATTTTGTCTTTACCTTGTGAGGCAGGTGTGATTATCACCATTTGACCCAGGAAACAGAGGCTTTGTGACAAGCTGAGGCCTCTCACTGTAGAGTGACAGAGCCATCCGTTCTGAGTCATGCTCAGAATTCCAGGAACACCTGGGTGCCTGAGGTCATGCAGGGCATGGGAACTGTGGGGAAAAGGCAGGTGAGCGGTCTGAGGGCTGGAGGGAAGAGACTCCAGGGCTGGCCAGAGGCCAGGGCTTGATGATAAGGAACCCTTTGTGCTGGGGCCCCAAGGCAGAGTCAGGTCGGGAGGGGCGGGAAGGTGGAGGTGGCTCTGGCAGCAATCAATCAAGCAAGCAAGCAAGCAAGCAAGCAGCCAACCAAGCCGGAGACATGCTGTATTTGGCAATGAAGGGAAGGGAGGTGTTGGTAGGAGGATCCGAAGGCGCCAGGTGCAAGGCGGCAGCCTGTCAGGGGAGCTCTCTGAAGCAGGGTGGTGTCTCTAGAGAGAAAGAGCTGGAAAATCCTGGAGGAGGGAACAGCAGGTTGGTGGGATGGAAGACGCAGAAACGTCCTTGAAACAGAGGGGAAACCTTTCCACCACAGTAGCAGGATGGAGAAGGTGGATTTATGGACAGAGAAGAAAAGAGGAAAGCCAGGGCGGGTGGGGAGGGGGCTGGTGGTGTCCTGGCTTGGTCTTTATAATAAAAAAGGAGCTGAGGGCATCATGTTAAAGGCATGAGGAAGTGAGTTTCGGGGCTTGAGAAAGGAAAGCAAGAGAGGCGAAGAAGTGTTCTGAAGTTGCAGGTGGCCCTGCTGGGGAAGGAGGGTGGGAAGCCAGGCTGGGCCAGGGATGCCCAGAATACAGTCGCTAGGGTGCAGGCCGGGAGACTGCTGGGCCACGCATGGTGCTACTCAGCCCCCTGCTTTCCCCATGAGAACCCCAAGTCCTGGGGCTATGGGAGCTGTCCTATCCATCTAAAAGTTCTTCTTCCTCCCCATCCAGCCTTCCAGAAACTCTCAGGGGCCAGGAGAGCCACCTCCCAAGAGTACGTGGAGCCCTCCCACTCATCCTGAGGTGCTCCTTTGGGTTCACCATTTGGAGCACTTTCTCGCCATCTCGTATGTCCCATTCCTTCTCCACACTGATTCTCCAGAAAGCATCAGCGACTAAAGATGGACATGGCTGCGAGGTCCTGACTGCTTCCTTGACCATGGCATGCCTCAGGGTTCTGCTAGGGCTCTCAGCGGGCACTGGACGAGCACCATGACTTCATTTCTCTGGTGGGAAAGGTGACTCTCTCAGGTTCCACACCATCAGGCTGTCTGAACGGTGGTCTTGATACTTGGTATCAAGCGCAGGAGTGTCTGGCTGTGATCTGCCCCCCTCAGCTCCCCTCCCCCACGGGGCCACTGCCATCATGACCTTCACTGTGTGGTTCCAGGTGGGGACCTGGCAGGGATGGCCAACGCTTGAAACGCATGTCTCCTCTTGCCCTAATCTGGTGCCGATGGCAGCCCTCAACTATCCATCACGCCCTGTTTCCCAACAGGGCGCTTCCGGCAGCATCAGGACACAATTGCACTTGGAACTCCACGTGAACCCTTTCTGTCACCACAAACACAGGATGGGTTGCTCCAGCACCACCCCTCCCTCACTGTCTGGGAAGCAGGATGGGCACAGGTGAAACTGTGAGGCAGTGAGCTGTGTCCTTGGCCTCGAAGCTCCCATCCTCCAGCTCTCCAGAGGTGAGCTGTCCTCCAGCGTGGCTCCTGCCTCCACCCCTCCTCAGGGTCCTGAGAGCCAAGGAGCCCCCGGGGTCCTCGGTTGGCAATAATGGGGGAGCAATGGTTCTAATCAGGGCTGCCTCCACCTCTTGGGGCCTCTCCCCACGGCAGGGAGATGGGCTCTACTCACCTGGCGTTCCTCAGCCATGGCAACAAGGATCAGAGTGGAGGGAGGTCCTGTGTTTGTAAGATTTTACAATCACAATAATCTTGCCCAGCCTCAGGTGGCATTACCTTCAGTCCCCAGCACCGACCCTCCCAGAAGTTCTAACAGGGGACTTCAGTAAGCTCCTTTTTCATCAGAAAGGAGCAATTCTAATGGTGGGATTTTAAATTGCTGGACGCGTGTGGGGGCAGCCGGGCTTGGGCCCTCTTCACATCCTCCTCAGGCCACTGCAGAAATTACATTTAAACGGCGCCTAACAGTCCATGAAGGGCCTGTCATTTTCTCTGAAGATAGCTCCATTACCGTTTTAGTGGCATCCGTGTCGCTGTTCTGCTGAGGTTGTTTTGCGACCTGGTGGACACTGCTTTCTTCCTGTGTTCATCGAGTGCTCATGAAGGGGGTGTGGCTAACTGGCCAGGGGAATCTGGGGGGGTCAACGCCATCCTGGCTGAAAATGCCCAGACTGGGAGCATAGCCCATCTCTGCCCCCGGGCCACGGAGAATGCAGCCAAGCCCGAGGGTTATTTTTATTTTTTTTATTTTATTTTTTTTTTTTAAGATTTTATTTATTTATTCGACAGAGATAGAGACAGCCAGCGAGAGAGGGAACACAAGCAGGGGGAGTGGGAGAGGAAGAAGCAGGCTCATAGCAGAGGAGCCTGATGTGGGGCTCGATCCCATAACGCCGGGATCACGCCCTGAGCCGAAGGCAGATGCTCAACCGCTGTGCCACCCAGGCGCCCCCCGAGGGTTATTTTTAATCCTAAAGATGCAGCATTTGAGAACAAACAGCCCCGGCTCTGGGAGGACCTGCCAAATGTGCGTGGGCCTGAAATTCTCTGAGGGCGAGGGCGAGGGCTGCTGCTTCCCATGGCAGCCGGCCCCTCCAGAAACCTTAGCTGGGCTGCACCGCATATTTTTACACAAGCTGACTTGCCGTGCCCTCTGGGTGTCCCCTGGGTCCTATGAGGACGTGTGTACCCATGCACCATGACCTTTAAAGCCAGTCTGGGCCTAACCTGAGCCTGCGGTCCCCTGGGGCTGCCCATCTCTTGTTCCCCGATGCTCCCAGTTGCTGCACCTCCTGCCCCAGCCCCAGCCCCAGCCCTCTGAGGGCGGCTTTGGAGTACTATTTTCTCTCCCTTTCTTTTTTCCCTCTTCCCCTTCTTTCCTTCCTTCACTCCCTGTAACACAAAGAATTCATTGTAGAGAGATTAGGAAATAGAGATTAACAAAAAGAAAAGAAAAGCCCCTAGCGCCCCCCTGACCCTTCCTCTGTGGGTGGGTGAGGATAAGCACTTGTTCATATTTGGTGGATATTTTTCCAGACTTTTCTCTATGCAGATTTACACACAAGGTTTTGTTTTGTTTTGTTTTCAAAATACAGAATCCCACCCAAGGCCTGGCACTGAGGAAGCCAGGAGGGCTCCTCATTCAGGAAGAAGGCTAATGTCATCTCCTCATGAGGCCTACAGGCTCTGTGGCAGGGGTTCGTGAGACATTATAGGGGAACAGTTAACCCAGGGCCTGGTCCCACAGCAGCATTCAGTCCAAGCTCCTTGCTCGCCATCCTCATCTTTCCCAGCAGGAATCATTTCGCCCACCTCGGGCTTTGTTTCAGGGGTCACCTGATTAAGAAAACAGAGTCTGGACTCCACAATGCTTGGGTCTAAGTTCTTGCTCTGATCGAAATGTGTGGAGTTGGGCAAGGGCTGAACTTCTTTGTGTCCAGTTTCCTCATTGGTAAAACAGGGATGAAGATAGGATCCATGTTACAGGCCTGGTGTGGGAATTCAGGGAGTGAGCACATAGTAAGTGCTCAATAAACATGAGCTCTTATTCTGCTATTACTATTACTTCAACGCTTATGGAACACCTATGTTTCAGGCACTGGTTGAGTTTTCTGTATGATTTGGGCTAAATTAACTTATCATTTTCTTACTTCATTCAGATCGATGCTCAAGACAGTTGGGGAAGGAGATGGGGAGTAATTTCCAGTGCTTGGATATCAGGAGATAGAACACATTTACGTTATGGAACGCTGGAGCTCATGAACATTTCGGAGAGCTGTTAAAGCCATGTTGCTTTAACTGGGACCCTCATGCACACACTGTTGTGGCTGTTGAAGGCAGGTCATGGGTACATGGGGATTCGCCATGCTATTCCTACGACTTTTGTGTGTGTTTGAAAACTTTTGTAATAAAAAGTTTATATGTGTGTATCTCTATCTCCATATCACTGTTTTACTTTCATACTTTCTCTACCCTGTTCTAATATACCTTTTTACAATGTTCATGAATCTTTTTTGTTACTCGAGACAATAAAACCACTACAAATGCATCCCCCTGGAGACCCAGTGGTGTTGACTGATGCCCCTGCCCGTCTATGGTAGGGTCTTCGCTCTGGGCTGGCCACCCCCCATCGCACCGATGACATGCAGAATTCCCAGCTGACAGGTGTTGGGACACAGAACAGACACACTCTGGCACCTGGTGCCAGTCGCTTTCCCTCCTAGTATTGGCTTCCAGCCCTTATTGTGGGTCACGCTTGTCCTATCCACGCCAACGCCCAGCCCTTGGCATGCCCCAGTAACACTCCGAGAGCAGAAGAGGTGAAAATTAGAACATGCATCCAGATCCATGCCAGAAATATCCACCTCGAGGTTAGAGGTCCCTGACATCTGTGCGTTCCCTCTTCCAGGACAGTCAGCAGGCTGCTCACCTCCTTCTTCTCTCTGGTTTTATCAACAACACAGCTGTCACTTCCTTGTTCCTGCATAGAACCGAGGTCACCTTGTTTTTTGTGATCACCCAGATACGTGGGTTGGTTATGTTGCCGCTGCCATGATTATTAGAAATAATTACAGCTCCCAGTTATTGAGTGATTATTGGCTGCCAATTGCGGTACGTGCATACATGTTGCCTCATTTAATCCACACAACAGCTGACAAGGTAAATACTATTATCCCATTTTTCAGACTAAGAAAACTGGAGAGTCGAGAAGTTGACTGACTCATCCAGGGTCACAGAGCTCCTAAACGGCGATTCAAGTTCCAGGCTGTCTGATTCCAAAGTTCATGTTCTTAACCCTACACTAATTAGAATCTCCCCCCAACATACCCAGAAAGAAGAGAGGGGTGTAAAAGCATGGCTTACTTTCATGAGTACTGACGTTGTGGTGTTGTGCTGGTGTGTGTGTGTGTGTGTATCATAAACAGAGACTACTGTCATGTGGAAACCCTGGATCTAGGCTGTCACCCTCCATAAAAGGCCCAACATGCACGTGTGTGAGAGGGAGTGTGTATCCACATGCAGAGAGAGGACAACCCAGAGGCAGAGGACTGTCGGGTGACAGAGTGACTCCAGCCTTTAGCATACACGGGTTCACCTCAGCTCTGACACCCATCAGCCGGTGACCTTGAGCAACCCACCTACCCCTCAGAGGCTCAGTTCCCTTGTCTTTAAGATGGGGACCACAAGGCACCAGTCACAGTGAGCCAGCACATGGAGATGGCAACAGAAAGTGCCCAGCCCAGTGCCTAACCAAAGCAGTTCCTGGAAAATAAATGTGTTCTCCCTGTATTCCCGACGGCAGGACAGGGAAGCAGGGGACAGTGTGACCGTTGGGGGAAGGAGCCTGGCTCCTCTTCTGGAAGCTGGTGGGTGTATTTCGAGAGCTGTTTGGCTGCCTGTGGCTCCTTTGCTTGCCCAGCCCCTTGCCAAGGGTGTGCTCCTCTCACTCCTCACCCTCCTTCCTGCTCCTTCTTCCTCCTCCCTCTCAGCCATGCAGACATTCCAGACTAGGGTGCCTGGGTGGCTCAGTCGGTGAAGCGTCTGCCTTCAGCTCAGGTCATGATCCTGGGGTCCTGGGATCGAGCCCCACATCGGGCTCCCTGCTCATTGGGGAGCCTGCTTCTCCCTCTCCCACTCCCCCTGCTTGTGTGTGTTCTCTCTGTGTCATATAAATAAATAAAATCTTCAAAAAAAAAAAAAAAGAAGTTCCAGTCTACTCCCCCCTGCCTTCCTTGCCCACAGCCTCTCGCTGGGCTGCAGGTTGTCTGCACCTCCTGGAGGTGGCTTCCCGAAGGAGAAATCAGGCCACTGGTCCTGTGAACCACCTTGCTTAGAAAACTATGACTTGATTCAATGCATTCCTGGCCCCCACGGACACACGCATGCAGAGACACACACACACTGTCATAGAGACACACAGAGACAGGCAGACACACAGACACAGACAGACATACGTCCAGCCTATCTGACACTCTCCAGACACAGAGGTACACAGACACACAGATGCAGGTACACCGATGCTCGCACTGGCTGCCTCACCCTTGGGCCCAGCCTCCTGCCCAGTGGCCCCCACTCCCGCGTCCTGCCTCTTCGGTCTGATGAGGGTAGGGGAGAAAGGGTTGTGAGATTCCGGAGGTATTCCCCAGGACCTCCTCCTACGCGCTGCCATGAATGTTGAGCTTTGGGCAAGCCTCCAGGGCCAGCGGCCCCGCTGAGTCATGTAGAGGAGGGTTCTTGGGGCCCCAAGTCTCATTTCTAGCACAGTCCACATCCCAGCCTTTCAAAGACTCCCAGGCCGTCCCCGGAGTCAGCAAAGTTTCCCACAGAAACTCCATTGGGTGTGGATTTAATTCCAGGGTGTTTTTAAAGCCTCATCTGGAGGTAATTTGGAGTTTAAATTACCAGGATAGAGGACATTTTTACCAGAAGAAGAGCTTGGAATAGTTATATCCTGTCAAGTATCGATCAACCATTTCCAAGGGATTAAAAAAAGTGAGACCAGTTTTCCCAACTATGTTAGAAAAATTCCCCTAAGGATTTGGTCATTATTAGCGTAACTGATATAAATTGTTCCACAACACTTGGGAATGTGTTCTGTGACACATTTCATGAATTTTCTAAATTAAATTAAGTCATACTAAGACCCACCTGCAAGGACCTCAGAAAACTCAATCCCAGCCACTTTTCGGGCCTTCACTCTGCTGCCATGCAGAACTCTGAGGCCTTCAGGATTCCAGACCCTTGGGGATTTCAAGAACCTTGGCAGAACCTTGATCAGGTCCATTCTGGTCAGTGCTAAGCTGCTCATTGTCCAAGCCCTGGTGGGCCAGTTAAATCCTGCTGCTACTCACAGCATCCTCCCCAATTCAAAGGCCCTAGGGGGTGTCCAGTCCCTAGCCATCTCCCTCTCCCAACTTAGCCACTGCCCAAAGGCCCTGCCACCTCCAGGGTGCTGGTGGAGGCCCAACAGGCAGGCATCCTGCCAGCCCTCAATGACCTCTGAGCCCCAGTTCCCTCCCCAGTCCTCTCCATCTCTAAGAATTAGTGTGAAGTCTCCAGACCCTTAGAAAAATCCAAGCAAGGCCTCTAACTTACCCCTGGGGCAAGAGAAGCCCAGCCCTACAAAACGCAAGGGCCTCTGGAGAGGAAGAGGGAAAAATACCTCACATTCTTTTCCAGTGAGCTTGCAGAAGAAAGACAGACATGGTTCATTTCTCAATCACAGTAGTCCCTGCCTTAGTCAATAATTACCTGCTTTACTTAGAAATCCATACTCTTTGGGGAGTAGGTAGAGCTGTGGGCCAAAAACAAACAAAAACAAAAATAAAAGTCCTTCTTTGAGTAAAGGTTAAGAAATCTCTTGACTTCCGTAATTCTCAGTCTCTCTAGAGTACTGCTGTGTGGACAGAGACGGGTTCAAACCCACACAGAGACCATTTAGTTCTTGGTTGCATTGTTGTTCCTCTTTGTGGAAAAGTGGCACCGATGAGATTGAGATACGATGCTGAAACTCAAGTAAATGAGGGCTAGCCTCAGTGCGCACCCAGGACCACGTAAGGTGGCGGAGATCAAGATTAAGAGAAATGGCTGTGGAGTCAAATAGACCAGAGTTTGCCTTCTGGCTCCACTGCTGTTTAGCCGCATGACTTCAGGCAAGGGATGTCACCTCTCTGAGCCTCAATGTGTTCCTTTCTAAAACAGAGAAGATCAAGTGTCTCATGGGTTTGTGTGAAAGTTGAATGACAGACAGCCAAGGCGGTGGTGCTACCGTGAGGCATACTCCCCGCTCCAGAGACATGCCAGCACCTATGATAGACAGGAAATGAAAATGACACAGATGCGTTCAAAAAACAGCATTAACATGTCTGCGGGCCAGCCTGCCATGGATTCTATACACCTCCTCCCGGGGTCCCCAGCGGGATGGCAGTTAGCTTTCTCTTCATCCTGTTTCCTTCTTCCCAGCCGCCTCCTCTGCTCCTATTCCTTGAATCATTTCCTAAAATAAACAAGCGGCAGACAAGCCCTTATCTGAGACTCTGATTCTGGGGGGGGGGGGAAGTCTGGGTTAAGACAACTGGAACGAGACCAAAAAAAAAAAAAATGAAGCAAAAAAAAGGAGGGGTTGATAAACAAAATAAAATATGGCAGAAACTTGTTAAAATACATTAGTTACTGTAATAAATGTGAACAGATTACCTAGATTACCTATCGAAAAACTATTAGATTAGGTTAAACAAATGAACACATTTATGAGGTACACCTAAAGCAAAACCACAAAAAAGATTGAAAATAGGTGCCAGCGGGCACCTGGGTGGCTCAGTCGGTTGAGCGCCTGTCTTCGGCGGCTCAGGTCATGATCCGAGGGTCCTGGGATCGAGTCCCGCACTGGGCTCCCTGCTTCATGGAGAGCTTGCTTCTTCCTCTCCCTCTCCCTCTGCTGCTCTCCTGGCTTGTGCACGAGCTCTCTCTCTCTCTCTTGCTGTCAAATACATAAAACCTTAAAAAAAAAAAAAAAAGGAAGGAAGGGAAGAAGGAAGGAAGGAAGTAAGGAAGGAAGGAAGGAAGGAAATAGATGTCATAAACAGACATACCCGTCCAGTGCAAACCAAAAATATTGTTACAGGTTGAATTGTGACCCCCAAATAATATGTTTAAGTCCTAACTGCTGGTACCTCAGAATGTGACCTTATTTGGAGATAGTCATTGCAGATGTAATTAGTTAAGATGAGGTCAGACTGGAGTAGGGTGGGCCCTTCGACCAATGTGACAAGTGCCGTATAACAAGGGGAGAGACACAGACACAGAGAAGACAGCCACGCCACGTGGCAATGGAGGCTGGAGTTATAGCACCACCACCACCGAATGCTGGAGGCTACCAGGAGCTGAAGAGGCAAGGAAGGGTCCTCTCCTACAGGATTTGGAGGGAGCTGCCCTCTTAACACCTTGATTTCTGACATTTAGTCTTCAGAGCTGTGAGAGAATAAATTTCCATTGGTTTAAGCCACCCAATTTGTGGTAATTTGTTACACAGCTCTAGGAAATGAATATACATGTCTCACAATATTTATACGAGACCAAATAAAATTTAAGACCAAAACATTATTAGGAATAAGCGAAGATAATAATTATAAAAGCAACATCCCATTGAGAATATATAATAATTATGAATTTGCATTCATTTAACAGAGTAAATTTATAATTTGCTTTATAGGAGTTGATTAATTCATATTTATAGTAAAATACTTTTAATACACTTTTATCAGGAGTCGATGGATCAAGCAGCCAAAAAAGAGGAAAGAAATCTAAGCTATGAAGAACTAATTTAGTAAACCTTACCCAGTATAAATGTATGCAAGCCTGCATTTGAATGGAGGGTACATATCCTTTTGACGCAAGTTGACTATTTTAGCAAAGGAAGTCTCTACAAATTTGAAATACTTTATAGTATATATTGAGGGGACAGAGGGGAAGGAGCAGAGGAAGAGGGAGGGAATCTTAAGCAAGCTCCATGCTTAGTACAGAGCCCAATGCAGGGCTCAATCTCATGACCTGAGCTGAAATCAAGAATCAGACCCTTAACCAACTGAGTCACCCAGGTGCCCCACAAATTATATTTTCTCTCCATAATGCTATTAAATTAGAAACGAACACACCCCTAAATAGGTTGTGGACTAAAGAGAAAGTCTTAATAAAAATTATAAAATATTTAGACTTGAACAACTATGGAAGGTCTACATAAAACGTGTGAGATGCAGATGAAGCAGTATATAGAGGTAAACGCATAGCCTTAAACTACCTTACTGGAGAAACAAGAATGAAAACAAATGAATTAACATTTCAATACAAGATGCTAGAAAAAGAAAACAAGCAAGATACTGCATTTAAGGTTCTTTGCATATTGTTTGCCATACTGTGAGTACTCAACAGAAGGTACTTAATAAACAGACATTGTACTTGTTATTATTCTACCCATAATCTTCTGATTAAGAGAGTTTTCCCAGGATTATGTAAAAATTCATAAATAACTTTTGTTTTTGTGATCTATGATATGTGGTCTTTATCCCTGTTTCTACACAGAGTTCCTAAAACCCTTGGGATTTCCTGCACTGAGAGCCAGAAAGGTGTCTCTCGTTATGTTAAAGAGGTGACTTTTGGAAAGTCTCTAGGTATCCTAAGGATGGGGGATGGTTGCCTGGGTAGCCAAGCATGTGATTGGAGGCTTTGAACTTTTAATCCCACCCCTGACATCAGGAGGGAGGAGAGGCTGGAGATTGGGTTCAATCACCAATGATTTAATCAATCATGCCTACGCAATGAAGCCTCCATAAAATCCCAAAAGGATGGAGTTCAGAGAGTTTCAGGGTTGGTGAACCTGTGGATATTTAGGGATGGTGGCGTGCTCAGAGAGCATGGAAGCTTCTCTCCCTTCCCCACACCTTGCCCTCTGTACTTCTTTCATCTGGCTGTTTCTGAATTTTATTCTTTTATAATAAACTGGTAATCTAGTAAGTGAAACGTCCCTCTGAGTTCTGTGAGCTGCTCTAATAAATTAAATGAACCCAAAGAAGGGGTCATGGGAACCTCTGATCTATAGGCAGTCAGTCAGAGGCACAGGTAATAATCTGGATTTGCAATTGGTGTCTGAAGTCGGGGAGAAGCCAGTCCTATGGGACTGAACCTCTATGGGGCATCTGATGCAACCTCCCAGTAGACAGAGTCAGAGTTGAGGTGAACTGTGGGACACCCAGCTGGTGTCAGAGAATTGTTTGGTGGGGGGATAAGTACCCATATCGGAGTTGGTGTCAGAACCTCACAACGATGACACCAAGCAGAGATATCCCTGCGCCTGGAACTTCAGAAATCACATCGTATACAGTTTGGCATAGGCCAATAATATTCCAGAAAGATACATTGTCCAGCTCATGTTGGTCTCCTCTGCCTCTATTAAACATAAGCACGTTCCTGAGCCACTTGGGTGGGCTAGAGACTGGGCTCAGCTCAGCAGTGGCAGAATATGGCTCAGTCAAGCAGTGAGGTCCCCTGATGGAAGCTGCCCTCTGAAAGACCCTACTGGAACCTAGGGAGTTCTAGCATCAGTCTTCTTGGAAGGCAACAAGGACTTAAGTAATTAGACAGTAACACTTTTTCCAAAGGTTCTGTGAATGTACCACTTCCCTAAAATTATCCTTCAGAAAAGAGCGAGTGGCCTGAGATAAGCTCTTAGTTTCAGGGTGTTCTCTCAATGATTGTATTTTTGAATAACAAAATACTATTTGGAGAATATACAAAGTCTCCAAAGGAACTCTGTAAATGTTATTTTTAGATTGGTAAGGAGATCACTTGACAGAATTCCTTAAAGAGGAAGCAAAGAAATGAATAGAAACGTACAAATTTCTCCTGGGGCAAGGCCTTCACAGATTTGAGTGCCAGGAACTTTTTATTTTATTTTTATATTTTAAAGATGTATTGATTTATTTGAGGGGGGAAGGGAGCGAGGGAGAGAGAGAGAATCCCAAGCAGACTCCCCGCTGAGCACAGAGCCCAACACGGGGCTTGATCCCATGATCCTGAGATCATGACCTGAGCCGAAATCAAGAGTCAGACGCCTTACCAACTGAGCCACCCAGATACCCCGCAGTGCAAACTTTTAAGGATCATTGATCACAATGGTACTGTGGTTGGTTATGTCATAGAAGTCATAAATATGCTCATACAGGAAACTTAGAAAGTTTGTCTTATGATGGGTTATGCAAGGGGGTACTTGTGGCTCAGAATAAATTTCCAGTGACAATAACAAACATGAATTCAAAAAAGTGCTTGATCTCAAAAAACATAGTAATTAAAGGTGACGGACTCTGGGGGACTGTGGGGAGAACTCGGAGCAGCTCTCATGATGCAGACAGTGATGTTGAAGATAAGCCTGAGGGTTTGAACCAAACTGTTTCATGAGATGCAAGAGAGGAAACAAGCAATCTTTCCCTGTTATTTTATAGGACATGTGGTTTTAAAATTTGGTGTACATAATAAGTTAACTATCATGACTAATATTTGACTTTTCCATCTTTATTCCTAAAAGTCTGTATATTCAAGTTGGCCCCAAAGTTTTTCTTGTTGAATATTTCATTTAGAAAAGGAAAAAAAAAGTCACTCCCAGTATTCAGGGTTGAGTTCTCTTTTACTCAGGCATGGGTATTAATCTGTGAAAGGTAAGAGGGTAAGGAGGGTCCTTGACCTTACTGGCCAAGCAAGCCCGCACACCTGGGCAGAATGTAGCAAACTACACTTAGACTTGCTTTCCTTGTGCCTCTTTGGAGCCTGAGTACATGGGGGCCATGGGGCCCCTCAGGACGTACTGCCTTCTCTGACCAGTGAGCAGTTAATATCCTGGCTCTTTCCAAGAAGGGTTTCTAAGCTCTTAGGACTGAATGTGTCTCCTCCCCCACCCCCATTCATATATTGAAGCCCTCAGCCCCAGTATGATGGTATTCGGAGGTGGGGTCTTTGGGAGGTAATTAGGTTTAGGTGAGGTCAGGAGGGTGAAATTAGGGCCCTTGATGAGATTACCGCGCTTAGGAGAAGAGGAAGAAACCAGTGCACTTCTCTTGCTTCTCTTTCTGCGTGTGAGGACACAGTGAGAAGGCGGCTCTCGCCCTCACAGGGAAGCACACCGCCAGCACCTTGATCTTGGATTTCTCAGCCTTCAGAATGGAGAAATCAGTGTCTGTTGGTTAAGGCATTTTGTCACAGCAGCCCAACCGAAGTCCTTGAGGATGCTAGGCAGCTCCCGGGGGCTTCCTGGGAGGGGTTGGTCTGTCATCAGACATCCCCTCTTAATCATTTATCTCCCTGTGCCTTTTGGGGGTAAGCAGGGAATGTTCCGCTGAGCCCTTTAGATGAGCAAGGAAAGAATACAGCCCCCAAATAGGGCAGGAAACAGGATTTTGCTCGCTGATGAGGGAGGGGATGTGTGGTTCTCAGGACCCTCACTGCCCCCTTCTCCCGTACCCCCTCTCTCACCAAACCTGCTTCTCTGTGGGCTAACCGAACATGACCCAGCACAACGCTCCCTACTCCCCCATCCCCGCAACACCGACGGTACCTTCGTGGCAGCCAGGCAACCAACCTCACCGCACACAGCAGCCCCCCACACCTCACGTGCTTCCTGAGCGCCCATGATGGACCAGGCACTGTGCTGGGTGCTGGGGATGCCCTGACGAATGAGACAGACTCAAGTCATTGCTGAATGGCGGGATGGGGCCTGCCCTTGTCGCAGGACTCACAATTCTGTGCAGAATGGGCCAGGTAAGCAGCGGAGAATGTAATGACCTTTCTGGTCCGGCTTCCCCCGCAGAGCAGGAACAGGACTAATGTCCTGTTGGTGGCTTCAAAAGACAAAGCCCAGCTCGGCAGAGAACTGCCACCAAAACCATGGGTTGGAAAGGTGCATGGTGCCACGGGGAGCATGGATTTCCCTCCTCACTCAGGCGGTCCCCAGGCACCAAGGAGGCAAGTGGGGGTGGGGGTGGGGATCCCAAATGTCATTTTCCTTTGAGGCCTGTGAGATAGTCGCTGTCTGCAAAGGGCTCCATCAGGATCTCTGGACCCATCTTCCCACTGCCCTGCCGCTTCCTGCAGCCAACTCTCAACTGCACATGAAGCAGCCAGTTGTAACTGAACAGAGTGAGTGCAAAATATCTGAGTTTGCTTCCAATTCATTTTTTTAAAGCAGTCCTACAGAGGAGGTCCAGGTTTTTTTTGAAGTGCCTTAGGTACGCATCACTTCCAGCCTCTGAGCAGTGCTCAGAGCACGTTCTCCTCAGTCCCCAGGGTGAGGGTGCAGAAGCCTCTGAGTCAGGCTAATACAGAACCATCACCGTCTCCTGTTAGATTTGCTGGTAACAGTTGCACCATCAGATCTTGGGGTAGCTCCGTGTGACAGCCGACTTCTCTTTTATGATGTCTACTGAAAAGGAAACTATCAACTCTTGTGTAAGGCAAAGCGAGCCCCTCTGGCGAAATGCCTTTCCTTCATCAGCTCCCTGTCCGAAAGCAGAGTCCCACGTGGAGGTGTGGGCAGAGGCTGGACAAGGGGTAATGGACCTCGGTTTGTTTGTTTTGGGGAGAGCAAGGTTGTTCCGGTTGACTTCACGAGCGAGCGATCATTAGGAAGTCGGTGAGGCCCTTGGAAAACCGGCCTGACGAGCAGGAGTGAACCATCATGGTGAAAACTGGTTTGCAGAGCACAATGGATACAGTGTCAGATCCCTAAGCTGTACGACTGAATGTTAACACCGTGTGTCAGCTATACTAAAATAGTATATTGTAAAGGAAGGACAAAACAACAACAAAACCCAGAACAAAGAAACCAAACCCCAAACCTGTTTGTATTAATAAGGAAATCATATGACAAAATCCTCTTCCCTCACTATGAAACTCAGGTACACATAAGTGGAAATCCCCAGAGCTATGGCAAACCCCAGGTGTGCCTCTGGAAGCCGGGGATGAGAAACGGCGCCACAGGAAGTTCCGAAAAGCCGAGCAGGACGTTTTGGGTATCCGAACAAGGCCTTTGTGGTCCGTGCCACCCCCACGCCTCTGCTCATACCGTTCCCATCTTCTGGGGATTCACATTTGCCCTCTTCCCACTTGGCTACACCCCGTTGTTCTCAAGGGCCACGAGTGTCCTGAAAATTAAGCTTGGGATCAGCTGGGAAAGGATCCATGTCACCTAGTTCTAGGATTTACTCCCTTCAAGAACTGAGTTCTTTCCATAATTTTGAGCCAGAGTCTGACCACCATTGGTGACTGGAGACTCACTGCCTCCCCAAGACAACCCATTCTCGCTCCATATAGCTTTATTGCTATCAAGAATTATAATATCCTATTTGAGGATCCACTTATGTCTGACGTCACATTGTGCAATTCTCACAACAGCCCTACGAGGGGAGTATCTTTATTATCGTCTTATCCCATTTTACAGAAAAGGGGCTCAAGTCTGAGAGAGGCCCAAAGACTGGCCCCAGGTCACAGAGCTCCAAAGCAGCAGAGCCTGGATGTCTTCCTTGGTCCAAGGACTGTCCTTCTCTGCGCGGAGCCCTAGAGGACTTCCCGATGTGCAGACAGGTCTCACCATGCTGTAATCTCACGCAGGGTAGAGTGTTGCAGGAATGCCTGGCTGGCTCAGTCGGCGTAGTATGCGACTCTTGGTCACTGGGTTGTGGGTTTGAGCCCCACTCTGGGTGTAGAGATCACTTTAAAAAGATACCAAAGGCAGAGCGTTGTAGAGTAGAGTACAGTTGTCAAGTTTCCTCTTTGAATTCTTAGGACTTAGGGTCTCTTCTGTACACAAAGTTTTCATTGGTCACTATTTCAAGAAATTAGTTTCGACATCTGACAAAACTGTAATTGCCTGGAAGTTGGGACCATACCTGGCACTTATTTTGTATGTTTCTTCTTTGTGTATTTCATTTTCAAGACTTTCTGTTTCCCTTTAGGAACCTAGCATAGGCAGCACTGAGTTCAAGCCAAGGGCTGGGGACATCCTCTGATGGCTTGAGTGGCAGTGGAGAGACCATCAGACAAACAGGAGTCCCAGATGCTGGTTCGAGCTCTGCCACTATTCAGACCAGTCCTTCCGCCCTCTCAGGCCTGGATGATGTGTGCTATGACCACCATTTGACTCTGGACAGCTAGGTGCAAGAGCTCTCCCAGGCCACAGGAGTGGCAGGCAAGGCCAGGAAGAGCCAGCCCATTACTCCAACTGAGTATGCCCTCAGGCATCCGCCCAGGAAGCAGCAAAGGTCCCCCAGAACACAAGAGGATGGGAGCTAGAAATGACCCGTGGGACATGAACTAACTTGTATAGGCACTCCAGTCTACTTGTCTCTGATGCTCCCGAGTCTGGCGAGAGGCAGAAATCTTGCACAATTCAGTCTTCCAGCCTCTCTAACCTTTCTGGACCTCTCTCAATGTTTAGCCAAGGATTTCTCACAGTCTTGTTGAGAATCTCCAGCAATTTCCCTGGGAAATCCCTTCCTGGCTAGCTCACCAAGGAAGTTAGGAAGCTGGTCTGGGTTCAGCCTTCACCACTGTGTTGGGCAATTTTTTATTCATTTGTTCATTTATCTCACAAACATTTTGTGTGTAGGTGGGTGGGGGGTGGGAGGTGGGGGGAGTGTCATGTCCTAGGCACTGTGCTGAGTGGTGTGTTATTCATTTACAATGATCACCAAGACTGGACACAGTTTCTGTCCACAGGGGCTTATGGTCTTGCCAGAGAGGAAGACATGAAGCAGATAATTATATCAAACTATAATTAAAATTTGTGATAAGTGCCGTAAAGAAAAAGTGCACAGGGTGCTAACAGGGAGAACTAACTTAATGTGAGGGTGAGGCTCGATCAGGGAGGGCTTCCCAGAGGAAGTGGCATTTACGATCTGAGACATTCGGTTAAGGGGATGAGGTGGGGGCTGGGGAGAGGCTGCTCCAAGCAGGGATAATTTGTAGTCTGATCTATAATACGCTATGGTGGGTAGGGATCAGATTCTTAGCCCCAGCTCTGGCTCCCACTGGCTGTGAAACTTTGTATGAGTCACCCACCCTCTCTGGGCCTCAGGGTTTTGTTTTTGTTTGTTTTGCTTTTCCTCCATCTGTAAAATGGAGATCTGCTACTTCATGCAAATGGTGTGATGTTCAGGTGAAAGCAATGGCTAAGATAATCACCCTGAAAACTGTAATTCCACACAAATAAATATAAGGTATCCTTATTATTGACCCTTCCCCTTGGAATTCACTGCATCTGTGGAAGTGGGATTGTCTGCAGGAGAACTTCAATTGACGTTTAGAAAATGAGAGTGAACTGGGTTCTCCTTATTTGGATTCTCCACTTTAGAAGTGATATACCCAGATTACGTGCCTGCACATGAAGGGGGTTGCAGAGGGGCTGGAAACCTGGTCCCAGGTGACCTTGCGAGGTTGAAGCCAACAGACGTGCAATGGGGGAAACGAGCTTATTCAACAAACCTCACCGACAGTCCTTCTCCCTTCTTTTCCAGATGTGGCTCAAAGTGCTTTGCCAAGAATTCTAACGAGAAACAGACTCTCCCACTCCGTCCTTCACCTGCAGATTCCGTGGCTGGGATATTGCTGCCACTTCGGCTGAAAGTCCAAGCGTGCTTTGTTTTTAATTCTCCCCTGTAGGAATCAAGGATTTTTGAGAGTTAGAGAAAGCATTTCAGATTTTTCCTTCCTTTATTCTTCAGCCAAAAAAGCAGAGGGTCATAATACAAAAGGGAGAAAACCCAGGACATTTGGTGGAGGGCTGGGGCTAATCGCCCACCGGAAGCCAAACCCTTCAGGTGAAAGAAAACAGAGGGATCCCAGTTTGCAGGGAGAGCTATTTACTCTGTCGTGTGAATGTCCCTGTTTGCCGTCCCCACGCACCCACAGACACCAATGTGGGTCAATGAATCTGTTGTGAAATAAAGAAAAAGGCAAGACTTGGGCCAGAAACATGTGAAGGTGGGTTTTGTCCTTTTCACCTGAAGCAGAGGTTATAAAAGAGGTTTGCCATCTCTTACCATCTGGAATTGGGAATTTTCATAACAGCTTAGGATTTTAAAGCAAACATATCTCCGTAGCCAGAAATCCAGTCCTGCCTCTTCTCCATGGCCTGCCCTTGTCTCCCTGGGGCCTGTCTCTATCTGTCCTGTTTGTTTGCTCTGCTTCCCACAGCCTTGCCCTGCTCCAGCCTGCAGAGCGAGCTCCGGGCTCCGGGGCTCTCCCAGGCCCTGCCTCCAAGCAGCCAGCACAGACCCTTGGCTCCCCCTTTCTGGGTTTGTGTATAACTGTAGAACGATCATTCTTTTTTTATTTCCCATGTGATCCTGGCTCTTCAAAATATAAAATCCTTATTTTCAAAAGCTTCCATTCTCGGGGGCAATCAGGATAATGGTTTGCTAAAAAAAAAAAAAAAAAAGTTGAGCTGCAATCAGTCTGAATGGTGGGAAAACCCAGTTCTTTCCTGTTGGCTCTGCCAAGACAGCATTCACTCCCACAGCACCCCACTCCTGTCTGTGATGGCGACGTACCCTCTGAACTGAGATTCACCCACAGCCAGGTTTGCCAAGACAAATCTTCACCTGGAAGGAATTTCTCTCAAAGCCCGTTCTAATAGCGTGCCATCCACCAAATGAATGCTCCAAGGCTAAAAACTACCTGGAAAAGTGTTCCTTTCTTCTTTTCTTTTAAAGATTTTATTTGAGAGAGACAGAGAGCGCGATTGAGAGAACGACGGGGTGGGGGAGGGGAAGAGGGAGAAGCCAACTCCCTGCAGAGCAGGGAGCCTGATGTGGGACTTGATTCCAAGACCCTGGGATCATGACCTGAGCCAAGGGCAGACACTTAACTGACTGAGCCACCCAGGTGCCCTGGAAAACTGTTTCTATGATAAAGTTACATAGAGAAAAAAAAGGGACAAGCAAAACTTAATTTTTCATGTGTTTGAAAGTAGGGGCCCATACACCACATCAAAATGAAAAATGCTTGCTTAAGAAAAGAAAGGCTAGGGAAAAATATTCCAGAATGTGCTATTGATGAGGGAACAGAAGGCAAGCTGAGGACAAAGCAGAAACTGACACCCCACAACCCCTTCCCCCATGGGATGTATGTGACATTCCTCAGGCACTCCTGGCTGCCCTAAAGGACAAAGAAACAGTCCTTACTACCTACAGCCCATTGACAAGTCCTTGAAACAGGCATGGTGACATTTCTCTAGGAATTCAGCTGCCTGGATGTTAATACTTTGCTGGGGGCAAAAGGCAGTCCTAGCCTGACCCCCTCCCCTCCACCAAGATCCTGTAAGTCTACTTTAACGTATAAAAATTCCTTTGGAAACTTCCTTTATCTCTAACCCCCCAAGATACGTGTTGGCAATCATCCCCCAAGCATATGGCCCACCGATATACATCTGAAGGGTCTCATGACTCAGGTTTTATTAGACAGTGATAAATGACCTTTTCCCAACAGCAGCTAGCCCCCTCAAGGTCCTGGAAACCTTGCTTCCAGAATTCCTTAGAGACTTACGCTATCCCTAACCCCCTCCCAACTTGAGGGTATATAATGGGCCATTCCTCACAACCCGGGGCAGCAGCTCTTTCTGCCCATGGGTCCTGTCCCCGTTTTAATAAACCACCATTTTGCACCAAAGACGTCTCAAGAATTCTTTCTTGGTCGTCGGCTCCGGACTCCACCCCACTGAACCTCTCGTATATTCCCCAACCTCATCACTATGGCTTTGAAGGTGAGAAGGAGCTTTCAGGTGAGGCCTCTTGCCTCCATGTGAGAGCCCTGAGCAAACTACTGAGTATGCATGGACCTCGGGGTTCTCATCTGAAGACAGGAATAAGGCTCGACCCCTCCAATGGTTCCCGTGAGGATTAGAGGGGATGATGTTTCTGATAGTTCTAGTACAGTATTAGTCTTGCAACGATTTTCCTCAGCCTTACGTTGGTGACTGTTGTGCATTTTCTAAATTTTCCATGATGTGCATTTTACCCTTAGCATGGGAAAAAATAAGTTTAAAATAATAACAACAAAAATATGATCCATGTTATAAGGACATTTCAAACAAGGCCATGTTACCCAGATTAGATGCCATATGGGGGGGGGAACTTCTAAAGGCATCCTAAGCTTTATAATAGCTGGCCCCCAAATCATTTTATCCTGCCATTAACTCAGCCCCAGCCTCAATCCGCCTTGTCAGACAGAAGCTTCCATTTCTTAACTGTGGCCGCTCCAGGCAGTACGTTTTAGGGGTGCTCCCACAGTGGGGCAAGGAATTTGGCTTTTTGTTTTGGATGCCCCAGCAGGCCGAATCTCTCTAAGAGGGTCGCCGCCGCCCACGTCCTCTGAAATGGCAACATTCCTCTCATTGAACTGTTTCATTAGCATCCTTTTGTAACCCATTAAGTCCTTAACAGCGGCTTTGAGGAGTCCCACCTGTTTTCCATCAAGCCTTGAAGTGTGAGCCAGCACAAACATGTGTGATAAGTTGATGCTAAAATACCATGACACACTCCCTGGATTTACTAGCATTTAAGAAATGAAGGAGAAAGCTTTGCCTTTTATAGCCCTGAGCCTCCCAGGCCCAAAGCAGACACAGCAGTTACCTCCTGCTAAGCATTCTTCACCCACTGCTTCCAGATCCAGAGACCAAGCACCTCAGGTCACTGTGCTGTAAGGACAGGAGGACCTCTCTCTTTAGGGGCGACAGGCCCAGTGTTCTCAGCCCCAGAGACTCGGCTTGAGTCAGGCTGGGGGGGACCCAGGTAGCCATAATGTTTACAGCTCCCCAAAGGCCTGTCATGTGTACACAAGACAGATCAGATCTGTTCAAAATGATTTGGACCATAACCCGTGTGGTGTAGTGCATAGAACACAGACTTTGGAGATAGGGAGTAATAGATTTGAATTCACCATTTGAAAAAGAGAAATTGTTATCTGAGGCAAGTTTCTTAAGTTCTTTGAGCGTCCGTTTCTTCACTTTTAAAGAGGGGTTAGTAATATCTGTCTTGTATGGCTGATGTCAGGATCAAGTAAAATAATACATGTAAACTGTGGAGTACTGGGTTTTGGAGCAGGTGACCAAGAGGTGTTAGATATTATTAATGAACTACATGTGAACAGCTATTTCCTTAGAATCAAGCTTCCTTAGGAGAATGTAGTCATCCCACCATCATCTTGTGGAGTGAACAAAGCCTTTCCTGCCTATCCTAGAGAGACCAGTTTAACATTGTATTAGAATGTAGCTGACGTAATAAAGCAAGAAGAAGAAATAAAATGTAGATTGCAAAAGAAAATATACAACAGTCTCAATTTGCAGATGTCATAAATGTCTACCCAAAAAATCCCAAGCGATCTTAAAGAATGCAATTAGAATTAGTAAATTTAGCAAGGTTGGAGGACACAAGGTCAATAGACAAAAAGCAGCTGTGTTTCTATAGGCTACCAGTGAACAACTGAAAATTTAAATTTAAAAAAACAGTACCACTTATAGCACCAAAGCAACAAAGATCATGAAATGCTTAGTATAAATTTTACAAAATATATGCAAGACCTGTATGCTGAAAACTACGAACCACTAAGAAAAGAAATCAAAGAAAACCTAGATGAGGGAAGTAATGTGCAGATGGGAGGACTAAATATTTAAAGATATCAGTTCTCCCCAAACTGACAGGTAGACTTAATGTAATCCTGATTAAAATCCCAGCAGACTTTTTGTAGAAATCAACAAGCTGATTCTAAAATTTATATGGAAAGCCAAGGACCTAGAATAGTCAAAACAACTGAAAAAGAAAAAAAAATAAAGTTGGAGGATTCATAATATCCTATTTCAGTACTTACTATGGAACTAGAGTAATCAAGATCAAGTGGAATTAGCAAATGGAACAAAGAAGGGAGTTTAGAAATAGACCCACATGTACATGGTCAATTGATTTTTGATAAAGTTACAAAAACAATTCATGGAGAAAGAATGGTTTTCTCAGCACATCGTATTGAAACAATTGGACATTCATTTGGAAAAAAGAAAAGAAACTTGACCCTTGATCGATATTCCATACTTTATACAAAAATTAACTCAAAATGCATCATAGACTTAACTGTAAAACCTAAAACTATAAAATTTGTAGCAAAAAATATACAGAAAGGCTTTGTAATATTGAGTTAGGCAAACATTTCTTAGCTATGGCACCAAAAGCACAATCCATAAAAGAAAATGGGTAAATCAGACTTTATCAAAATAAAAAACTTCTGCTCTGCAAAACAAAACAAAACAAAACAAAACCCAACCAACAAAACAAAAAACAAAAAACAAAACACTGCTAAGAAAATAAAGAGACAAGCCACAGTCTAGGAGAATGTTATTGCAAAACGCTTATCTGACAAAGGACTTGTTATATTCAGAATATATAAAGGATTCTCAAAACTCAGTAAGAAAACAAACAACCCATTTAAAAATACACAAAAGGTTTGAATAGGCAGTTTACCAAAGACCAGATACAGATGGCAAATAAGCATATGTAAATATGCTCAGCATTATTAGTTATTAGGAAAATTCAACTTAAAACCCCACACCTGTTAGAACGACTAAATTTTTTTGGAAAATTGATGTTATCAGGTCCTGGTAAGGCTGAGGAGCAACTGTAATTCCCAGACATGACTGGTGGGGATGCGAAGTGGTGCAACCGCTTTGGAAAACAATTGGGTAGCTTCTTATAAAGTTAAACAACCACTTATCCTAGAACCCAGCAAGCCCGCTTCCAGGCGTTTATCCAAGTGAGATGGAAACTTACTTTCACATGAAAACCTCTACTGAGTAAAATCTCAAGTTCTTTTGCTTTTGGCTACGACTGTCTTTTTCTGCTGATCATATCTAATTCATAGAGAGTTTTAAAAGACAACATGTAGCTTGGTGGACAAAAGTCCTTCAGAAGAAGAGGCCCATGGGGGAGAAATTATAAAATGCGTTTTTGGCGATGAAAAGTTTGTGAATGTCCAGACTAAGCCATAAGTTCGAGGGAGATCAAGAACATGATCCTTTGGGAAGTTCTGAAAACCCAAATGAGCTTTGACTTGCCCAAAATAGCCTAGGGTCATTCTGTCTAAATGCAGGGAACAGCCCCTTCCCACCTCCACTTCAGAAGTCCTCAGACCTCTGGGAGCCCCAAACCAGACCTGTGTGTAAGCCCCCTGCCTAGAGCACCTTCTCCTTCCGCATGGGACATGCCTAAGGAAAAGAAGTACATTTCCAGGGCGAGATCGGAGCCTCTTTGCTGACAACTAACTCATCATAACAAAAAAGGTTAAGGTTGTGCAGTAACCAACTAGAAACAGTGACACAGAGCCCTGGCTGAGGTGGGAAAATGCAGGAGACTGTAGTAGCAACGTTAGACCCACCTGTACGAAGGCCAACGAACATGCCCTCCCCTGCTCAGCCTGCACACAGCTCCAAGGAGCTTAACAGGATCAGGAGTAAAGACCTTGTTGTTATTTTTAACATAGCTCAAGTCTCTAATAAATCTCTCTATTGTCCCTGCCAGTAACCTTCATAAACGGAGGGGTCCACCCTTAGAGACGTAACAGGCAAGATTGGCCAATGATTTGTCTGAGATCTTACCCCAGTGGCCCATGGAGGTCGGTACCCAAAAAAGGCTCAACATTTGTGCCTTTTACGTTATGGTAGAAAGTTTATGGGCTCGGGAGCCAGGGAGAGCTGGATTTGAACACTGATTCTGCCTCTTAAGAGTCTTGGTCAAGTTATTTTGTCTCTTGGAATCTCAGTTTTCTTTAAAATGAGGATAATGTTACCTACCTCACAGAATTACTATAAAGATTAGAGATAATGAATGGAGAGTTCCTGATAATAGAATTTACCACTTAGTAGGCGCTCAGTAAATTTTAGCCATACACCTACACACACACGCACAGATCCACGTCTATGCATCATTTAGTTAGTAAATAATTAAGAAAGATAAGATGTGTGCTTTTGCTTTTGAATGCTTGCGGGCTTGGCTTGTGTCTTTTAATGGATGTCAGTCAAAATCTGCTGGCAGCAACCAGAGGAGTGAGTTGTGACATGGTTGTCATTGCAGGGCTGTGCAAACTTCAGCCAGTCTCTCTGAGCAGATCACGGAATGGAGAGCTGTGACAGGCTGCTGTGGCTAATTTGTGCCTTGTGGAAGATTGTCACTAGAAATTACACACCCATCTGTCAAAAGTGTCTGACTTACAAATTTCCAGTGATACATAATTCAGTTACAAAGAAAATGAAACTGTGAGTTTAACCAAATAGGAAATGCAAACAAAACCTGGCGTATTGGAACACCTGGGCGGCTCAGCCAGTCAAGCATCCGATTCTTGGTTTCGGCTCTGGTCAGGATCTTAGGGTTGTGGGATTAAGCCCTGCCTCAGGCTCCAAGCTCAGGGCAGAGTCTGCTTGAGATTCTCTGACTTTCCCTCTCTCCGCCCCTCCCCATATTACCATGCACAAGTGCTCTCTCTCTCTCAAATAAATAAATAAATAAATAAATAAAATCTTTAACAACAACAACAACAAAAACCTGGCATAGTAACCGTATTCAGTATGCTCAGGAAACCCGTTCACGCGAACAGGCTCCCTACATCTACAGTTCTTTTATAGTGTTTGCCTCAACGGGTGGAAGCTTTAGACCCTGAATTTGAAGACTGATTAGAGATGGTACCACGAGAAAAGAAAATGGTGTGTGATCACACTGATAAATAATGTACACTATTATTCGTGTTTTAAAAGGTATAATTTGGTTTGACATTTCTTTTTCTCTAGAAATCTATATTAAATTGATGATGCCTCTTATAATTGATGGCATCTTATATATTAAAATGGTAATACTAAGTCACCTCACCATCCCTAGCTGGGGCCACACATGCTCCCATTTTCTGTGACATTGGCTGACAAGGCTGTTTCAAAATTAACAGTGGGAGGCAAAATACGTGGCCAATGAACACATCCAGCCTCATTAACAATTAGGAAAACATAAATTGAGATCACAAGATACCATTTTATCGCCATTGGTTTGGGCAAAAAAAGTTATAAATGTCAGACCATAATAAGCGTTGGAATGTGAATTCACAAGATCTCATACACATTCCTTATGCTTTGGAACGTTTGGTATTTTCTCATCAGGTTGAACGTGCACATATGCTATGACCCAGCGATTTCTAGTGCAAGAGTGTCTTGCATACAATAACCAAGAATCACACACAAGGAAGGGGCTAGTTTAGCTTGCAACTCAATCACATGAATGCCTTTCCCCACAGCATTGTACTTTGCAGAAGTGCTTTATGGGTGCTTCCATTTTGTCACACAGAATATTACAGACATATAGTCAGGGATTAAGGTTTCATAGAATTCATGATCTCTACTGTTTCATCAAGATATAATCTTATGGGAAACTGCCCCATTTTTTTCTGCGAATGCATGATAATGAATAACACAGTGACTAACTAGCACAGCTGAGGGTCACTGCCTTGATGTGCGCTAAGTCACCTGCAGTTTTACCCACCTTTGCTTTTGCACCATCAGCGCAAACGTCAAAAAAGTGGAAAAGGCAAATAATGTCTTAGAATTATTATGTAAATCGTTTTGACCTTGCAGATTTCCTGAAAGGCTCTCAGGCACCTACGGGGTCAGCCCGCCCCCTGAGAACGCTGCTTAGTGGTGTTCCACTCTGTGAATATACTGCAATTTATTGTCACCTTGGTGGATGTTGGGGTAGTTTCCAGTTTAAGGCCATTACAATTAACATGTAGCAGGCTTTTAAAATAAATTTTTCTCCCTGCTACATTAACAAATGTACTTAATCCAGAGCCTGACATACAGAAGACATTTAATAAACTATGATCATGGCAGGGATCTTACAGAGATGTCCTCCCTCCTTTTTGCTTAGGATTCCCCTACCCTCTTCCATGTCAGTCACAGTGGGCTCTCTATGCCTACAGACGATCACAACATTTTTTGCAAAAGGCCATGGAAAGAAACTGATTAGTCACATTAGAAAAGGCAGAAACCAGAAAATTAACCTCTCCCTTCCCTGCATCCCGGTCCCCCAGGACGTTGCTGAACTTTTCCATGCCAGGGGTAAAACACCGGAAGCAGCTCTTCAGCCAAGAAAAGGACACTGGGAGAGTGGCTGATGTCTGCCCCTTGAGACCTCTGAGCCTGCCGTCCCCAAACTCCGGGAGCCAGAGGGTCCTGTTCTTTGTTCCCTGGCAGTCAGGATGCAGAGAAAGGATCTGAGTCTCTACCATTTGGGACCTAGACCTCTGAAGGAAAGATGCCGAGGCACAGGGACAGCTGGGAGATCATTCCTGGCAGCAGTGTTTCTGTGATGTGCCCTTCGTCTGTGGGCTCCTGCCCTGCCTCTCTTGGTTCCTGTCTGTTTGCCAAGCCTGGTTTCTCCAGATTTCCCACTGATTCTGTGAGCACCCAAGTGGTTTCCCTATAGAGTTTTTTCTTCGCTCAGGTTGGCCCATGAGTTTCTGTTACTTGCACCCCATGACCCCGCCTCACTCCACACCTTCAGTGGAAGCCTATTCCAAAAATCCTCTCTCAGGAGCAGGTAGAAGCCAGGCCTGCCACCCAGGGGCCATCTTGGGGGCCACCAGCATGTGGGGGTTAGCTCTTTCATTCCTCACATTCAGCCCCAACCTTCCCACTAACTGCCCCAGGCCTCACCGGGGCACACAGACAGCCTCCTCGTTGGGCCGCGCCCCACTGCTGACTAATGTGGCATTATGTCCACCAAGCCTCTTTTGCTCCCGAAGGCATTAGTCATGACCACCTCCACTCTCTGAGCGCTTGTCCTCGCCTCCAATAGCAGGCAAATCCCATTCTCATGCTGCTGTTTATCTACTCGCTGTCCCACCTCCCTCTGCTCTCCTCAGGGCTTTGGGCCATCAGTGACCCATTCATGGGGTGACCCAGGAAGTACTTTACACCGTAGCTGACCCCAGCCCCCAAATGCCTAAGACCGGAGGACAAATGTGGTCTTCTCACACTTCCGCGTGGAGCCAAGGGCTGAAGAACACAGTTCTACAAAGAGGAGGCGCTTTAGAACGGGAAGGTCATCTTTCCTGGAATAAACATTTGGTAGAACATCTTTCCTTAGATTCTCAGATTTTTTCCCAGGAGGGCAGCTAGGAGGTTGGAACCATCCACCAGCTCTATATCCAGCACAAGAGAATGACCCCAGGACTCCCTTACTGGAAACTCAGGACCCAGGAAGCATCTGGGTGAAGTGAAACATTTTTTCCTGGAGGCGAAAAGCCCATGTGAATGCATCTCCATGCCTCAGTCTACCCCAAAATCCTGTAACTGCTGGAGAAAGCTGGCGAGCCCCGTGAGGGTGACAATGAGGGGATGTCGAGATTTCTCTCTGCTGCTCCTTGACACTCACCGTCAGGTCTCTTCTGACAACTCACACTCAGCATGGAGACCAGAGTCCTCAGCCAGGCTGCAGGGAGCTTGCTTTACCTGCATGTGACCCCTGTGAGTAAAGCATCCAAGACAGCAACACTGGCATCCCATGTGGGCCCCCGCCTCTTGAGGCTTCTGTGGTCCCTGGGGTTGCCTGGCTTGCCCTGGGCCTCATTCGCCTGTGAACAGCCGAAGGGCCCCTTAGGACAAAGCTTCAGGAGAGTCCCGGGCTGGCCTCCCACGGCTGCACCATTAGAGGGGCCCCCAGAGGTCAGCCAGGCCTCCAGCTGGCAGGGCTCCCCAGAGTTCTCCCATCCCTGGTCTGGGCAGAGAGCTGTTTCCCAGAGGTGGCTTTGCCAGGGCAAGAGTTCCCTTTGGGCCCCCATAGTGAGGTTAACTCCTTTTCTTGACATGACCTGCCCCCGGGACGGCAGCTGCAGGGGCTCTCACACCATGCTGAAAGGTCCAAGGATCTCCTTCCCACAGGGCATGTTATTAAATAAACGCTGAGTGGCCGTGGTCACATCACAGGAAGGAGAGCAAAGGCGAGCCTTGCAAACCGAAGCTCCCGGGATTAGCTGGGGCAGGCTCCGCCCTCCCAGAATCCAGAGAGCAGAAGGCCCGGGAGAATTCTTTTTTTTTTTTTTTTTTTATTTTTATTTTTTATTTTTTATTTTTTTATAATTAATTTTATTTTATTATATTATGTTTAATCACCATACAGTACATCCCCTGATTCTGATGTAAAGTTTGATGCTTCATTAGTTGCGTATAACACCCAGTGCACCATGCAATACGTGCCCTCCTTACTACCCATCACCAGTCTATCCCATTCCCCCACCCCCTCCCCTCTGAAGTCTTCAGTTTGTTTCTCATAGTCCATAGTCTCTCATGTTTCATTCCCCCTTCTGATTACCCCCCTTTTCTTTATCCCTTTCTTCCCCTACCGATCATCCTAGTTCTTATGTTCCATAGATGAGAGAAATCATATGATAATTGTCTTTCTCTGCTTGACTTATTTCACTTAGCATTATCTCCTCCAGTGCCGTCCATGTTGCAGCAAATGTTGAGAATTCGTTCTTTCTGATAGCTGAGTAATATTCCATTGTATATATGGACCACAGCTTCTTAATCCAGTCATCTGTTGAAGGGCATCTCGGCTCCTTCCATGATTTGGCTATTGTGGACAATGCAGCTATGAACATTGGGGTGCATATGGCCCTTCTCTTTACTACGTCTGTATCTTTGGGGTAAACACCCAGTAGTGCAATGGCTGGGTCATAGGGTAGTTCAATTTTTAACTTTTTAAGGGACCTCCACACTGTTTTCCAGAGTGGCTGTACCAACTTGCATTCCCACCAACAATGTAGGAGGGATCCCCTTTCTCCACATCCTCTCCAACAATTGTTGTTTCTTGCCTTGTCTATCTTTGCCATTCTAACTGGCGTAAGGTGGTATCTCAGTGTGGTTTTGATTTGAATTTCCCTGATGGCTAATGATTTTGAACATTTTTTCATGTGTCTGTTAGCCATTTGTATGTCTTCATTGGAAAAGTGTCTGTTCATATCTTCTGCCCATTTTATGATTTGTTTATTTGTTTCTCGTGTATTGAGTTTGAGAAGTTCTTTGTAGATCTTGGATACCAGTCCTTTATCTGTGGTGTCCTTTGCAAATATATTCTCCCATTCCGTGGGCTGTCTCTTAGTTTTTTTGACTGTTTCCTTGGCTGTGCAGAAGCTCTTTATCCTGATAAAGTCCCATAAGTTCATTTTATCTTTTATTTCTCTTGCCTTTGGAGATGTGTCGTGAAAAAGGTTGCTCTGGCCGATGTCATAGAAGTTGTTGCCTATGTTCTCCTCTAGAATTTTGATGGATTCCTGTCTCACATTGAGGTCTTTCATCCATTTGGAGTTTATTTTTGTGTATGGTGTGAGAGAGTGGTCAAGTTTCATTCTTTTGCATGTAGCTGTCCAATTTTCCCAGCACCATTTATTGAAGAGACTGTCTTTTTTCCACCGGATGTTTTTTCCTGCTTTATCAAAGATTAGTTGCCCAAAGAGCCGAGGGTCCATTTCTGGGTTCTCTATTCTGTTCCATTGGTCGATGTGTCTGTTTTTGTGCCAGTACCATGCTGTCTTTGTGATCACAGCTTTGTAGTACAGCTCGAAATCCGGCATTGTGATGCCCCCAGCTTTGTTTTTCCTTTTCAACAGTTCCTTGGAGATTCGGGGCCTTTTCTGGTTCCATACAAATTTAAGGACTATTTGTTCCAGTTCTTTGAAAAATGTCCTCGGTATTAGATGGAAAAATATTCCATGCTCATGGATTGGAAGAATTAACATAGTTAAAATGTCCATACTACCCAGAGCAATCTACACTTTCAAGGCCCGGGAGAATTCTTAAGCAGGGGTTGGGAGGGGGCTCTGTAGGAGAGAGAACTCAAGGCAAACAGACTGCCCAGCTGCTTGACACTTGGAACTGGGACCTTTCTAACCTCAAAAAAGGATTCTTCCAGGACTCAAGGCAGATGGGCCAGTGGAGATCAAAGGTGAGGAGGGGGCTCCAATGCCCTGTGCCTCTCCTGCTCCCTACCCCGTCCACAAATGCCACACTGTGCAGCCCAGAGAACCCCGGGCCGAGAGGGAGAGAACTGGGGCCTAGGGACACTCTCCCTGGGGTGACCTTACATGCTCATTCACTTCACCAAGACTTAGCTTCCTCTTCCCTGGAGGAGGGCAACTGTGTAACCTGAAACCCGGGCAGACAGATGTGTGGTCAGCTGTGAAGTGGAAAGCGCAGCACAATGTGAGCTATTGTTAGCGTTCTTTTTTGCTAAGTGTGGCCATCCCTGCCTGGGAGGTGGCAGGCAGATGACGTCAGGCTGGCAGGGAATGTGGGCCATGGGCACCTGGCTAGGCCTGTGATCCCAGACAGTGTGCCCAGGAGCTAAGTGTCTGAGTAACAGAACGTGGGCAAGCCTGAAGGTGTGGACAGCCCTCTGTGGAAGTGTCTGAATGGGTAGCCAAGGGCACCCCCAATTTCAAGACTAGATGTTCCCCGAGCCGACCTGGGAGCTGGAAAGCAGAACGGGGGGCCCAGACTCGAAGGTCTGGGCCAGGGTGGGGCTGCCGTGGACAGGGCGGAGCCTTGAGCATGGTCTGGGAGGGTGTTGGCCACGGCCCTGCCCCCTCCGCCCTGCTGCCTTGCTGCGTAACACTGAGCTCCTGTGCCTTTAAAACTGTTTGACATCTCTGAGATTGGAAACAGAGCTCCCCAGCGGAAGGCCAGCAGTAGCTCTGGAATGCTGTTCTAATATAAAACTCTTGCTCTTGGTGGATTTCAGTGATACTCCCAATGTCAGGCTTTGGAACGAAATCACCTATTATGGTCCTGGAAAAGGCCCCAGATTCTCTGGGCTGATCCTTCACCCGTGTGGGTTAGCCAGAACAGGGCTATTTTCCTCTCAGGCTGTGCAGACCATCCTCCACCCTCTGTTGACTATGACCCTGAGATTCCAGCCTGGGTCCAGGACAAGCACTCAGGCCTGGGGAGGGAGTCAGTCCCAATGGTGATTGACCCTAAGGCCTCACCCAGCTCAGCCCCTCCGGGATGCACCTCGCCACGCTCCCCGCCGTCCGATGGCAAAGCCTGGCCTGGCAGCCAGGTCTCTGCTGGACCATTCCTTTCACACTTCTAGGTCCCTCCCTCCCCAGACCAGACGGTCAGAAGTTTGTGCCCATGTTGCAGGCAACACGAAGTGGGTTTCAGTCTGGACACCCCAGCTGCTCTTCATGGCCAGTCAGCTCCCTGGTGGGAAGGTCTGTATTTCCCACCATGTGGTCCTTCATGAATGTGAAGACTGTCCAGCGGCTCCCCTCCTGGGCCTGGCCCTACCACTGGTCAAGTCCAATTCAAATGTGGGCTCCAGGATCAGAGCAGGGCTGAAGCCTGGTCTGCTGTTTGATAGCCGTTGTCACCTAGGGCAAGTTACTAGACCTTTCAAGTCCTCAGTTTTCTCAAGTGGTAAATGGGAATAGCAATCCTATATATTTCAGGGTAAGAGATTTAAATGAGCTAATCTAAAGTGAGCAGCCTAGCTCGGAAGCTCTCGAAGTGTGATCCAGGGGCCTTAGAGAATCCCCCACACTCTTGGAGGGCTGCAAGGTCAAAACTATTTTCTTGAAAATTCTAAGATATCAGGGAGCCTGGCTGGCTCAGTTGGTAGAGCGTGCGACTCCTGATCTCAGGGTAGTGAGTTTGAGCCCCACATTGGGCATAGAGTTTATTTTAGAAAAAAAAAGAAAGAAAGAAATTCTAAGATGTTATTTGCCTTTTTCACTATCACAAGGGTACAGTAGAATTTTCCAAAGGCTTCTGGCCCTGACTGCTAGTAGAATGTGTGCTGGGTTTTCTTGTTTTTAAATTTTTTCTCAGTTTTGACTTATAAAGTGGTGAAGTTCAATAGATAGAACCGACCCATACAAAGCTCTAGGGGGCCATCAATAATTTTTAAGAGTGTAAAGGGGTCCCAAGACTACAAAGTCAGAGAACCACTGGCCTAGTGTGACACCAGGTACATGGAAGGTTTTCTATTTACTGCCCTTGGGTTATCTTCCTCCCCTGTGTCCCCATTCCCTGATTCAGTGGGTTCCATCTTTTGCACCACCAAGGCTGCATTCCATCACTCATTTCTTCCCAGCCCCAACATGAGCCTTTGCTGTTAAAATATTCTAACTACTCAGCCCGATGCCTCGGTAATGGTTACTTTTCTCTTGTTGCATAGAGCTGCATATATCAACACCCACCAGGCCAGCCCATTTTTCTGTCATTTCTAAGTGGATGGCCTGAGTCTCACATGCTCAGCAAGGACAGAGGCATTAACACAGCCATAGTGATAAAGTCTGTCTGTGTGGCTTTCCATGTTTTCTCTTTTTATTAACTGACCTTCATAGATTTCGTTTTCTCTTTGGTTGTCTCTGCTGATGCTCTGAGCTGATTGCTTCCTGGAAGGCATCTAAAAGGACTTCAGGCTTGCCTAGCCACATTCCAGTGATGGGCCCCATGAAGGCAGCACTGGAGTCTCATGGGCAGCCAACCAACACGGGACAGTTCTTCACGTGGGCAACCCAGAGGCTCGACAGAGGGACCTTCCATCCCCATTGCTCCTAGACAATGCCACCAACTTCACTTACCTCTTGCCAGCTGAACAGGGAGACGTACTTGGAGACTGGAGGTTAAGTGGCCTCATCTTTCTGACTTAGTTCAGTGATGTTCTGGTGCCTTCATAGGTTGGCAACCTGGACAGCTCTTTTGGTACTTAATTTGATTCTGTTAGGGGCGCCTGGGTGGCTCAGTCGTTAAGCGTCTGCCTTCGGCTCAGGGCGTAATCCTGGCATTCTGGGATCGAGCCCCGCATCAGGCTCCTCTGCTGGGAGCCTGCTTCTTCCTGTCCCACTCCCCCTGCTTGTGTTCCCTCTCTCACTGGCTGTCTCTCTCTGTCCAATAAATAAATAAAATCTTTAAAAAATAATAATAATTTGGTTCTGTTAAGAATAAAAGCTATGAGTTCTGTTGGGCTTTTCTGAAATGCTGACAATGGCTTGTGGATACCCCTTCTCCTCCACTACTCCCCAGCTGGGAACAGCTCCCTACCCGCTTCTCCATAATCCTGACTTTCTTTCAGGGAAGTCGAGGTCTCGGTAGTGGTCAGAGGTGGACCACATTGAGATACTCCCTAGCAATTTCTGGAAGTCTTTCTGGTCCCATCACCCAGAGAAATTTCACCCATGGTAGAAATTAGAGACAATTGGGATCCGTTAGAAAAATCCCAGGGGCCCTGCACTATGTTGGATCCAATGGAGTAGAAACCAGGTATAGGGGAAGAAAGGGGGGTTGGCGATAAGCTGCAAGAAAGTAAGCAGAGATCAAAAAAGTACTGAAGGGTGCTTGTGTCAGCTTTCTAGGGCTGCTGTGACAAAATGCACAGATTGGGTGACTTAACAAAGACATGTATTTTCTCACAGTTCTGGAGACCAGAAGCCCGAGGTCAAAGTGTCGGCAGGGTTGGTTTCTTCTGAGGGCTGTGAGGGAAGGGTTTGTGCCAGGGCTCTCTCCTTGGCTTGGAGAAGATGCTTCCTCACATCGTCTTCCCTGTATGCATAGCTCTGTGTCCACAATCCCCCTTGTAATAATAACACAGGTGATCCTGGATTAGGGCCCACCCAAATGACTTCACTTCAACCCGATTACCGCTGTAAGGATCCTGTTTCTAAATAAGGTCATATTCTGAGGTGTTGGGGGTTAAAACTTTACCATATAAATGTGTGGAGGGGCACAGTTCAACCCAGAACAGTGCTTATGATAAAGAAAAAATGCTCCTACATCATAATCTCACTATGCAAGTATTAGGCCCACGCACTGAACACAGCCCCAGCACATGCAGAAAAAGATGGTCGACCAAATGTTCATCTCTGGGTGGTAGATGTAAGTTGATTTTTATGAGTGTGCTTTCTTGTAGTTTCACATTTTTTACCTTGGTTATATATTACCTGCATCATCCAGTAAATATTCTGGTAAATAAGCATTTATCAGAAGAAAGAGTAAAGGTGGTAGCCTCAGACTGCCAGTCCTAACTCTGCCATGTTGCAGCTCCGTGCCTTTGGGGAATGTGCTGAACCTCTCTGTGCCTCGGTCTCCTCATGTGGAAATTGGGAATGGTAAGTTGTATCTCACTGGGTTGTATGAGGATCTTGTAAGTTAATATATGTGAAGTACTTGCCGCAGACATGACAAAAACATTAGCTGTTCATTTGTTGCAGTGCTATTTCTTAGCTCCCAAGCATGCTGCTTTAGACAGACAAGTGCACATTGTATGATACCATAATGATGGTTGGTTAGCCCGCAGCAAGCCCTTCCTATGGGCCAGCTACTATTCTAGGCCTTTTAGGTGGACTTCTGCATTTAAATCTCACCAACACCCCGACACAGGTACTAGTTTGATTCCTCTCTTGCAAGTGGGGAAACTGAGGCACAAAAACTAATACGGGGCAGAGAAGGATTTGAACAGGCAATCTCGTTCTTAACCATTTTGCTACCACCCCCGAATACATGCAGAAAGGACCATAGCAGGGCTGGGATGCTGGGCGTTTACCAGGGGCATTACCATCACGGCCCCGCTATGTGGGAAGAAAAGATAGCATACTTAGAAAGCACTTCAGGCTGGGGTACCCCTGTTCGAGCAGGTGGCGTTTCTTGGCAGGGCCCAGAAGTGCAGATCCATAGCCTGGAATCAGTTCACTTCAAATGCATTCTTCCACCTTGATTTTCCTTTTACAATGACATTGACATTTGTGTGTCCAGTCTCGTGTCTCCCATCTATTACACTTTCCAAAGGAGCTCATGACTCAAGAGAATGAGACTCAGGGGGTTTTAAAAGCCTACCCAAATCACAGAGAGGAAGGGACAGAGCCAAGACCAGAATGGAAGTCAAGACACCTGACTCCTGGCCCACAGCTACTCTTTCACGGGGTCCTACCCCCACCCGAGGGACATGCCATCTGCTCAGGCAGGTGTGGGCCTGGAGGGATTCCCTGGGAAGGAAGAGCCCCCACACGTCCACGGAGCCTCTCCCCTGGTCTCCCTCTCTGCCTGTGTGTGCTCAGAGCACAGGGTCCCCAGCTGGGCACTTGCTTGGCAGACAATACAGTGCCTGGCACACGTTTCCCCAGGTGGACAGGCTGCAGAGACCTGAAGACGGCTTGGATTTTAAGCCTTCCTAAAGCAGCAGAGCACGTTTCCCAACGGACTTACATGCGGAGCCCCAGTACAAATGGCAGATGCAAGCAGCCCTTTCGTGCCTGCCCGTGGAGGGAAACCTTGGACTCCAAGAAAATTCAGTGTGAGAACCGCCCATTGAGTCCAAATCCCCCATCTTGTAGCTGGGGAGGCGGAATCTCAGAGAGGGTGTCAGAGCCAGGGTCAGGAAGACTGGTCCTCTGACTCGGAGTCCCTGCTCTTGTCAGTGCGATATTTGTTTGCTCTTTTCAGTATTTGTTAGATGACTACATAAACCTTCCTGGAAAGTCTTCCATGATTTTCCCCATTCTGACCAAACTTCCTGCCCCTTGAGAGGCTTACTGATTCCTGGATCAGTTCCAAGCACATGGCAGGCACCCTGTCAGCAGTAGTCACTTCTGTCTCTCCCATCCCCAGGGCCTGTGTGTGTATCAGCCCCACCAGCACCCCACCAGGAGCTAAACTTGATGGCAAGACTGGAAGGGTGCTATAAACCTGCATCGTGGGGCACCAGAGCGGCAGGCGCTCGGGAAACAGACGAAGACAGTACTAACCACCACACACAGGGACAGCTCTGGCAGACTTGCCATTCGCAAGGCAAGGCTCTGTGTAAGTACTTCATTGCTCAGGACTTACTTGGTGGCAAGCAACAGAAACTCACCTGAGACGGACTGAAGTGCTCAGGTCAGCATCTGGATAGAAATTTCATTTAAAAAATGTCCTTCCAGGTTCACAGGGAGTGCGTGGGGTGGAGGCGGAAGCAGCCTTGGGAGAGCATCCGCTGCTCAGGAAATCGTGGTTACGAGGGGTCCCTTAAAGGCAAGGACGGCTGCATCCCTCCTGGTCGCTGTATGAAGCAGGCATGAAACTCAGCTGGCGAGCACAGTGCCGGGGCTCAGGGGGAAGTTTGGACACATCTAAGTGTGTCTACACTCCTTTCCTTAGACTCCCTGGGCTTCAGTGAAGATCTGACGGACCCAGACTGGTGAGGCCTCTGGTTGCTTGGGGGAGGCTGGCCACGCGGGTGTTCTCTGTGTGCTCAGCCCAGTTTCTTCTCTCAAAGTACAGAAGGAGCACAGGGTTAATGTAAACTGTTCTCACATCAACCCAGAATTCGCATTGACTAAGATATTTGGGGCGAGGGGATGCAGGGGTGGAGGATGGAGTTCTTCTGTCTTGGTTTTTCTAAGTACAAAAATCTCATGCTTTTGGATCAAGAGCGCCTGTCCTGGAGTCAGGCAAATCTGGGCCATGTCTCCCCCTTTGCTTGCACCTCAGTCACTTTATCTACAAAATGGGGACAGCACCACCCACGTCGTGGAATTTTCTAGAGTAGCAAACGAGATAGCCTATGTGATGTGGTCGAATGGTGGCTGGCACAGTGGTGATGAAGAGAGATTTTCTGCTTTCATCTTATGTACTAAAGAGTCCATTTTCACACCATACAAACTCCATCTGTGGGAATTGAGGACCTGTCACTAAAGAAACGGCCGACGTTACAGACGTAATTAAGAAAAACAAATATGCCAAAATCCAAATTTGCAAAGCACATTATTCTCTTTGCAGAAGAATTCTCCTGTTTACAAAAAAAACCCCAAACCAACCAAACAAAAAACCTTACCCCCCCGCCCACAGAAATTCCCTTTAAATGATGTTAAGTCATGTAATGATTTTTTTTTTTTTAATCCAGTCTTTACAGGAACAACCTGGGGATAAAGCAGAGAATTAGTGACAACCTGGGTGAGTCCAGCTCAGAACTGCTCCAGGGTGTAATCCTCATGATGGGAGCAGGAATTTGTTTCTTAATAAGAGTTAATCATCAGCCTTAGAGATTAAAAAAAAAAAAAAACAACCCTTGGAGATTTTACCATAAATGTTGCAACATTCTGATCCTCCGGCCACAGGAAAACGCCATAAAGGGAAGTGTTGGCAGGATGACAGGAGGGTAATGGCAGGAGAAACCAGCCTCACTGGAGACCACTGCCTTTCTCTCTCTCTCTCTCTCTCTCTCTCTCTCTCGATCAAAACTGTGGATTAACTGTGTGGCCCGAGCCGGCCGGGGGACCTCCTGGGCCTCGATGTCTGTGTGTCTGTCAACGGGGCCAGCGAGAATGCACGCGGCAGACAACAGGCCTGCAGCAGGTCTTGCTCTGAGCTGCCAGCTTCCTTTCCCGGGGTAGTCACAGTGGATCTGGTCACCTCCCCGCTTACCTTCCCCGTTCTCTCAGAGAAATATGGGTTACTGATTTGGACATAAACAGTCTTCCAAGCTGGCGGCCCAGGCTCAAGTCTCACCCTTAGCTGACTGGGGAAGTGGCTTTGCTTTGAAGGTCCCCAGGCTCCGTGGGCACCAGGGTGGGGGGCGCTGTGGCCACCAGAGGCACAATGGGCAGTTTTCAGACCACGAGGAGTGGGACGTGGTTCTGGTGGCCACTCAGCCTTGGCTGCAGGTCAGACTCAGAGAGGACGCCTTGAACAAATATAGGACCCACCGTGGACACACTGAATACACATCCTTGGGATGCTGTCACGCCGCCCTGCCCAAGGCCAGGCCATCGTCGTGGAACTTTGTGGACATGGAACACAGATGGCTTTTGTGGCCCCTGCCCAGGGCAGCCCCAGCTACCTTCGGTTTCCAGCAATAGCAGACCTGCCGTAAGCCACATTCTTTTCACGTATCAGGGCCTTTTCATTTTATTTAGCCTCACAAACACTCCTGGGTGCTCGGCAAGGCAGTACATGAGAGGGAGGTATTTCGTGAAAGAATGTCATCACCGAGGACACTGAGGCTCAGAGGGGTGAGGACGCTTGCCTGAGCTCACACAGCTGGAAGGTGAGGAGTGCAGGATGCGGGGGCAGTTCTCTCCACTCCCAGGCCACCACATCTGGGTCGGCAATCTCTGGCCCTCGGGCCAAACTCGGGCTGCTGCTTATTCTAATACAGCCAGGAAGCCAAGAAGAGCTTTTACCCCTTAAAAAAGTTGAAGAAGAAAAAAAGGTTCTAAACAACAAAAATAAAAATAAAAACAAAGAATATACAACCACAGAGGCTGTATGTGGCCTGCTCAGCCTACAGTGCCTGCCGTCTGGGGGAGAAGTTCGCCAAACCCTGGTGAAGACTGTGACAGAGGTCTCCTTCTGGGCTCGCGCCAGGATGGTTGGTGAAATGACTCAGGGTCACTGCATCTCTTTGCAAAGCTTCATTGTCAAAAGCACCCTCACAACAGTTCTGACTCCTTCACATGACTCAGGGCTCCAGAGTCTTTGCCATACTTGTTTTGCTGGCTCGGTCTGCAGGTGGCACATACTCACTGGAGGCACCTGTGCATCGGAGAGAGCTCAGCGCCGAGCGACGTATCCCGCCATATTAGAAGTTTGCCATCAAGGACTTCTGGTGATAGTGGCCGGTTCGCCTTCAATCAGAAGCCAGAAGAATAAAGCACCCAGTCCTGCTGTATTCACTCTTATGAGTTCCTGCCCAAATTCCGTGAGGTTGAGGAGAGAATACTGTTATCCTAATTAAAAAAAAAAAATCTTTACAGATGATGAAACTATGGCTCAGGGTATAGAGATTTGCACAGGCGTGCAAAATGGTGGGGCCACAATTTGAACCCGGTGGTCTCCTAACCCTAAACACCAAGCTTTACAACATCGTGTTACAACAGCTCTGGGGGTCATCAGCTCACTGCCCTGTGTTTAGACACAGTATCCAAAACTTGGAGTTGGGCAAAAGAATGACTACCTGGGGTACAATCTAAGAGAGCCATTTGAGGCTCATTTTGTTCTCTAGGGGTACATTCCTTTATTTTGACCTTCTATTTACTAGCAATTGGGACACTGTCTTATGTGAAATTGGAGGAGACCAACAGTCATGCCCATGATTCTTATCTCATAGAAGTGCCATGGTTTTGTCAGGTAGAATAGATCACAACCCAAAGGCTATACTTTTGTTGCCTTATAGGGTAATCAATCTTGTAAGCAATTTGGCAATCTTATCCCAGCATTCTTTCAGTAATGCTTAAGGGTTTCTTGTATTTTTTGAATGAACCTTGCCATTCTATTGGTTCCTTCATTAATAAGTTAAATAAATCTGTGACACATGTTCGCCACATATTTATAGGAGTCCTGTTTTTTGACTTTGTTGCAAATTATATTTAGACACCCTCATCATGGTTACAAATGGGACTTCCAAGATTGGACCCACCCAGCTGCAGTGGTCTCCCTGGGAGTCTGAAGAGTCTTCTGTCTGTGGATGTCTATTGAGAGGTAGTCCACAGCGGTGGAAAAGATCTGAATGACACATCTAGGTTTGGCTCTTGGTTATTCCATGTGAAGACTGTGGAGAACTGCATGACTTCTCTCACTCTCAGTTTCATCATCCATAAAATGGAGATAATACTCCTATTTTTTAAAAATGAAAAATGAGTAATGAATAACAATAGAGCACAGTGTTTGAGGGTACATTTCTGAGCCAGGCAACCTGGACTCACTTCTTGAAGCTGCTCTTCTTTAGCTGTGTGAACTTGGAGGAAGTATTTGACTTTATTGTGCCTCAACTTCCCCATCTCTAAAATGGGGTTAGTATCTACCCTGTAGGTTTGCAGTGAGGACAATGTGAGGCAATATAAAGTTCTTAGACCTGTGACAGGCATACTGCCAGCACTTAATGAGTGTTAGCTCTGATGAAGAAAATGTACTTATAAAGTGCCTAGAAGAGGTCCTCGTATATAATTAATGCTCAAAATTGGCAGCTGTCAAACATCAGGGATGTCCGCCATCCAGACCCGGTTGGAGTCATGGCGGAAGATGGATGGCCTGTTCCCTCATGAAAATAAAGACATTCCCTGAAGTCAAGAAATGTGCCCAAGGTCACCCAGCCAGAACTCGAACCCAGGTCTCATGACTCCCAGCCCGGATTTGGTCCCCTGCACATAGCTAAGGAGCTAGACACTGAAGGTGAAGTACACTGATCTGTGCCCTGCAATGGCTCGGCCTCCTCCCTGCCCTGGCCTCCCCTGTAGCGGCTAGTTACTCTCCTCCCCAGGGAGATGTCTTCCCCTGCTGCTACCCCTACTTCTGTTTCATTTTGTCTTCTATTGGGGCGCCTGGGGGGTGGGGTAGGGGTTGGGGGAAGCAGGTGAAGGATTGTGCCATGCAGTCCTAGGAGCTGAAGAAGAGGGAGCACTGTCCTACTCCTCCCCCCTACCTCCCACTCCCTCGGTCGGTCCTCAGCTCCATGCTAGTGCCTCCAGACAAAATAGTGAAGGATTTCCTTGCCAAGTGATGAACAGAAAAAAACAAACCTACACCATACTGCATACCCTGCATACCAGACATTTCTCAGATGGTTTGCTTTGTAGGTGATTGGCCAGACCAGACTCCTGAGCTTACCAATGGCAGATGTCTATCTGAGAGAGCAGGGATGGAGACTGGTGGTGGGCAGGGGGTGGGGTGGGGAGACCTGTGTTGCAGTTGTTCTCCCACAGTCTAGAAACAGGACTCAGACCTCTGCAACACATTTGTCTGTTATATTTTCCGCTCCCATCAAGCAAGCCATAAACCAAAATCCGGGCATTACCAACATCATACTCTAGAAGTGTGTCATGGGTTATGAGTCATTCAAATATTTACTGAAGACCTACTATGAGTCTGGCACCATGTTGGGCTCACAGAAGAGCACTCGAGTTAATTCTTGAAAGGGGAAGAAATGGGGGTTTTCTTTGGCCACATTTCAAGATTGCTTTTATGTTAGTGTGACGGAAAAGGGGAGCAAAATTTTGCTGAGCACCTATTATATGGCTAAATGCTTGGGGGCCTTTTCTGCCGTGACTGCTGTCTGGGGTCAGCTACAGGGTGTGGGCAGGTCTAACTCAGCTGTTTAGACGTGACAGGAATGGATTGGTTGGGGATAGGGAATTCTGGAAGAATTAGAGTTAGATACGCCAACAGTGTCACCAAAGACATAGATGCTTCGTCTTCACTGTCCATCCTGGGGCTGGGCTCCACCCTGGGCCTGGCTCTGCTGTGGTCAGCAGAGCCTCTTTGACAACTCATGTGGGAGAGAGAGGCTCGTGCCTTCAGCAGACATTTCCTTCCAGCTTCTTGGCCAGATCCGGGTACACTCATCCAGAACCCATCACCAACCAGGGGAATGGTGTCCTTGGACCAGTCAGGCCCAACCCTGACTAGGGTCAACTGCCCCCAAATGCTGCTGCAGCTCCATAAGGGGAAAGCAGATGCCAGGGAGCGCAGTACAATGTCCTGTGTACACCCCCATAGGCTGGGAAGCGGAATGACTTGCTCAAAACCAGGTCTCTCTGAAGTCCAGAATATCCATGTTTGTTCTTTTCACTTCACTGTGCTGGTTTCTGAGGCGAAACAAGGGAAGGAAGGATTGGCGAGTGGAATTTCAGGTGCCCTTTTGAGGCAATGGAGCTGCAGGAGGAAACTCTGAGTTTATTTAAGAACCTCCCCCCACCCTCTTCCCCAGCCTTTCCCTTTTCTTCCAGATGGTCTTCACATTCCACTGGGATTTGGGCCATAGGCACCATTTCACAGGTATCGGCTCCAAGCGTCTGAGGTCCTTTCAGTACCTCATCAACAACCCCTTCTGGCTGGAGCCCATATTCTGATTTTGCCGAACTGTGGCGAGTGTTACCGGGAGCTTTCAGGATATCTACCGTCAGCTTGTTTCTTTTCTTTCTTTCTTTCTTTCTTTTTTTTTTTTTTATTATATTATGTTAGTCACCATACAGTGCATCCCTGGTTTCTGATGTAAAGCTTGATGATTCATTAGTTGCATATAACACCCAGTGCACCATGCAATACGTGCCCTCCTTACTACCCATCACCGGTCTATCCCATTCCCCCACCCCCCTCCCCTCTGAGGCCCTCAGTTTGTTTCTAGGAGTCCATAGTCTCTCACGGATCATTCTGCGCAGCTCTGTTAGGAGGGGAATCCTAGGAAAGCAATTTGCAGAGATGCTGAGTGAGCAATTGTGTTGCTCTGTGGCGTGGGGGGGGGGCATGGGAAACGGAGGGGAAAGAAGGGGGCAGCTGTGGGGTGTAGGAACTGTTTGGGAACAAACCTACCTTCCTTCCTTTTTTCTTTTTCTTTTGTCTTTTCCTTTCTTTCTCTTTCCCTTTCTTTCTTCTTTCTTTCTTTCTTTTTCTTTCTTTCTTCTTTTTCTTTCTTTCTCTTTCTTTCTTTCTCTTTTTCTTTCTTTCTTTCTTTCTTTCTTTCTTTTCTTTCTTTCTTTCTTCTTTCTTTCTTTCTTTCTTTCCCCCTCTCTCTCTTTTCTCTTCTTTTCTTGGTCCCGTTTGAGTTCAAATCAGCCAGAGTCCAAAACAGCTGATCTCCAGGTCATAAACCCTAGTACAAACTACACGGTCTAAGGTTTATCACCCAGGCCATCAGTCTTTATGACATATCTCATACGTCCACAGCTCGTTTTAGGAGCTGGGGCAGCTCCATATGACACGGTGTGATCTCTGCCTGTGACCTAGATGAGGATGTCGCACAGACGAAGCCTTCCCTGGGAACGTTACACGGGTGCGCTACGTGCATGAAGGGGGCAGGGGAAACGGTCGTTCCAACAGGACTTTAGAGCAGGGCTTCCCCAGCGTCGTCGCTGCCTGGAACATTTGTCTCTCACAGTGTCCTAGGGGAAAAGGGCTTAAGATAAGGCCAGAAAACTTGCAGGAACATCATCTGGCATATGCTCCTTCAGAGATGTCATTGTACACGAGGGTCTGACTGGCCCTGAGACACCTCACAGAGACTTCTTAAGGGACCCACTTGCTGAATACTGGATTTCTTAATGTATTTGCTTGAGAAGCGCCCCTCCTGCCTCAAGGAGAACACGAACGCTCGGTTAGTGTCCCATGGAACCACACTGCCCTCTTTGGTCAAAACCGGCCAGGACACATAACCAACCAAGGCCCTGTGGTGCAAAGGGCCTTCCTCCCAGTAACCTGGGAACAGCCTATGAGGGTGAGGGGCAGAAGTGTGCCACTGAGGCCTCTGCCTCTAACTACCCTCCAATGTCAGCCCTCTGCATGGTCCCCCCTCTCCAGCTCTCTCCCTCGCCTGCCTGCTTAGGCCCCTTAATGTTCGGCCTGCTACTCCCTTGGGCCCCAGAGTGACGGTCTCCCAGAGCCCAGCCCCAGTGGCTGCACCCTTCCCGAGGCCCTGCGCCCTCCCAGCCTTCCGCCCAAGGGCCAGCACCTCCCTGGGAGCAGACTGCTTTCTCCAGGAAGGTCTGACCCTTGGGGACAGAAGGACTGTGGCTTTTCTTCTCTTCCCACCTTCCCTCGGGCCCAGAGCCCATCTGTCTCTCCCTTCCTGCTCCCCCTGCATGCCCTGCACTATCAGGGTGCTGAGAACACAGTCAGAACCGCTTCTCACTCTGGGTGCCCCGAGACCCAGGCTGCTCACCCTCTGGTGAGCCAGAAAACCCGTCTTCAACATTCGGTTCTGGGCTTAACAGAATCAAACTTCTCTTTCTAAATATAAGACCTAGAGCAGAGAGAGGCCCAAGCAGGCAGGAAGCTCTTCATGTGGCTGCAAGTGCTGGGGGGGGGGGTGTTCCTGCTCCTCGCAGGTGCCAGCCCCACAGGGCATTTCCGCCCCCACCTCCAGGCCAGCCAACATGGGGGTGGGGGTGCTGGGGCGGGAGCTCTTCCTCTGGGGGGGTTCAATTAGCAAAACTGCCACAATCACACCCTGTCCAGGGCCGAGAAGGTTCAAGTGAAAACCCACAGTTGCCTTGCTCTGTAGCATGAGTCACTCTTGAGCCCTGGGGTTTTAGATTCAGGAGAGTGCTGTGGTTTGAGAGAAAAAGACCCCAGACCAGGATTTTGGAGATGCCAGGTAGAAATGAAGCCAAGGCCGGCTCTCGGTAACCTGCATGTTACAGAACAAGCCCTTGGTCAGGCGCTCATCCAGTGACCCCTGGGATGCCCCCCACCCCCACACCCTTGAGGACTTGCCGTCCTCTCCTGCAGTACCCACCACCCTCATCCTCCTTGTCCCTGTTGCCCAGCAGCCCCTGTAGCACTTCCCAGGCTCTGCCACGTGCCCCTGCAGTTCCCTCTGCTCTCCAGGTCCTTCTCCCTACCTCTGCCTGCCTAACTCTAGCCAACTTGTCAGGCTCAGATATGGGTCTCTGATAGACCCATATACTGTGGGTTAAAAACATGGGCTCTGGAAACAACCTGGAGCTTGAGTCACCGCTCTGCCACTCACTAGCTGCGTGATCTTAACACAGTGGATGGGAGATCCCAGTTGTGGCTAGCTGTGTGGCCTTGGCTAAGTTACCTAACCTCTCTGTGCCTCAGCTTTGTCATCTCTAAAATAATAAAAGAGTGCCTATGTGTCACGCTTTTCGTGGATGTGGCAGGGATTCCATGGGGTAACAAAGGTCAGCTCCTGGCACGTGGTTAAGTGTACCAGAAAGCAGTAGCTCTCCAGAGAGGACACATCCGCTCCCCGGTAAACAAAGGCTGCCCTGACTCCCTGCGGCAGTCCCTCCTGCAGTGGCGTCTCCCACTGCAGAAGCTCGGCTCACATCCTCTTCCCTTGCTCTGAACTTTTCTGGCACAGTCGCCTGGGCCCTGATCCACTCTGAGTTGCTGACTTCCGTCAGCACATCTCCACACGTTGATGGTGAGTTCTCAGGGGTCAGAATCTCTCTTCTGGTCTTCCTGCAGAGCAATTCATCTGCTAACAAGTCCAAGGTAGCCTGACACAGGGCCCTCGTGCTGTGCTCCTGACCACCCTCCTCTCTGCGCCGTACTCCCCACACCCTGACCGCACTGACTTCCTCCCTGTTCCCCGAAGCAATCCACCCTGCATGCACAAGGCCTCTGCACAGGGTGGCCGCTAAAGCCCGAAATGCCTGCTCTCGCCTCTTCTCTGTCGGGAAAACTCCTCTACTCCTGTTCGTTAGCAGTTAGGCCAAACCCCCTTTTCAGGAAGGTCTGTCCCAAACCCAGAGCTTTACCCTCTTTGCTCAGGCCCTGGCTCAAGTATTTGCGACCCTCTCCAAAGTCCCCAGTGTCCTGCATGAGGTGGGTGACGGGTACTCAGGCCTTTGACTGTAGGTCAGTCTGATTGAGCTGTATAGAGGATGGGAATTCCTGAAGACAGCTTCCAACCCCTCACCTGCCACTCCCATGCCTTGCTGTATCTGTGTGCTCAGCCCCAGCACACCCGGGAGGCGGTAGCTACGCTCGCTCCCCACACTCCCTCCTGGACCGCACTTCAGGCTTCTCACCTTCGCGTTGGCCATCATCAGTTCCATCCCACTTTTGTCTAGTCAAAGATAGAAAAAAAAAAATCACCCATTTGCTTAGAGATCCTACATCTCCATTTTAAGAGGGAAAATAATCCTTAGCTGTGACACATCCCAGGGACACTCTCCGTTGCCCTGGTGATTCTTTGACATCACCCTCTTGCAGATTAGAAATGCCTGGAACTTTTCTGAGTCTGGCTTCCCCCAAACAAGGACCCCGGACAGTCTGCACCCCCTCCCTCCAGGAAGGAGAAAGTGCAATCCCCGCAGGTGGCATCCCTGCCTTGGCTGTCAGAGGTGAAGCTGGTCTGCCGGGGTCCCCATCAGGGCTGGAGAGCAGCATTATACCTACCCTGTATTTAGCTGCGCAACTTCCAGCGAGGTAACACCTGTGGTCAGCGAGCCCCAGGCGGCTCATCCAGGAGGACTACTTCTTTCCGAGGAAAATGATGCATCTTCCTACTTCCGGCCTATTTCTCAGAATTTTCTCTGGAGTCAGCAAAGCTATATGGAGCACAAGGTCCCTGCGGCTTTGCCTCTGTCACACGCACACACAGACACTTCCTCTAATACATGTCAGGTAAGTGTGGGGTTGTACTCAAGGTGGCACGTCCCTCCCACGACAGGAACACATTCTGCTCCCCCTCCCCCACCTCCCTCCCCTTTCCCATGAGACTCTCACACAGGTGCGTTCCTTTAAAAGTTTATTTCAGTGAATTAAAAAAAAATAATTTATGCAACCAGATCAATAAAGACATTATGACATGGGGCAGAGCTTAACTTTCCTGTTTGCTTCTAGATTTTGCAGCCAGACGAGAAGGTGGCCGAGGGAAACCCAGCCTCATGCTCCGTGGAACCAGGAAATGCCGATGCTGATGGGGTGACTGAGCCATGGTGGCTTATGGGAAGGCTGGGAGAGGGGCTCGGAGGAAGGCCAAATCCCAACTTCTTTTACAGAAACGTCTCCTTCGTGTTTTCTGAATGAGTCAACAGCAGCTCTGTCACATGCCTGTTCCTAATGACCATAAACGTAGCAAGCAGATGCCCAGGAGGATGAGGCAGTAGTCGCAGGGCCTTAGGGGGCCTTGTGGGGTTAGACACCTGCCCTGAGGCCACCTGCTGAGGCCAGCACCCAGAAGAGACCTTGGAGAGTTGGAACCCGAGCCCCCAGCACAGCAGTCAGGCTCTCTGGGTTTCTGAATGCTACTGCCTCTTAGCCTGACATCTGCCCCCAACTCCCGAGTTCCCCTAAGAGTCTCAGAGGTGGCTGCTCCCTTGGTCAGCAGAGGGGATGCTTCCTCCAGGAGTCTGAGAACTGAACGTGCTCACAGTCTGTGCTGGGGTCTCAAGGCCAGAACCCCCAGGGCCTGGGGAGATGTGGGGGTTCACTGCCGAGCAGGCGGCGGCAGCGGCCACGGTGGCTCACCTGCAGGAGGCCCTCCAGTCCCCGTGGGAGTGGAGACCACAGTTGGCTCACCACCATTGCCCTGCAGCCTGGTTCCCGTGTGAGGTTTTGGCCCGGGGATCACTTTGGTGGTGGGGTTTACTCTCTTAGGGGGTGGTACAATTTGGTATTAATACATGGATAAATTAGGAATGGGCTTTGGTTACTAGAAACTCACGGACTGATGAAACACCCAGAAAGCACACAGGGAAAGCCTCTGAGAAGCTCCGAGTTTCTCGTGATAAAGTGTTTGCTGTAGTTCAGGCGGCTCCTCTGCAGGTGGCCAGAGGGCCCATGACACGGGACTGCACAGCTGCCCAGGCCTCACGGTACTGCTCACGCTGACTGCCCTCGCCACACCTGCGGAGCTCGAGCCAGGGCCGGTCCTGAACTGAACGTGGCTTCAAGCATCCTTACCCAAAGCCTTCTGAAAGGCAGCACCAAGCAAAATCCAAACTCCCACATCACTGAGCAGTTCTGAGGTCAGTTCACGTTCCTTTTTTGACCTTCCGAGAGAGAAACTTCTGGACACGAAGCTCAGCTGAAGACTTCGAAGACCAGTGCTAGTTCCCCTCCGGGGCGTGCACCTGCTCTCCCTTCACATGCAGAAAAGCATTGCTATGTTCCAGACCTGGGACCACTGTACTTTGAAACCATCTTCTTAGATGCTCCTCAGTGAAAGCTCGCACCCCACATGCAACTCAGATCAGCATTATCTCCCTGTGAAGAAGAGCCGGAGCCCGCTCTGTGCCATTTGGGGTCACTTGCCTATGAACTCTCAAAGCACAGGCTTTCACCCATTTTATGAAACGGGAAAAGACTAAGGCAGCTGTGAGGCCGTCCACATACACATATGCCGTGTGGACGAGGAAAACCCAGCAGCGTGCCCAGCGACAGTGGGAACCAGCTTCTCCAAGCTCCTAGCAGCAGAACCCTCGAGGAGCTCATGTACACAGGTCCTACAAAAATAAACTTCGACCCATGCCTGTTCTCTCAAGCTGTCAAGGACAGGCCTTTCCACTGGCCTGTCCCTGTAGGTGCTTCTGGATCAAATGCAGGTATTCAATGACTCTGGGGCAGGGAGAGAGAACTCATTGCCTGCCCCTGCCCGGCTCCCGGGATGTGACAGGGGACACAGGAAAGGGGAGAAACACATACAGAGTCTGGAAGAAAATATTGTGAGGGTGGGCCATGGAGGGGCTCCCCAGGTCCTGCTACATGAGGCCATTAACACACCTTGACTCTGAGCCCTCTGGTCTGATAAGAGTCTCCGAAAGCACCCTGTGTGCGTTCATGGAATGTCTCTCGGGGAGACCCCCATCCCTTGTCCATGGGGCCCTCAGTTTTCATTCTGAGGTCTGTGGGGCTGCAGCCCAGGGCAGGATGAAGGGCTGCACTAGCTACACTCAGGAAGAGCCAAGAGTGTGCTGGAACTTCCGGGAGAGGCCAGGGCTCTGCTGCTCCCTCTTCTTCCGAGTCGGTGCCTCCATTCTCCCCCCCGCACGCAGTTCCCTACATATTCTCTCCACTTGCTTTTGTTTGCACCATATCTCCTCTAACTTCCTACTTGCTTGGAAAAAAAAATTATGCATTGCACTCATACGCCTCTCATAAATATGGGACATTGTCATAAGTTTAAATTTTAAAACTCTGACATGAGCTACGGTCTACTACAGCAGGACCGTGGGGCGAGGCCTAAAGACGTGATGCCTTTGGAGGACCAAAGCATCCACTTTTACCCTGGATGGAATCCTGAAGCCATACTGTGGGTGAGATAGGAGATGGGACACCATGTTCCTACAGGGCAGTGGAGGATGGCTGTCTTCAAAAGCCATGCACCTCCATTACCACTGTCTTCCCCTCATGAATTCTCTCAAAAACACTTGCTACCTGGCATTAGGATCTATTCCATAAGCCATTCGTCCTTCATGTAGTGTCTTGATTAAAGGCTCAGATTAAAGGTAAATTCAAGGTCTTAAAATGCCCTTTTAAAGGAAAGGGCTCTGAAAGGAGAAAGAGAAGGGGGAAAAATGAAATCCTGAAGTGTGGCATCCAGAAGATGGACTCCGGACAGACCACATGCCTTTACTTTTGTAAGACACACTAGTCAGCACAACTATTTTGTTAAAGGTTCACACTGATTGTAGGATGCATCTAGATTTTAAGAAAACACAGAAAAAAATGTCCACCTTGGGATGCAGGACAGGTGACGGATTTTGAAAGAGATATCTCGCAATCCTGAAATCTAAGCATTTTGAGAGCAGAGGAGCCAATGTAGGACCTGGAAGGTGGAGACACCACGGAATTGCTTTATTCTAGCTGAATCCCTGCCTTGAAAGCTTTGGAGGGGGATGTTGTGCGGACTGTCACCTGGAGGCCGTGGGTTTGTGTTGGTGAACTCGCACGAACTCAAACAGCTCTGCAGAGGAAGGAGCCCACATGTTTTATTACAGCCCTGCTCACCAAGCCCTGGCAGTCCCCCATACTTCTGCCATTTGGATTTTGGAGGAAAAAAATAATTGTTCAGTTTTCTGGGCCACAGGATACAAGATGGGTCTAGATTGTAAAAGGAGCTTACACACTGAGGCAAAAAAGCGTGCAAATGGGATCAGGAATTCTTTACCCTCTGGGTGAATCAGTGCTTGAGACACAGAAGGACCTGAGCTGTCCTCCTGGAGCCCACACTGGCTTACGTTTCTGGCTTTTATTAACTGTGTCCAACTCCAACTTTCATCTTCTCCTGAGAGGGAGAATAATATCTAGGACATCAGTGATTTCCCCCAAGCCATTATTTTTTTCCTCTTAAGATTTCACAGAAGGCCCAGGAGTGGGGCCTAGAGAACGACCAACAAAAGCAAGAGTGTCTGAGAACGACATAATACTGACATCTCTTTTTTGGTAATAGTTCACGAAACATGCGCCCCTCTCTCCTGAGATATGGTGAGGCATGAGGGGAGGTGGCGAAGGAGCTGTGGGTGGGACACTGTACCGTGTGACATCACGATCATGCAGCCGGTGCCCTACAGGACACAGACGTGAGAATGAGCACTCAGGGCTCTGGGTTGGCCCCAGGGGGAGGGAGGCAGTTTCCAGGTAAGTGCCCAGCCTCTCAGGAACACTGTCTGTCCAGTTCTTGCAGATCCGTCCCCTGGGGAATGTCATCTTGGCTCTGGCCTTATCCTTCATCCTCCCTCAGCTCAGTGGGTAGGAATTTATACTGTTGTTGGCGGATCTGGGCCAGTTTTTTCCTTGCTTCTTCCAGTTCTCGTTCCTTTTTCAACATTTCCTCCTGGGCGGCAATGATCTAGAAGGAAAGCAACAAACTGGATGGATCTAAAACCTTCCAGGAAACCGCCCTTCCCAACTCCATGCCTGTATCATGAGCTCCCACAGCCTCTGCTATAGGATGAGACAGCAAGACACCAGGACTAAGTATTTTAGCTCTAGAAACCAGTCTCTGGGCCATACCATGGGTTTTGAGACCAATGACCCAGCTGACCCAAGAAAATAAGCTGACTTCTGGCCACTGATTTAATAGCAAACATCTACCGTGTCCCTACTATGCACCAGACGCTGGTGTAAGCACGTCACGTGGAGCGATCCCCCGTCTTCATGGCAACATGATGAAGTCATCTCTATCGAGTGTCCCATTTTTCCAATGAGAAACCTGAAGCTGAGAGATGTGGGTCTACTTCCCTGAACACCCAGCTAGCGGAGCAGGACCTGGCCAAGTGTTCTTGAAGCTAAAGCTGGAGTCCTTAACCATGTGACAGCTTTCACGTATTTGTTTCGTGCTTCTCAGATATGATCTGAGGAATACTGGTTAGTAGATAGCAGGTAAAAAAAAGGTTAAGTCTGTGTTCAAGAAAGCCAAACAGCTTTCTTTCAGAGCCTTTCCGAGGCTAATGATCACTGTGATAGTCCGAGGTGGAGGCAGGAGGGCAGGGTTTCCCGCACTTATTTGATCAGTGCCCTTCTTCCTGGAACTTCTCATGGAACTAGTGCATCAAGAAACAGATTCTGGTAGAAATGTATCCAGTGTATTTCCAAACACCAGGAATGGTTCAGGAAGAGCTAAGGAAGGCACAGGGATGAGTAACTTTCCGACACTGATAAGAAAACCAATCTTGGGCGCCTGGGTGGCTCAGCTGCTTAAGCATCTGCCTTCAGCTCAGGTCATGACCCCAGGGTCCTGGGATTGAGTCCCTCATTGGGCTCCCTGGAGTCGGCTTCTCCCTCTGCCCTTCCCCCGAGCTGCTGCTCGCTCACTCTCCCTCTCATAAAAATAAATAAATAAAATCTTAAAGAAAAAAAAAAAGAAAACCATTCTTGTATAATGGATTTATATCAACACATGCTCCAAACCGCAGGCCCGATTTCCTGAAGTTTGTGGCTCACTACCGTGCTCAAGAACGTAATCCCGCATAGGCCAGAAGCCTGTTTACTCCTAGAGAAGTTCTGTTAAGGGGTTACCATTCGTTCTCTCTGTAGGGTCCAATACCTGGAGCAGGGCAGTAGCTCCAAATCCATCATTTTATTTAAATGATAATACTATTGTCTTCCAACTTCTCTTCTTTCTGTTTTCTATAACAGAATCCCTGATTTGGGCTGGGCACAGAGCTCCTCAGGAAAGAATACTCTATTTTCCAGCATCTTTGGCAGCTGGGTTGGTTGGCCACATGACTTAAGGCCTGACCAATGGCACGTGAGAGGAAGCGAGGGTGGTTACTGACCCATCTTGGACCCAACCTGACCCAATGTCTCAGGGATGGTGGGGCAATGAGGTGGATGGAGCCCTGGGCTCAGACACAAAGGAACCAGGCAACCGTCCACAGAAGGCTGGCAGACTGTTTGACAAAGGAGAAATACCCCTCCATCCTGTTTAAGTCGCTGTTACTTTGTATCTCTGTTATAACACAAGCCCATGTCCGGAGTAAACAGGTCTGGATTTAATCACAAACCTGTGCAATGCCCCCTACAAACTTTGTTTTCACCACAACATCATCATCGTCAGCTTTGCCAAATGCTGCCTTCTGGGCTGCACGAACAAGATTATCTGAGGCTCTTTTCACAGCATTTCCTGCTGCCTGGAGAGGGAGAAAAAAACATACATTATGTCATTAGAAATGGCCAATTTGGATACAGCAAGAATAGACATGAAAGTACAGTTCATGGAACTCTGAATCTATTTATCCTATCATCCAATGATAACACAGGATTTCTCTTTCGATAGTATCCATCTGTCTGTCCAGCCATCCATCGACTCTACCAACACCGGAACCTACCTAACCTTAGGTCATTCACAGAGAAATGAGATACAGTTCCTGGCTCCCAAGGAACACAGACTTCTGAGGGGGGATTATACTTATGTAAACAGATGACTGGAGCAATGTGACATGTGTTAACAGAAGGACGCCTGGGGCTTGTCTCTCTGGTCTAGAACACTACCTCCTCTTGCCCCATCCAATTTAGACAAACTCAAAGACTTGGCTTGGATAGCCCTTTTTCTGTCTGCCATGGCCTTACACCTGCCCCACAGCACTCCTGGAGCTCTCTGTGCCAGGCTGTGTGTGGCCCCTCCCACACTTGTGGTTACCCCTCTCCCTCCTGGGTAGTGAGTAACTTGGGGGCAGGGGCTGTGACTTTTGTCTTTGCATCCCTAGCACCTGGCAAGTGGGTGCCCAGGGCGGGCGCTCACTGAATGCTTCTTGAGGGAAAAAAGGGTAGGAAAGCACAGCCTAACCCTGCATGGAGACGCTGGGAGCCCCACAGTAAGTAGGGCTCCACAGGTGTGTTTTGGAGTCACAGCTGGGCTTCACGCCAAATACCTGAGAACGGGACCACTGCCAGAGACAGGTAAAAAAGCTTTTCAACGTGAAGTCTCGCTCTTCAGTAAGGGCTACAGCCCACACTGGCTTCCTCTTAATGCTCATGAAGCATGATCCCTGCAGACGTGTCTTCTGCCCCTGAAGTTTGGAACTTTCTTCTAACGGTGGTCCAGGCTTCACTAAGCCTCCCAAATTCCTTGCTCAAGCCCCCTCAAAGTCAAGGACTTGTATGCGGGGATAAGCCATCAGAAAGTTGAGTTCTCAAAGTGACTAGCTTACCTGGTGGGTGATCTAAAGTGACCCATGGGGACTATGCGAGCTTGCACAGGAAGGCAAGGGAACGTCACTGAATATATGACAAGTTCATTCTCAAAGTAGCTTTATGGGGTCAGAGGTCATCATTGCAGTTCTCTGATGCAGAAACTGGGTTGAGTAACTTCTCTGAGACCCTGCAGCTAGTATGTTACAGTGGTGGGGTTCGAACACAGATTGGGCTAGCCCCAGAGAACCTCTGGGTCATTGCAAGGGACTCAGATGTGACACTGCAGCACCCACTTACATCGGTAACGATGACAAGGAGAGCAAGCTGTGTTATGCCCATCTAAGTCCTTGGGGCTCACACAAGCACATTCACATCTCTTGACCTTCGTAAGAGCCAGAGCAGGCATCGCTATCCTGATTCCACAGCTGAGGCAAATGAAGGCCTGGAGCGTTGTGAGGGATCTGTGTTAAGATCTTACTACATGGCACTTACTACATGGCAGAGGCAGGACTTGAACCCAGGTCTCTCTTAACTCAGGATCTTTTCCCCAGAAGTGTCCCCCAAACCCACAAACCACACATTCACCAACATGTGGCTCCCCACTTCCCCCCCTGGGTTTATCCCAGGAGATGAATGAAGGTAAGGGAGGTGGGTGAGAGAGACTCTTCAGGATTTTCAAAATCAAATGAAAGTTCCAAGTGTCAGTGAAACTGTTCAAATATTTCTGCCATTTATGATTTTATTCATTATATATAAACATTTTTTTCAGCTACATAAACAGTCTGCATTCTAACACCTCTAATATCTAGGAAATGTAGAAAATTGGAAACAAAATGTCCAAAGTATAAGGAAATTCTGGCATAATCAGGTGATACAATATCATGCAATCATTAAAAACGAGACTCATGAAGAATGGACCAGTTAGCTTTGCATAGAGAAATTATGAAGCCTTTTCTTCAAATCAAAAGCAATGTATGATAAAATGTTAACTGGGGAAAAAGGCAGAATGTCTCTTGCTATGATGACAAGTGGACACAGTTATTTTGTATAGACATAAAAACAGGAAGAGAAAAAAATGGTAACATTTGACATGTGAAGAGGTTGAGGCTATGTGATTTTTCTATTCAACATTTCCTTCACTGTGTTTAAAACAGTTCTATAATTAAAACAATCAGGAAACCTTATATGGCCTGGGAGGGTTTCTATTATAACCTTCATCATGAGCACGTTCTTTGGGCTCTGGGAAACCTCAGCCACAGTCTTGTAGAAATTCCTCAGTCCTTTCTCTTTCTTTCACAAACAGAGCATGAGGGCCCTACAGGAACAGGCACCATCTCAGGTGTGAGAGATATGCAGAGAAAGATGTGGTGCCTGCACCTAAGAAGTTCATGGCCTTGTCAACGACCAATCTAAAAATAAATGTAGTGGTCCCTGGTGACAGGAATCGTAAGAGTGGTCTGGCCAGGGGCTCTGGCAGGATGGAGGAGGGAATGACTGCCAGACACGCAGGAGTCAGGGAGGGCTTCCCAGAAGAGGTGACTCTGGAGATGAGTCACAAAGAACAAGCAGGAGATCAGCAGGAGGGGCTGGGGGGGAGGGCCAGGACATTCTGGGTGAGCAAGGGCCCCGAGGCATGAGACCAGAAGGCACACATGGAGAATGTCGGTTTGCTGGGGCAGCAGGTGTAGGATGCATGGCCATACTGGGTATAAAATGAGAAACGTGGGACAGAGCTGGCTGATGGAAGGCCTGGTGGGTCATGCCAAGGAAGTGAGACTGTCCCCTTTGGCGACACTTACCCGCTCCAACAGGAGTATTTTCCCACCAGCATCAGTGACCATTACCTGTAGCCGCCTCATGGCCTCCGAATCCTGGTCGGCCTTCACCTTGCAGGCCACAAGCAGCTGAGCCGTGGAAGCAGCGACCTGCTTGGCGGATGAGATGAGTTTCTCCTCACTGGCATGTCCCTGAACGGAGGCGTTGGCCGCCTCACAGAGACTGCTGGTTGCAGCTGCCACCATCCGGGCCTGGGAGACAGTCAAAAGAGAAGTGACCCAAGGCCCAAACCTCCCTTGGGGGATCCAAAAAGCAAATGGGAAGGAAAGAGAAGGTGACTCACGGCAGAAATCAGCCCCTGTGACCACTGTCCGTCATCAGCAGCATTGGCAGGGATGGAGCCCACCTAGAGAGTGGAGGGTGGAAATCTGTAATGAGCGCGGGAAGGCCCGGGGGGAACCGCAGCCCCTCAGGCTCTGCCTCGCTCTGGAACTAGAGAGAAGAACATCTTATCAGGCGCACAGCACCACCAGCGTGAGAATGGGACACCCTTTCTGCCACTCTGAGACTGTGCCCACACATACTGGCTGGGGTCCCTCTGGGCCCCGAGCACTTGATCTGAAACGCTTGGAATGGCCGCCAGTTTGTTGCTAGATAGAGCATTTCTGGACAAAGTGCTCAGGAATGACGGATTGGGGCTGTCCTCCCATACCTCTTTCCTCTGCTGACCTTTCTCCATTTCAAACACAGGAGCCACTGAGGCCTCTTCTTTTAAGGGCCAAGGGAAACTTACATCTCTCCTGATTGCTGACCCTAAAGCCACGCTGTGACTTTCTGGCTGGTGATGGGGGAACAAAAGCAGCTGACAGCAGACCCTTGTCTTAAGGAAATACAGACTACTTTGTCAGGGTCGGGAGAGAAGTCGGAAACTGGACGTCAAATGACCTGTTTCTATTTAGAAATTACAGCAACAAGTGAAACATTTTCTGTCCAGATGCAGAGGGAATGGCTTTGGGAGGAAGAACCTTTACATGGTGGGAGGTGCCTGGAGAGGTCAGACAGGAGTACCTCAATTTGAATATGAAATTAAGGATCTGTCAGCAATTATTAGGCACCATACCAAGGCTCAGTGAACATCCGATAAAACCCCAAGGTCCTGTCTATAAGCCTATAGTTCATCCAAGTCCCATGGAGCCTCCTTTACTAACTTCCTAAATGCTTGAGTATAGTCAACAAATGCTTGAACAAGTTAGATTCTCTTATACCTAGCAATTTGGCACACAGTTGGTCCTTCATTGAGAGACTGGAAGTTTTAGGCAGGATATTCTTCTCAATGATCCATTTTTAGTCTTTATATATTGATTGGTCAGCAAGTACTGAAGTGAGGTCAGCACTCTGCTGCGCCTATAGGGCGTAAGTGAGAAGCATGAAGGGACAGACTGCGTGCCAGTGGACAGACATACATATGTTAATAATGAACAATACAACACACGGTGGTTTAGAAAGAGGAGCCGAGGTATGTGGGCTGGATTAAGACAAGGTTTAGCTAACAAGAGACTTCGTGGAGGAAGATGGATGGCCACTGGTTGAGCATAGCTTCCTGTCTGTATTACAAGTTCTGAGGTCAAGGCACAGTCACATTTATCTACTTGTACACTGACAGCAAAGGCCTTTTAATATCAAACAGAAGTAACTGACAATTATGGTGACCAAACTCCCCAAACCCACAACCTGATAGGATTTCTGTAGTGCCTCCAGATTGGAGAGGCTCTCTGCACGATGCAATTTGGATGGAATCATTGCACGATGTAAGGGCACAACACGTGGAATATTTTAAGTTGGGAGACCCTCCCATGTCCAGCATTAGTCTAATATACTATTAATCCTTTGGGTCACGGAAACACAACTATGCTTTCATGGTAATGCACATGGAATGGGTGACTGGGGATGAGGTAGATCAAAGAAATCTCAGATTTAAAAGCAGACTGGCCTTTTGATCAATGGGCTCAGGAAAATGCTAACTGCAGAGTTGGACAGCATTTCACTACACAGTCCTAAAGAACGGATGGAGCCACTGGAGCTGGAAAACTGTATCACAAAGCCCGTGACTACGGTGCTCCCATAGCCATCCAGTAGGAAAATATGACAGTTTACATCTTTAAATAGCTTCGTATACAGTGGGAATACAAATGTCTTGTTCAGGGCCCGATCGCTGCCTGGAACGGGATGCTTTCCTTAACAAGAAGCAGATAATTGGTCCAGAAGCCAAACCCTTCATTCTGGATGTCAGGTTTAAGCCAACAGAATTTTCAGTCAGATGGGGTAGATGGGCAATTCAGTGAGGGAAGGCCCAGCACTGGTTGCCTCGGGTCAGGCCACAGGCCTTCCCATCTTCTCCTCAGCCTTCAGAGGCTCTCACCGTGCGTATGTTCCAGCACACGGCTGGCGAGGTTCACCCACCTTTCCTTGGGCCACCAGCTCCCTCTGGGCTGCCGAGGCTGATTTGACCAGGGCACTTGTGGCAGCAGCAATGGATTTAGCAGCTTCCAAAATCTGTTCTTCAAAGTCCAGGGTCTCGTCTGCTTGCTAGAACAGAAGAAAATGACATCACATGCCATTCGCATCCACAAAGGGCACTTTTTGCCAAACTACTTACTGCTTGGTCACCTGGCTCTTCATCCGTTTATCACTTTTTTGCTAACAAACCACACCCAGGTAGAAAGGCCTAAACTGGCAAAATGCCTCTCCACTGGCTACCTCCCGCTAGCTCCATTCTGAAAGGTACAGGCCGCTGGTGGTGGCATTCTACGTAAATCTCAAATCAAGAGATTCTAAGACTATTTTTCTAGGCCAGACTCTTCAAACGGACATAAATTCACTGTGAATAAAATATGCTCAAATGGTCCCGCTGGCATCAATAACCAATATTTAAATAATCAATAATCAAAACCCAAAGAGTGGGCGGTGGTACACTCTTCCAGAGCTTAAGGCTCAAACATGGGTTGAAGAAAGGAAAGGTGGCTATTAGTTGTGAAAAGCCTTATTTTTCTTGTATTTGTAAAAAACGAAAGCAAACAAGCATGTACACTTTCTGTGGCCGGGCAGGAGAGTTACGTACCAACCACAGATCCCCAGAGGTGGGAAAGACACTCAGGCGACATGACATGGAAGTGGAGCTGCTCAGCCCCCTGGAAACCTGCGGCCTGGCGCCACCTGGGGAAGGGCCCTGGCCACCCCCGTGCAGGTGTTGTCAGGCTGTGAGGGCTCTGCTCCAAGTTCACCAGCCCCGTGCCCCATGCTGCCAGACAAGCCGGGAAGCTGAAGAGAATCGCTGCTAAGTGTGGCAAGTGTAAGGACCTTGGTCCCGGGCTGCCTGGGATGCAGCATCACTGTCTGGGCTGGTCAGACTCGATGCCCTCCAAGTCCCCTCAGCACTCACCTTCTGCGAACCTAAGTAGGGTTAAGCTCCCCTTTGGTTAAAGAAGGTTGAACACGGGGCTGGTATCTTTCAGGCATTGCAATGACGGTCAGGTATATCAATACTTTTCTTTATGTGTTAAAATATATATAAAATTTACCCTCTGAACCAATTTTAAGTGTATAATTCAGTAGCATTAAGTACATCCACAATGTCGTGCAAGAGCGATATGTTTTTAAGAGCAGCTGCTATGTGCCAAGTGTCTTGTTAGGCATTTCCATGTATGTTACTTGTTTAATTCTCACCAAGCAAGAGAAAAACAAATCTTATACTGTATCGTCATTCTTATATTCACAGTGAGAAAATTGAGGCTCGAGGAGGTAGAGTGTTAGGACAAGGTCATGCGGCAGCATGAATTCAGACTCCAAACCAGATCTAAACCTCAATCTCTCTGACTCCATAATGATATGTGTTTACTAACCTGCTCACCCCTGGGGCATCAGTGAGGATTAACTTTGTGTCAGAGGCTCAGAGTTGGCCACTAACGGTCCCATACAAAACATCAGGAAGGATGGATACATAGATACATTTTTTTCTAGTTCCTATTCATTGTGGCTGCATCTTGAACTATGAGAGATGCCAAGCTCATTTTTACTTTTATAACTCTACTGTTATCAAAATAAAATTTCACTGCACATCTAGTAATCTGACAAATGATGCCAGCATTTTAGAAGTTCTTGGACAGAAGCCATATATTCTTTCTTATCTGACAAAGTCTTGCTCTGGGAGCATTCGGGACAGAAATGGATTCAGCTGCAGTGGATTCATTTAGAAGTAGTGGAGTTTATAGTACTGGTGGAGTATAAAATTTGTTTACTAAAATAGAAAAACAACTCATTATAAGACACTCTGGCATAAAAGGTACTATTATACATAGGCTCCAAAGAAATTGCATTAGGCTCTGATATCTATGGATATATTCGGTGACCTTGAATTAAGAGCCTTTTTGGAAATTCATTCTACAAAAGAAACTCAAGTGTGTAACAGATTAAGGCACCAGGGAAATCATGTAAGTTTTGAACCCAAAGGGAGTCCCTTCCACTGGGGCAGAGGAAAGAGAAGCCCATGGTGGCTTCTTTTTTTTTTTTTTTTTAATTTTTTTTTTTTTTTTTTTAATATTTTATTTATTTATTTGACAGAGATAGAGACAGCCAGCGAGAGAGGGAACACAAGCAGGGGGAGTGGGAGAGGAAGAAGCAGGCTCATAGCAGAGGAGCCTGATGTGGGGCTCGATCCCATAATGCCGGGATCACGCCCTGAGCCGAAGGCAGACGCTTAACCGCTGTGCCACCCAGGTGCTCCCATGGTGGCTTCTTAATGTGCCAGATCCTTGTCTCAGGGGGCCACCAAGGGGGGTGGAGTACACCATCAGATTTCTGATTTCTCAAATTTTAGGATCCACAAAAATGGAATTTCCTTAAAATTAAGTGCTCATTCTAAACATGGACAGATCTAATAGAATCATCTTGTTCCAACCTATTTTACAGGCCTCGACGTCTTCTGCTGCCCTGAAGTTTTTTTGTTTTTGTTTTTGTTTTCTAGAACACATACTTGAAATAGATATTCAGTTTGGAAATATTTTTGACACCCACAGATTTTTCTTGCAATGGCAACTGGTATAAATGCCCGCTGATGAATTTTTGTTTTTCTTTCCATAACATCTCTAACTTTAAAATGGACATGGCAGAAAGCCTCATCTCTGGGGACATTTGCTCTGACTAAAAAGTACTACAGAGTTTCCCAAGAAAGGCTGAATAAAGCTGAATGGGATGACTACAGGGGCGGAGGGCTAATGTGTAGACACTGCAGGCCAGGTTTATCACTAAGACTGAATGCCCACCTCTCTCCTCCGCTGGAAGGAAACATCAACACCGGGTGTCTCCTCCTGCCATACACAACTTCCAGCCTACAAGACGGGATTTCCGAGCCAAGGAGACTCGGAAATGTTGAAGTGTCCCCGTCAGGGCTGCCTGTCAGCTTGGCTCCCACCAGCACACGCCATGGCATCTGGAGGAGGATGGTAAGAGCTACAAAGAGGGGAAGGGTGCATACTCCACCACATTGCAGAGGAGGAGAGAAACGCAATGGGCTTGGTCTTCAAAGGACCTTCCTACAGAAAAAGATCAAAATGAAACTGCAGGATTTGTCAGCAGAATAAACCCCGCTGTAGCTGGGAGATGGACAACAATGAGGACAGGAGTGTGGAGCTGCCGCAAGGAGACCCTGAAGAATCCGGAGACCCAGGGCACCGTGAACTGAAGAAAATGCTTTTGTCAAGTGGGCTGATAAACCGACAGGCCTGGCTCAGAATCACTTGAGGATCTGATTAAAGAAGCACATTGTGTTTCAGGAGGTCTGCAGTGGGGCCTGGGAATCTTCATTTCTAACGGAGGTGGGACACTCCATGGGAAATGCTGGGCTGGGTGAAGGAAAACAGCCCCCAGTTCACTGAGGCCTCTGAGCCTGTCCTCTCTTCCAGGGCACAGACTGTGTTTTGTTCAACTGATGTGGTCTCTCGAGCACACAATCAGGCTGTGTAGACTACATGATAAATGTTGGCTGAATGAATGTATTCATTCAAAAGGAGTCTCCCAAGTTCTAGAGTTCAGCCAAGGGACAATTTACATGGTCGGAGAAGGAGAAACGCATTGAGTAAGCATCCACATCAGGACTATCCATTCTGTGCTCCCTGGGGAGGAAGGCACACACGTCTATGCACTGGCTCCTGCCCCACTGAAGGCCATGGGTTGTTACTTGTATGCTCTGCCTGCACCCCTTGACCCGCGTTCACAGCCTGTTGTGACGTTCACTCGTGTATACAGAGGTAAACGGCATTTCCAGCATTTTGCAAGGGGCTCTCTTAGCAAAACAGTGCCGGGGGAAGGCGTGCCAGATGTGCAAACAGAATCTGCTCTGCTTCCTGAGTGTGTTAGTACAGCCTCCGAGTGCTCAACCTGTCTTCTCATCCTCTGTTCAGTGCCCCTTTCCCTGTTCCCCTCCGCTGTAGGAAGGCCACTGGCCAGCTCACCACCAGCTCTCTGCAGCTGTCTTTCCTGGGCTGCCCACTAAGCTCCAGTGGAGGACAGACTTAGCCTCACCTTGGTTTTCTGGTAGCTGTGAGAAAGGCCCAGGCACCCTTTTGCTGGTATTTTTCCTCTTGGGTGATCTCCTGCAGAGGGTTTTTTTTTTTTTTTTTTTTTTTTTTTTTTTTTTTTAAGTTAGAGGTCTGCTGAGGTCCCCCTGGGGGAAAGGCCACATTTTGGGCTGGCTCCCTCGTTGCCGGCTTCCTGTGCCCTAGAGAGCATTTGAGGCCCCTGTCTTGCTCTGATCGGTCTCATGTCTCAGGAGCTTGAGTTCCACTGGGGTTGGAGGGAGGACAGAGGGAAGGGAAAGGGAAGGTCTCTCCTTATTTTTATTTTGCCTTTTTGGCCTTTTAGGGATTCTGAGGACAAAATTTTTACAGGAATTCACTCATTTTCTGAGACTGTCTTCTTTCTGACCTCTCTGATAGGGACGCTAAAGGTAAATTATAAATATATGTACAGCAATACTGACCCATAGTAAATGCTCAATAATCCCTCACAACTAATTTCCTTATTACTTCTCTTGCTACATGTATTTCTGGTGGTTTTAAAAATTGTTTTTTAGACTTTGGGCTAAGCTTGTCTGTTTTCTCTCTCTGGACCATTTTCCATTCATAATTTGGAGAAAGGTTCTAACTGCCATTTCTGATGACAGCCTAAAATAATTATAAATAAAAACCATAAACCAAAGATGAATGAAGTGTCAAGTAACACACGCTAAAGACCGATACTGCTTCCAGCTTCTCCCTCAACACCCAGACAGCAGATGGGCTCCCTGGGCTCTAAGTCAGTGCCCCGCACCATGTGACTTGGAGCATTCGCTGCCTTTACCAGGTATCAATCAGGTTTGTGTTAGTAGCTTAAGGAGGAACCTCAACTCTCCTGGTCCTTTAGCTCAGACATGTTACAATTCCAAATTAAACCTTTCTTCATTAAGAAGGTGCTGGCTAAAATAAGCAAGCAGTGCTTTCTCTCTTCCTTCTCTCGGTCTCCTCCGTGGAGAAGCCCTGCCTCCCTCCTGACGCATTTTTGCCAAGCTCCTCCCTAACAGGTCCTGGGGCATATGCTGAACAGAGGAAGAATGTTTCTGTCCGTAGTCCTTTGACTGTGAATGACATCCCTGCAGCCTCTTCCACCAATGAACTTGAAGGTGAGGGAGCCAAGGGTAACCAGAGGAGATGGCCCAAAGGTCACTGCCCTGGTGTCTGCCTCCCTCCCTGAACACCTCCTTTAAGGGACTGCCTTGCTAAGAGCTGATAAACACAATGGTCACTTTTCTCACAACTGGTGACAAAACCACATCACGATGCACAGTGCCATTTTGCCAGTTAGGAATTGTGCTTTGTTCTGTGTTCCTGAAAGTCCTCCAAAATGCTGGCTACTCAAAAAGGCTGTATCACATCAGTAACTTAAAAAAACCCTTTGGATATATTATTTAAAAGTGTGGACATTTTGCATGCAATTTAAATGTCCTTGAGGGAAACAAGAAGGCCAACACCAAGAACTCCCACCACACCAGGGAAGCATTTTCTGGCCAGTTGGAAGCCTGAGTGGAATAGGCAGACATGCTTCTCCTTTTTTTGTAGTGAGTTTGGCTGCTCCCAGTCTGCTTCTGGTATTGAACTGAGAGGTGCCTCGGGGGGAGACCTCAGCCTGCACCCAAAGACTCAAGTGTGTAAGGGCCAAATCAGCTTTTCTTTGAGAGGCCCCATGGGTAGGCTGTCTTTAGGACCACCACCCTTACTATAAAGGAGAATTTATAAATGGGAAAATTCTTAGAGTAACTAGACCTGCCAAGAGCCCAAACCTGGATAGCTGGCCTTATCCCCCTTGAAAACTACAGGAAAACAGTAAACCAAGTGGCTGACAGAACACAGTGCCAAATGGTTTTGCCTGCCACATGGGGAGAGACCACCCTTTGTATCCAGATAAAGAACAATACATGTTCATGCAGCATCCATTGGAAAAGGTCCGAGCTTGCACAATTAGTATCTTGGGAGTGGTTTTCCCATAGTAGCTACTGTTTTATTAGGGGTTTTTTTTGTTTGTTTGTTTGGATGAAAAGTAATACCATTGAAATGGTGTTTTAATTGCTACTTCTGTTTGGCAGAAAAATTCTTCAAGATTATGCTTTCAAAAAAGTCACATGCATGTTTACTTAGGAAGCACGGACAAAACAGATAACGGAATGCTTCCAAATACCTGATGAGGAACATTCACTACATCGTAAGCTCCTTTGATATGAATCCTCTACATGTCTGAGGAGGGTCTGACAAGACCTCCTGTTCTACACTGGCGGGGGGTCACTGGGGAACACGAGCTGGCTGAGTGCCCCACATGCCTTTGCTTTTCACACTCTTTACATCTCCTGGCCTGGAAGCAACTGGTGGCAGATGAGCGGAAAGTACCCCCCCCCCCCCCCCGCCGGCTTTAGCCATACAGAAAATGCTGTATCGATTCTGCTCCTGCCTGGACATCTGGTTGCCTTTTCCCATCCCCTCAGCTAAGCAGGACAGCATACTGGCCAACAGCAAGGTTACTGGAAAGAAACCAGAAAATCACATCCGTTTTAACGAATGGGTTTCACCTAAGGCCCTTTTAAACTGTGTTTTTCTTTACTCATGATAACTGGCTGTCTCTTTTCCATTACAATTTGCCATTTTGGTCAAACAACTTTAACTGGCCTCAAAACCCCAGGCACTGTTCTCTAGCTGCGGGAAGGTGGCATCGGTTTTGGCAGCATCTTGCAAGCTGTCTGAAAGAGCTCCTGCTGACACACACTTACTGATCTGTTCTCAGTGGAGAAGGGTCCCAGGGACAGGATCCACTTTATCGCTCTGGAAGCTGGGACTTCAACCTTCTATTTCCCTCCCCGGTGTCATCACTTTGCCGCCGCTGCTGCTGTGACCTGTCACTATGTATTCACTGCAAGCAACTTGGAGACGGCTTCTAGACCTAACCAGGGCAGCTCTCCTGACCCATCTGTTTAAACCACTGGCTTACCAGGTGTGTGGGGCATTGCTTACATGCATATACATAGAAGTGCTCTTAAAAAGTGCTTCTTCTCTGCTCCAAAGGACTGAGCTACTGGCACAACAGTTCTCTTTCCAGAAAGCAGAGCTCACAGTCTTTTGTTGAGAAAGATCAGAATGACCTCACACATACTTTGCAGGCTCTTCTATGAGGAGGAGGTCAAAGCCAACCAAAGAAGGCTGCTGTGTGCCAGAAAAAATGTTTCATAATCCCAAACTTCCTGTTGCACCCAATTAGGCTATTGTCAGCTTACTCCAAATATTATCAACCTCTACTGACCAGTTAACCTATTACAGGAAATTCAACAGACACAGTACAGTCTGCATTACATTATCTTTATTAGATACATGTAGTCTTAAGCCAGGTTTATATAGAGCCCAGTGACTCACCATCCCTACAGTTGGGATGGCTGATTCAGTTTATATGCTGTGATGCTAAGGGTGGAAGGGAAAGTTACAGAGAGTTGATTTGTGCTTGAATTTTTGCAGAAAACTTGACTATGAAAGCTGCTAATTTCTAAGTTGAGAATCAGGGCAAAAGTGAACTAAGAGGCAATGTCTGGATGTGTTTAGGGGTTTTAATCCTGACGTTTATCCCGTGTCACAAACACGGGCTAGAACCTTCCACTTCCTCTACTGAGCATATCCCTCAAGGATTCATTACTGCGCAAAAGTAAGCTGCACATTCTATGTCAAGCTCTTAGGAAGACATCCATAACTGATTTGTTTCTACAACAAACAAAAGAATCTAGCAATACTGACACACGCTACAAGAAAAAATGGAGTATAACATCACAAAATGGAGTGAGCTCCCGGTCTTCTAAATCTGCTTGTGATTTTAACATGTTCTTTCCTGTTGCCTTATAAGCTATATTAGGAACCCCCGGAGACAGGGCAAGACACTGTAGGAATATGTTTGATATATAGTTGGATTAAATAACAACCTAATATATCAAACATATCACACAGAGGCCTGCAGAAAAGGCATCCAGGTTTGACTGGGCTCGAGACTAGGCACGTACGTGCTGCAGGAAGTCCATTACCCGTCTGTGGCACACAGGCTGGCTGGACGTGTGGGAACGGCGCCATTAGCAACATCGTAGGCACATGCACCAGAGCTCACCGACCTTCCCCTTTTGCCTTCCTGCAATCTTCCCAAGCAAACAGTGGCGCCAACAGTGCAAACTTGTTATTCACATCTGGGAGATTCCAGGCAAGAAGAGGTGCTTAAAATTTAAGGGCCTGTGCTGGGAATATACCAGGAATCATCTTCATAAACCAGGGAGCATTCTACTTTTAAAACAGGTCACCTGACAAGATGGTGAGCAAAATAATTTAAACAAAAAACCCCAAACCCCTTGCCCGTCCCCGGTACTATTCTTCAAAGCAGTGCACATGCTCGGTGCTTACAAAGGAGAGCGTTCCCCACTCTCTGTGAGGGCTTGTGTGGTCGTGGGTAGTTACGGGGGTGTGAGAGAAACGCTCACTCACAGTATCCTGAGGGCTACTTCTGTAGTTCAGTTGTGGAAGGGCATGGAGAGGACCACTTAACCACAAAAGACTGCTTGATTTTGGGGGCAGATTGGACTTTTCTGTTTTTCTTTTTTTAACTGGGAAAATAATTTCCTTTATAAAGGCAAGGAAGATATTTTATTTCATGCAGTTATTACCACAAAGCAGCTGGTACTCTGAGACAGGCACAAAAACCACCTTTTGGGTTGATGGTTTCTTTAAAATGGTTTTGGAGATAATATGATCCATGCGGCAGGGGCCTCTGGCCATTGGGTGGAGTAAGGCTTCAGATCATCTTCGGGCTCTCAAGAAGTACCAAGCACACTTCGTCACATGAAGAGGGGAGCGCCCTAAAGGAGGCATCCCCAAGGAAGGGACTCAATCAACAGCTAACGTCCACTTCAACCTTAACCGAAGGATTCCTCGGCTTTGTGTGATGACCCACACTGTAAATACAAAGGCTGGACGATCCCGGGGTAGGGCAGGGCAGGGCAGGGCAGGGAGCGCCCCCCGGCCCACCTCAGCAGCCACCAGTCATTTTTTAAGTGCTGTTATTTTTAAAACACTGTTTTATAACATCTGAAAACACAGGCTTTCCCTAATTCCACGGTCACCCTTGTACATCCCCACCTGTCTCCTTCCTATGCAAGTATTGTTCACAGAGTTGTAATCATAACGAGCACGTAATTTTGCAACCTGTGTGGTTTTCTTTCTTTCTTTTTTTTTTTTTTTTACTTTACATTTACGCCATGAGCACCTTCTTCACACTACACGGTCCTATTAACCATTCTTTTCAATAGCCGTGTACTTTTTCTTCAAGGAGACACTCAGGTCGTATCTAACTTTTTCTTACTACAAAAGTGGCTACAAGGAATAGCCTTCCCTGATACACAGAGCTTTCTTTCTCCCTGGATTTCCTCCTCAGCACAGATTCCCAGAAGTGGCATTAATAGCTCAAGGGGTACAGGCAAACCCAAAACCTCCCCTGGGGGGCTGCACCAGCGTCTGACACTGGCTAGACTCAAAGGGCTGGGGTGAAGGGACTGTGCCACCCAGAGCACACATCCACCGCTCCCAGCTCCGTCAGGCTGGTGTTGTGCAAAGTATTGTGCCCTGGATGTTGCATGGATGGAGCAGGGATGGGAACGCGGGCTGCCCTGTGGACCTGTGGCAAGGGCCAGATGAGTTCATCCCTGCAAAGCACCTAGAAGGGCTGCCTGGCCCCTGCTTGGTACTCAGTCAACGCAAGCCTTTTGTTTTGTTTACTTTTTGCTACGGCCATCAGCTCGTGGATCTACGGAATAATTTTTACTGCAGGCGTTATCCCAGGAGGTAGTAGATAAAAGTCTCTGAAACATAGTTTTAGTGACAGTGATTACAGTTACTGCTTAAGTTAGGCACTGTGTTCTTGAATTATCTCATTTAATTGCTGTAACAGCAATCCTCTGGGGGTAGGACCTCTAACTACTTTTATTTTCAGCTCAAGAATTCTAAGGGGAATAAATGGCTAGACAGAGGGCAACTAGGATTCAGAGACAGAGCTCCAAGAGATCCTGCAAAAGGACAAAGGGAGAGGGATTGAAACAGGAGCTCTTAGGACCTGGTGAAGTGCTCATGTTACAGGACTACTGGGCTAATTCTCCAGAAGGGTGCCAACTGACATGACCTCAGCATTCACAGAGGAGAGCTTTCCAGGAGAGGCTGCTTGTGCGAAATCAGATGAGGAAGAGGAAAAACCAATTACGCACAAAGCCTCGAAATCTTAGTCAATGGTTGCTTGCTTCTGAGCTGAAAGTAATTTTCCATTTGCAAATAACTTGATTTATAAAGGAGAAATAGAGACATAGACAGAAAATGGGAGTTGCCCCTATACACACACTCCGCTCTCTGGCTTGCTGAGAACAACTTGGACAATCTCAGACCACTTAAGACCCTCACCTTAGAGGCTAGTAGGAAAAACCCCGGTAAACCCCCAAATCAGAAGCCATAACTCTTAAATGACATCTTGATGAGAAATTTAAAGAATGGCTTCACCAAGTCTAGAGCAACCATTAGGAGACCGGCTCAAAGAATTTCAGGGTTTTAAGAAGGTTCCCAAGCTTCATACATGTACTGCCTGCTCATGTCTAGTTTCCACACAGCATGAACCCGGGCTCTGATTTTGAGGGGTGTGGTGCATTCTAGAGCTCAGACTCCATCCTCTGGTCTTATAAAAAAGGTAGAATTTTAGGTATAGCAAATCTGAGGGATCCAACATTTTGAGGGCAGAAACCTGATTTTCCTTCCTCATATACTTGGGTCGTTGGGAGGGAGGTGAGGTTATAGGTACCTGTAGTGACTTGCTTGAATAAAAAGAGAAAGAGACCTCGTCTAGTCCCACCACCTTCTGACCGAAGGTCGCATGGTGGTGGGTAGAGCAACAGGTAAGACCCTAACAGGGTTGAGCTTTGCTCCTGGGCAGCACTGGCTCATCGTCCTTCTATGTAATAATTGTCCTCTCTACTGCCCAATCTTCAAATATTTCTTTAAATGGCTGTTTCTCTTAGTTATCTACTTAGGATCTTAGGTTTGAAACATTTATCTACATGACAAACAGTTGGAGAAAACATACCAGCCCACAACAGCCTCCAGCATATACTGAGAAAGTCTTGTCACTGGATCCACTTTTGAGGTCCCCACTGTCCTCTCTATTGATTTTACGTAAAGGAGAGACCCAGCTTTGCTGTTTGCATTACATTATGGACACCAGACAATTGGAGGGTGATGATATCACTTTCGGTGACAGGGATTTTCCATAATAAGCCTCCACCACCTGCTTTATATGGAATGGAGCTCAACTCAGATCGTAAATGCCCGGGTTCTTCCTCTGGGTACCCAAAGGTATTTTTCTGGGTGGTTAACCTGAAGGATCCACCCATGGGTTTTTTTCCATATCCTGTGAAAAGGTGCTGGGCTGGTGGGGCAGGTTTGCAGCCTGCGAGTCTAACCACAGGGAAGGAGACAAGCCTCCTGTGGCACCCTGAACTCTATTTCACAGCCATCCCGGGAAGACCCAGAGACATCAGACAAGCAGCCACACATGGACACTCACTTTTGGTTTTGCTCTTGGCTTCAGTTGCTCTAACTTCTTGGCAGCAGCCTCAATGGATGCTGCGGCCCCCAGTAATTCTGTTTCTGCAATGACGGTGGGGTCTTCTGGATCCACCCACTCTGTTCCTAAAATCAGTCCAAAGAGGGTCATTCTTGGTAGCTGTGATGGCAGGGCACTGGCTTCATTACAAACAGTATCTGGATTGGCATGCAGAGAAGCTCCGTAAGTCTCCAAGCGGCAGGGTGCTACGGGTGCTTTTCTCCAGCTCGTGTGCAGGGGAGCTCAGCTGGGTGCAGGAGAGCTCCTGTCTGCCCCTGCTTCTCTAAGTCAGTGACGGGCACAGCCCTACTGCAGGCAGGAGCAGCCATCAACAATAGTTTCAAAAGTCAGGACCTCATGGTCCAAGGCCAGCTCGAGCCTCACTCTAACTTCTAACTTAAAGCTCACGAATGCAAGTAACCATTTTCAAGAGACCTGAGACTCTGCTGACCACACAGACTTGCCATTCTCTTCCCTTGGGACTCATAGAGAACAGCCATTCACCTCAACTCAAATGAAGGGAAACTGAGTTTCTCTGGTGAGGTGACTCCTTCTCATGTTCCCATGAAGGGGTGTGCAAACAATGAACCCAGACAGCATCGTTCCCTAATCATGAAGTGTGTTATCTGAATGAGGATAAATATTCTGATGAATGAAAATGCAGATAAAAATAAATGGCGACACCCTTCAGAGAAGTGAGCAGCTCCAGATGGACCATATCATTTAAGTATTAATGCAAAGACTGGAAAAAAGCCTTCCTTCGGCAGGATATTACTTTGAAAATATAACTCTATTCCCATTCGCTTAAAAAAAAAAAAAAAAAAGTACCTCACTGTCTTCCCTCTGATCGCATTTGCCAAGAAAGGGCCTGGGTTGGCTGCTCCGTGTCTCTGCTCAGTTCCCTGTACTAGTGTTGCCTCGACAAGAGAGAATGCAGCCTACCTTTCATGGCTTCCGCAGCCTGGATGAGCTCAGTCACGGCTCCTGCAACGCGTTTGGAGAAAGCAGCCAGCTGGTGCTTGAGTTCTGGGCTTGGTTTCTGAAGAATCTATTGGATGAAGACAAACGCATAAGAAAGATGGCAGCCATTGCAACAGAAAGCACACTCTTACTGGTGGACACAGAGTTGCACATCCTGGTTTTAAGTGGCCACTCTGTCATCAAGTGACTTCGGATCTTGGGGGGAAACACTTAAGGCTCACTGGGCTTCAGTCTCCTCATGTGAGGAAAGAAAAGCTGGGAACCAGAAGTTTCTTTATGGTCCCTTCCGACACATTTCCCTATGATCATAAGTGAGAGGAGGTCCTTATTCATCCTTTGTTTGCACTTTCATTTGTACATAAAACATATGTACACAAAAATTACCTGCAGCGTAAGAATAATCTGAGTGAACATGAAAGCCTGAGGTTACAAGTCAGCTGGTACTTGCGACAAAACAAATGTGGGGCCAGAAGAAATAGGTGACTCTGGTGGAGTCTTAGAGACAAAGTCCCCATGAGAGCAAAAACCAACTGATGGGAGGGCTGTTCCTGAAGGAACACGACATCTCCAGGTTTTTGACTGCAAGCACTCCTGGGAGAGGTCCTGAGGATTTTCCTTCTTTCAAACTAGTTCAAAGGTTTTTTAAACTTCTTTGCCTTTTTTTTTTTTTTTTTAATGGTGTTAAAAAGATATTGGATATCCAACCCCCACACCAATTTATAGGATATCCTGGGAGGATTTCTTCTTGAATCAAGAATGGAACTAAGAATTGGGATGAGACCTCCACCCCAAATTTATATGCTGACTGAAACCATCTTGCTCCTTCCTGATTTTGAAATTCTTCTTCCAACATTCTTTTTCGTATCTCTTTGCCAGGCTTCATAGTGGTAATCTTCAGATTTAGAAACGCCAAAACTTTGAGGAGGAAAGCACAACTGCTGTCTCTCTCTGGACAATTTTGAAGCCTCTGTGCCAGGGACAAAGGCTGGGTGACAAACCTGTGACCACACCTGGCTTCACTTGCTCCTGGTTTATGACATCAGGCAGGTTACCAAACCCCTCAGAACCTGTTTTCTCATCTGTAAAACTGAGATAATGCCTGTCCCTCAGGACTGACCTACAGATCAAATGGAATGACACATGAGAAGCATCCTGCACGATGCCTGGAACACAACAGGCATTCACTACATGTTAACTCCCTTCTTGGTGTCCCATACCCTTCTCCACTGGGCCAGTTAGCATACTCTTTCTTAGGAGTCTGGAAAAGATGTCTTTTGGACCCCAGAGATAAAAGAGAATTCAAAGAAAAGCTTGGTTAAAAAAAAAAAAAAAAGATCTGGGGTTGGGGTAGTTAATGGGATTATACTTGGACCAGCCCCAGGCACACCAGTGTATAGACGACATCATATTAAATGGTTGAGCTGATTCGTCAAAGATTTCTGAGCATCACTTTACACGCATCTATCCCCACTCTCCTTCCTCTTGCAATCTTTCATATTTACATTTGCTACTGTTCTATGAATTCAGCTGTTCTGCTCTTCTTACCCTTGAACTTGTACATATCGCTATGCAGATATTAAGAACTCGGTGTAGGGGCGCCTGGCTGTCTCAGTTGGTGGAGCATGCCACTCTTGATCTCAGGGTTGTGGGTTCAAGCCCCACATTGGGTGCAGAGATTACTTAAAGGTCACATCTTTAGGACAAAAAAAAGCACTCAGTACAAACCTGTGAATGAGTGAACAAATGAATGTGTGAGTAAAAACAGAACAACATACTATTGGGACAACTCCTAATATGATGGCTTCATGGATCAGTTCCAAAACAACACTAGAACCATGGAGACGTGCAGGGAAGGGGTTAGGTGTCCTTTATTTTCTAATACAGCCTGGAGAGAGGCAGTTTAGTTAAGTGTAGGTTCTAGGGTCAAACTATGTTTGAAATCCTAGTCTAGTTACTTACCTTCTCTCTAAGCCTCAGTTTAAGTAAATTGTCTATTAAACAGACATAGTAACAGTCCTTTTGTTACAGAGTAGTGGAAAGACTGTATAAGTTAACATGTAATTTAATAATATATAATCGCATCAGGGCTACCGATGGAACTGGACTGATGTAGAGCCTGGGCATCAGGATTTTTAAAAGTCCCCCACGTGATTCTCATATACAGTTGTGAACCTGTATATGAGTTGTGAACCACGGCTCTAGACTCAAATGGTGGCACATGGCACCACTTAATTGTAAAACACTTGTACTATTTTTTTTTTTTTTTTGAAACAATGCATGCTGTAAGGCCACCAAGTGAATAATGGTTATGGCTCAGGGCTTGAAAAGCTAAGTGGTCCATAGGCCTTGTTCATCTTTTCAACAAATGGTGATAGAACAATTGGGATAGCTATGTGTAAGAATATGAACTTTGTATCCATTTGGTACACAAGTGAATAAATTTGTTTTTCTCTTGCTAATCAGTCTTACTACACAGGCAAGAACTCAGAAGGGTTGGGAGAAAATTATTTTTCCTCCCCTTATACTAGGATATAACCCTAAAAATAATTTGATAACCTGTGCAAACAGAAAACATTCAATTCATGTTCTATGTTTAATTATTTGAGATACAAGATATATTTTGGTTTTCCTTTTTTATTTTTCCAAGTCCTATCTGCTCTTTTTTTTCCCTCAACTCTCTGCAGCACTGTTTTCTAGTAACACACATTTGCCTCCCTTACCCAGACATTGTTATGAAAATGACATGGCAAACGACACCCTAAGAGAAACTATTAAAAAAAAAAAACCCAAACCTAGGGGCGCCTGGGTGGCGCAGTCAGTTAAGTGTCCGACTCTTGATTTCAGCTCAGGTCATGATATCAGGGTCCTGGGATCAAGCCCCATGTCAGGCAAGCCCCGTGTCAGGCTCCATACTGAGCGTGTAGCCTGCTTGAGATTCTGTCTCTCGCCCACTCCCCCACCCAACTCGCACGCCCTCTTTCTCTCTCAAAAAAAAAAAAAACAAAAAAACAATTTGTATCTAGAAAATATAAAAAATTCTAAAAGTTCTATAATCAAACAAACTCAATAAAAAATAGGCAAAAGATCTGCATAGATACCTCATCAAATAAGACATACATAAGGCAAAAAGGTGATAAAAAAAGATACTCAACATTGTAAATTAAAACCAGAGTGAGATACCACTACACACCCACTGGAATGGCTAAAATTAAAAAGAAGGACCATTTCAAGTGTTGACAAGGGTGTGGAGCATTTGGGACTATAATATACTGCCGGAGGAAATGTAAAATAGTATAAGGACTTTAAAAAGTTTCTTAAAAACATAAAAAAATGCATACTCTATTTTATAAATATTCCACATCTAGGTATTTATTCAAGAGAAATGAACACATACAGGCTCAAAGACTCATACAGAGAATGATCTAGGCAGCTTTATTTGCAATAATCAAAATCTGGAAACAACCTAAATGTCCCATCATTAGGTGAAGAGATAAGTATGGCATATTCATTTGATGGAATATTACTTAGCAATAAAATGGGACAAATTACCGATATATCTAACAACAGGGATGGAACTGAAGATGTTGATGCTGAGGGACAGAAGCCAGACAAAAAGTGTACTATATATTCCATTTATATAAAAGTCTAGAAAACACAAATCTATAGTAGCAAAAAGAAATTCTGAGGAGTAATGCAGACATTCGTTATTTTCATGGTGGTGGTGCTTTCACAGATGTATTCAGAGATCAAAATTCAAACTTCACACTTTAAAGACCTGCTTATTGTATGTTAGTTATGCTTCATAAAAGCTGGAAAAAAGTTAGGGGTGTGGTGGGTAAATTCACTTACAGCACCAAAGTGGGGTGATTAAAGACTTCTGTCTCTAAGAGAAGAGCTGGAGGGGGAGAAGAGAGAACCACTCGTGCATATACTCGGGCTCTGAGGAAAGGACAAGCCCTGTGGTAAAGTATCCGATTGAGATAAGGCAGGAGGAAAGGAGTTCTATTTTTATTCTGCCTTTAAGTCAACGTGATTCCTAATAGCAGACAAGAGACAGAACCAGATTAAAGCTCTGCTAGTGCAGAGCGAGGGTAATTTCAAGCCTGTCAAAGATCTCACACTGTGGTTTGGCAGCAAGATTGAACTGTGATTGCTGCAGAGGCAATGTGGCTGCCTCCTGCCCTGCAAAATCCTCTAGGACAAACCAGCAAACCCAAACGCAGGAGGAGGCTAACACTGCTCAAATGCGCATGTCTAAAGCTTCAGAAAGCAGCGCCCTGGGCAGCAGGGACAGGGCTCTGCCTAGATTGGATCCCATTATTTGCTGATGGCCAGCTGGATTCTCCAAAGGAAAGGATTACCCAGGCAGGGGTTCTTGATTTGGTCTCTCAATTCCCAAAGGATCCAGCTGGGTATTGGGGTCTGGGGACCCTGTTAACAGTTTAAGGAACATTTTGTGTGCATGTGCTGCTGTTTCTCTGATGATGGAAGTGGGAGGCAGGAAATGGACTTTCAGCTCCAAGGGGTCTAAGGATGCTAAAATTATGAGTTATTTGTGCCTAGATAGAGAAAAAAGGAGGATGGGATTGATAAATGATACAAAATGATTGATGTATCTATTTTTTTTTTAAATTAAGGACCTGAAACAAATAGGACAAAATGTTAACAAAGTTAGTTAGTTACAGATGGTGGGCACATGGATATTGATATGGTTTTCTATATTTTTATAAAGTAAAACTGATATATACAGATCAGCTAAAAAAAGTTAAGAATATTTGGCTCTAAGATATTTAAAATGAACAAAGTGAAAGCATCAAAATTTCCCATTTTTATGTGTCTAAATTTATGAAAAGCAGCTCACTAAAGAAGATCCCTGAACCTCCTTGTACCACCTGAAAGTGACCTCAATTTATTTCTGTAAAATTGCTGAACACCGTCTCTAAACCTTAATTTCTACCTTGTCTCTTTCTCCTTTTGTAAGAAGTGGACAACAATCTAGCCTTTCTTTAGCTTCCAGGAACCTTACTAGCTCTCTTTGGTCAACCAAAACAAGAGGTCACCTTTACAAGAGATCCAAGAGGACTATCCTAAGACACCCCATCACAGCTTTGATTTAGGCTGACTTTCTTTGCAGAACGGAGATGCTATAGCCGTCCTATTACTCACGGTCCTCCCATGAAGATGAGAGAATGAAGACGCAAACAGGGGTGTTTGTTTGTGTGTGTGTGTGTGTCCATGTGAAAATCATTAGTTTTTTTTAACTGCTTCTTTATTCATCACCCTCAAATAGTTCATCTTAGTATCTGAAGTGAACACGAGTTTCCCTGTTGGTGTGTCTCCGTTTTCCCTATTTCTTGCTGGGTTCTCCACCAGCGCTGGCCCCTGCAGTCTCGTAGCTCCTGGGCCTCTCACTGGTGTACAGTCTTCCTTACTCTTGGCTTCATGTTAGCCCAGCTTTCTTCCCAGTCTGCCTGGGAGGAAGATTAAGGGCTAACAACGTAAGACATGAACTTATTCTGAGCTGCAGGCCCAAGAAAACCACAAATGTCCACAGTGTGGGTGAAAGAATGCCATCACAGGGCTCCTGCAATTTTCAGTTATGAACTTGTATTTTTCCTATGGTTATGATAATCTCCGGGAAAAACTTGCTTTCTTGCTATATTATTTTTTTTATCAGAAATGACCTCCAAAGAGTATGACTAGCTTTTTAAAGAGACAAAAATAAATATATGAACAAATAAATGTACGATGCTAATTCATTCGTATTTCCCTAGGAAGTCAGAACCATTAGCATCAAGAGGTAGACACATACATTCTTGCAAAAGATGAGACAAATCCTGCACGTTCTGTGAAATTTTCATTGCCAATCAGCTTTTCGTTCTATTCATGATTTCACTTTAGCACTAGCTACCTTCACACCACGTGCCTGAAAACAGCTATGGGGAAACAGGATATTTCTCTTTCTACCAGGATTACGGGTCACAAGGAGGATGATTGTATAGACAGATGAAAAGAAACTCAGATGGCAGGCTTTTAACAGACACATCCACCATCCACATTTGCAACACCTAAGGGTTAAAAGTCCTGGTGTCTCTAATAAATACAAGGAAGAATCCACAGCAGAAAACCAATCAGCTAACAGCAGCAACCACAAGGGAAGCACATCTGCTATAAGGCGCACCTGGCTCAGAAAAAGAAGGGAGTGGTTGCTCCCCACCTTGTCAACCTCTGGCCCCCCCCAGTTAAACCTCCCCAATCACACGTGATGTGGGGATTCCATGCAGTGAGTATCCTTGAGAAAAACCTGATGATGATCCTTAGGGTTGATGCCTGACATAGCAATTAAGTGGCCATAAAGCTGGGGTCTCTGAATGTATGGACTGGGAATGGCTCCTACATCTTGCCTGATGTTCACGGAGGCGCTGGGTCCCTTGGCCTCTTCTTGGGCAAAGAGGCCAACCATCCATCCATCCTCTTCTCCTGGAGGCCCTGTCGTCTCCTGTTCACCCAAACAAGATGGGCATGGAGAGGAGAGGTCAGGGGGAGAGGGAGCGCTTTGGTGGGTGTGGCTCCCAGTTCCCAGAGAGTGGCAAAGGGTCTCAAGTCGGCTTGAGGTCGGGGAGAGGACCCTGTGAGGGTTCCACTTCTCTTTCCCGCTGGGGGAAACTTCTTGGGCACTGGCCCCTGACCCTCCTCATGGGGGCAGAACTCCTCTCCCAGATATAAGTTGTCTTGTTGCTGGAGATGGCTCAACAAGAGCCAAGGTGGAGAGTGTCAGCCTGAGGACTGTGTGTGCGGGGCCTCAACCGACAGGCGCTGGGTAAGTTAGCAAGACTGCACAGGTTCAGGCGCAGGGGGCTGGAAGAAACACGGTGCAGCCAAGAAACGGAGCTGGGGAAAAGGGGGAAAATGAGGACCCCTCATCTGAATGAAGAAGAAAATCCCAGTATCACTTCCCTTCCAACAAGCGAGTAAGGAGAAAGTGTGAGAGACAGAAAGCAAGATGGGAAATGGGCACCTTGTGACGGATTTCAATGAAGTGCGTGCAGCAAATACGAGTGCAGCCACAGAGCCCGGGGCTCCCGATACCGATTGCTTACACTGTTTAACACCTGAGGAAACTCAAGTCTGGATCAGACAGTGGTCACGTGCCTAGTTATGTGGGATGTGCACACAACCCTTCTAAACCCAAGCTTATCACTCTTGCCGCTGTAACTTCTAATTTTCAGATAGAACAAGGTGCCTATGTGACTAAAACTACTTTCCCACCAAGAATGAAAAAACAACAACTTTTGGAGGCCCTGCTGGCTTCACTTTCCTGCTAAGCACGCTCACAGACTGAACACTTTATCTATGTTGTACCACAGAAAGCGGGGTTGGCTGGAGAGGCTTGTGCCGTGAATGCTGACTGGACAAGATGTTCTTTTCCTGGCCCTCACGCAATGCACCGCTTTCTGTTCGCAAGAGTTCAGGCTTGGGAACTCAATGTTAATAACCCCACACTGCCTCCTGTCATAGAAGATACACTTTCACATGGACCACACTTAACCTGGGTGAAGAACAAAAGTACTGCTTCCTTAAGAGTCCTAAAATGCTTAATACCGGAAGGTAATTTTTTAAAAAATTTATTTAAATTCAACTTAGTTAACATATAGTATATTATTAGTTTTGGGGCAGAATTCAGTGATTCATCAGTTGCGTATAACACTCAGGGCTCATTACATCAAAGCGCCCTCCTTAATGCCCATCACCCAGTTAGCCCATCTCCCACCCACCTCCCCTCCAGCAACCCTCAGTTTGTTCCCTATAGTTAAGAGTCTCCTACGATTTGCTTCCCTCTCTGTTTTTGTCTTATTTTATTTTTCCTTTCCTTCAAAGGTAATTTAATTTTAAGGGGGCAGTGGAATGCTAGAATGAACATGGGGCTGGAGATAGTAAGAACTGGGATTTTGTCCCAGGTCTGTCCTAGTAGCTGGGTGACCTCACCAAGGGGTCAAACCTCTCTGGATCCTTCCTTTACCCTGCTAGCCTCATGTGTACAATGACAAAATGAAAAATTTCAGTGCCCCGCAAATGAAAGGCTTACGGTTCTCTGTGGTCTGCCGAATTTTTTTTTTTTAAAATAGGTTTGGGAAGGAGCAAACGGTGATGGAATGTGGGACATCATCAATTCTCTTCTGGGGTTGTCTCTGACTCCTAGACAAATTCTCTTGGGGCCAGCCCCAGACCTCCCATGGCTCTAAATGTAGTTCCTGGGACTTGACAGAGATAGACATACAGCAAATACATTTCTCGTGTGTGCATGGTGTGGCCCTGACTGCAGGGAGCCAAGCCACCCTAAGAACTGGGACTGTCAGTGCAAGCCTGAGGCTCCCGTCTGGATAGTCCCCCTAGACATGACCACTGCACGCCCCACTGGCATCTTCCTCATCGGCCTTCTTTCCCAGCTGCATGTGGACATTTCCAGTCATCAGAGGAAGGGAAGCATTCTCAGTGTGGTCTAAGGTATTCATCTGAGGACTGGAAGAAGTCACAAGGGGCTGGTTCGTCACCTGCAGCACTGGTGATGTTTTTCCGTAACTTGCCATGGAGCCTTGTGTGGCTCCTTCTGGAGCCTTCCCCATCCTTGAAGGATGGAATGGGCTCTTCCTAACAGGGCTTCCCAACATTGTTTCAGTGGTGGCTTTGACTGTTCCACCCTCTTGCGTGCTATTCTTGCCTCTTTGGTGCAAACAGAGAGCTTGGCTCTCCTGGATGCTAACTACAACTTCTTTTAGACCTTTCTTTTATCTCAGTGTGCTGGAGTAGAGTGATGCTGGGCCCTTTCCAGCTCAGTCCAGTCCCCGACACACAAGTGGAGTCTGCACAGTGCCCTATAAGGTATTTTCCTGAGGAAAGGATGGTCTGAATGCGACTTAGCTCTCCCCCAGCCCTGGCCAGGCCGACGCCCCTCCTCACCACCAAGACGTGCTCGAGAAGGTCCAGGTAGCCGAGGGTGCACTCCGTCCCGTACCGCAAGGCTCTGGTGCGCACCTCCTCACTGACATCAGGGTGGAAGGATGCTTGCTGGAGAGAGAAAGGAATGTTGACATCTTAAGACAGGAAGAGCCAGCTGGTGAACAGGCCGAGGGGTGAGAGGGGGTCACCTGCCCAGTAGCACTGCCAGCTCTGCACCCACAGGTAGGAGACCTCAATTCTGGAATTCCCTCTGCCTCCCCCTCAGTGACCTCCCTGAGAAACCTTCCCTGACCCCCTGAATAGAGAAGGTGGCCATCCTCCATGTTCTCCTCCACAGTAAGTTCTCGGACAGTGTTTTGTGTCTTCCCCTTTTTAGTGCCCTGGAGCCGGACAAAAGCACATGAATCAGGTCCCTCTTTCCTTCCTTTCTCCCTGCCCCCTTTTACTGCAATGTAAGAAATTCCACATGCACTAAAAAGTCCAGGAAAGATTCATGATTAAGGCTCACAGCAGGAGATTACTGTTTCAGGGTCTGCCTGCCGTTCTCTAGCACCATGAGGGGTCCTGAAGCCCCTCTCCATTCACAGCTGATCACACCCAGGACCTCACTCTGTGGCCTGACTTTGTTGCACTCACAGCGTCTCCCACCCAGGGCCCTTTGGCTCCTGGGAAACTTCCAACAGTAAGCTCCCCACTGCCCTCAGAGAACCATAAGTAACTCATTTCACATTATACATGGCGAGATAAGTAACCAAGGACATATGGTTAATAGAGCATCTTGTGTTTTTTTTTGTTTGTTTGTTTGCACTTGTGACCTGTTGGTTTCATTCATTCTTGATGTATCAGATGGCACACCCATTCACAGGGTTACCAGATTAATTACAGTTAACCCAGTTATATCTGAATTTTAAATAACCAATACAAAATTTTTAATGTAGATTTGAGAAACCCTGTTTTTTATTTGCTAAATCTGGCAACCGTACCCAGCCTTTCTTCGGAAAGAACTTGGGGCTTACAAGAACACATAAAAGAGAAAACTGCAAATTAATCACAAATTAGGACACATAGGATCACACATTAGGATAAAAAGTCAAAGTGGAGGGGAATAGTGACTAGCCTTCCTGTTTGTTCCACTCAAGAGGATTGGGGAGCCTGGTGGGAACACCTGTGGGCTCTCCCCTCACCTGCTCCCCCAACATACCCCAGAAGGAGTGGGGATAATCTGAGTGGCCAGCATCTATCCTTTCTGAGCTCAGTGTTGCCCATCTGAGGACTGACGGGCCATGCCTCTAATCACAACCGTGCTTTACTTGTCCTTGCTCCCCTGTGTCTCCAAGTGTGAGGACGGAGCCCATGTCTGGGGAAGACACAGTCTATGATGCTACCAAATGTCACCTCTAGTGGGCAGCATGGAAAACCCCCATTTAGACTTGTGTGGGGACTGAGGGTAGGTGCTCTTGTCCACTGCTGGTGGCTTTAACTTCGCGGAACTCCTTGGGAGAGCCATCTGGCAAGAATCAAAATGTCATACCATCTGACTAATCCTACTCCTGGGAGTCCTGCCCAAGGAAATTATCCAAAGCATAGAAAAAAATAGGTATGCCCAAAGATGTTCATAGCAGTGGAGTTTAAAGTACAGGTAAAAATGCAGACAGTCTAAATATCTGATAATAGGGTAAGATTATATTCATTCACAGAGTATTTGTGGTCATTAAGGAGTCCGTTACAATGACTCATTGCAACACAGAAACAGCCATATGACATTAGTTTAACAGCTGATTGTATTGTATCTAATGCAGGCATACATACACACATGAAAGACAAGAAACACACAGGAGAATTAACTTAGGGTGTAGGGAAGCCCTTGTCCCCACCTGAGGAATTAGTGTAATCCACTCTGAGAAAATGGGCCAGTAGGTAACTTACTGCACGTTCATTTTTGGCCTAGCCACCCTGCTCAGCCCCAAAGGCAGTACTCCAATATGGCACCTTGGCCCTCTGCCTGGACATAAGGGTTTCTTTTGATCCACCACTCGGTATCCCTGGTTTTCCCTATATTCCTTATTGCACATCCTTTCTGGCAAGCTGCTTCATTTCCTTTCTGCAAAAGGAAGGGGACCAAAGGAAATACAAAAGTCAATAAGTCTGCTGAATAAGTCGGATCCTGACAGGAGTCTCAGGGCTCAGCACTGACTCTTGTCATCCAAGTCTGGCTTTGGGGTATGGAGCTCTGGCTGTTATTCTGTCGTGCAAAGTCAGGAGAGCCTGTTCTGGGGGCAGGATGACAGAGAGGGGTAGGGGTTGGGCAAATGGCGCCTGTACTTGGATCCTTGCCTTCCTCCCCTGAGAACGGGGGGTATAGGTATTACAAACAGACCTGAAAATGTCAGCTGCCTTCCATTTCCACCTTAATCCATTTAATTTCCCCCTTTCATTTCATGTCTGTAACATGGAGACAAAGCACCTGCCACTCATCAACCTCAGTGCCCTTAAGCATTAATGGCTGGGAGGCCACGGGCAGCAGAAACAGATGGGCCATGAAATCAGAGGACCCGGTCTCCGTTCTAGTTCTGAGAGTAAAGAGCTGCATGACCATGGTCATGCCACTTAATCTCACCAAGCCTGTTTCATCATCCATCAAATTGGGATCATTCCCCTTGCCCTTCTCAACCAGGATCAAAAGACAGAGTCTGCAGGAGAGCCTTGCACGACTGTGAGGCACCCTGCATGCACACTGTGGTGGCACTCAGGCCTACCTTGCTAGGTAAGTACTAGTCTCTGATGGAGGCTGTAGCCCTCTGGGTGCTGTCACTTCTGACAGGACAGATTCCATGAAGTACATACTAATTGCAAATACCTGTGGCCTCAGGAGGGTCTAAACTGCCTGGCTCAGCACACATGGCCCCCCATGAGAGCATCCCTCCTACCTTGCCACCTTCTTCCCCCCTCCAAGCCCCCCCGCCCCACAATGCTCTGCCCTCACACGTCCATCCCTTCAGGCTGGCTGCCTCAGCCTCCCGGTACCCAGTCACCTCTAACCCATCCTACTTGCCCTGAGAAAACCCTGAAAGGCCATCAGCTGGACCTTGCACCAGCCTCCCACACAACTGACTTCACCACAAAGAACGGCCCTGTCTCCTCAGACCCCAAGCCGCAATAGCTGCTTTTTTGACTTCTGTGATTTGTCTCTACCTACTCACCACAGTGGGGGTTATCAATCACTCACTGAGCAGAAGCCAGAGTCCCTGGGACACGGCTGTCCCTAGAAGGGTGAAGGTCTGGGGTGGGGTCATTTTCTTAAGAGATAAATAAAGTAAAGCCTGTAAAACTCAGGTCCCACCAGCTCCCTCCCCAAGGATGGGCTCAGGGCAGCCACCCTGCTTGTCTAGCCAAGGCTCAGAGGAGTTTCTGCAAAACATCTGGGCACAGATAGGAAAAAGGCAGTTTCCCAAGCTTCTGTTTTGTTCCTCTGACTCACTTCCTCACCCAGTTATGGCAGCACCCCTCCTGGCACAGAATGCTGACCTACGGAGGCAGGAAAGGGGGCAGGCAGAAGTGGGATACAATTTTCCTTCAGAGGGCTGGGAACAAAATGCCACAGGCCCTCTTTGCCTCTGTCAGAGTGGCCTCCCCTATGCCCTCCATAAGAAGGCGTCCTGCCTACTTAGGAAGAGGAAACATGGGAGGGGTTAGTCAGCAGACCAACGCCATCCCCTCTCAAACATAAAACTACCCTCGAGGGTCATTTCCCCTAGGGTTGATGTGTGCACACCTCCAGCGTGCGTTTCATTACGGAGCGAAAGGTACTAAGCTGCTCCGTTCTCCACATGGCCGGCCTTTCCCTTTCTCCAGACTAAACCAAACACTCAGTCACAACAGAGCATTCTCGATCCGTCCAAAACAACGCCAAGGCCTTTACCTTACAAGCTGTCAGCATATCGGACACGGCTTTCCGGCTCAGGTTGGCTGTGGCGATCACGTCCTCCTGTCTGCATGAGTTCCCGGCGGCTACAGCTTTGGCTGTCGCCATGGTGATGCCTTTCGTCATCCTTATCGATTCTTCAGGTGATGAGGTCTTTTCAGGTACCTCTTTGGACTGGAACACCTGGAAATTAGAAATACAACAGGTGAAAAAAACCAGAAAAATACCAAAAAATCGAGGACAAAAATAATTTATTCTTCTCCGACCAGGCTGCTGCTCACTGAGAACGGAGCCAGCCACAGGAAGAAACCGTCAAATGGCAGGAAATTAGAAATTTAATTTGAGTAATATTATTCTTGCTTTCAAGATTCTAGCACGGATAAGCCTTGCACACCTGTACTCAAGCATTCGTGGTCACAAGATGGTGAGGGTGAGGGAGACAGTCTACAGCATTAACCCGTTCGTCTGCACAGACAGACACCGGGTATTTGTAAAGTGTCCTGGGGTAGATGGTGGTGTGGCTTCCCCGTTCCTGCCCCCTCCCCACTGGTGCGTCAGCAGCTCCCAGAAACTCTGCAGTTCTGATGCAGGTCCCTGCATAGGACGGACCCTGGACGCATCCCTGTGGACTCACCTCTCGCTCTGTAAGAGGGTGTGGGGCTGGGGGAAACAGAGCGCTCAGTTTCTTCTATTCTTAGCCTCTCTTACAAATATAACTGCATAATTGTGTGCAGGCGTTCGTGTCGAGTGCGCCACAGTGACACTGTGAATTATTTAAAACCACACACACATGCACACACACCCCTTTAGAGAAGCTGAAATAAATTAACCATGGTAAGTGAATATCCCACTTTAACATTCCACCTGTCAGTCAAGGCAGCCATTTCTGCATCAAGCCCATCTGTCTTGTCTCTCTAACGTGAGTGACTGGTGCCAGGGCCGGATGTTCAACGTGCAGTTGCCCCCTGCAAGGAGGACTCCTAGACCAGTTGGGGCCACTCTGTCTTCAGCCCTAGGCAACCACCTTTCAGTCAGGCAAAGGGGGAAACCCAGCCAGCATCCCTGCCATGGGTCAAGCAGCATCAAACATCACCACCCCCCTAGAAACGGGCAGCTACAATTAAGCTGAATCTAAAGTGGAATGGATGCCACGTGTACAGAGCCCTTCTCACTCATGTGGCCCACGTGGCACATGCTCTTTTGGAAACTTCCTTCGTCCACAGAAACACAGCATCTGTGTCAATGCCAGACACCACAGCGGTATCCGGAGGCTGACCATGTGTTACTCCCCAGGAGAGCTCCAAATTTCCAACCTCCGCCCCTGCCGCCACGAGCCCCACCCACACCTCCCAGAATGTGGGCCCAGACTTTCGATGGGAAACATCGAGCCAATGGAGGCGGGGAAGTGTCAGGCAGCAGGGTTTGAGGACACCACCTACAATTCTCAGTTTCTTCTTTGTGTGGGAACCAAGTGTAATGCCGACCAAGACTGGTTTCATTAAAACCAGGACAAGAGAACCCAAGGCTCCATCCCCAAAACCCAACCGAATTGCTGGTGTCTGTTGCTGATCCACAGGGGCTTTCAGTCTTCCTAGGGGACCCACTACAGACACAGACTAATCGGCAGCAAAGGCAGGACTCCCACTCCCCGCCCCGAAAGAGACGCTGAATCTGTGGTCAGACCTCCTATTAGAAAGAAATCTCCATTTGAAACTACTCATTTTCAGCATATTTCTGTTTCTAGGGATTAGGATGAGTCAATCCATAACCATCATGGGATCAAAAGAACAGGGACAGTATCCAGATCACAGGAACACCAGGACACCCTCAGTCTATGACGCTGGAACAAGGCAGGAAAGAGCACACGGTCAGTCTCTCTGAGATCCACAAGGGCCGCCAACGGAAGGACGCTGCGTTTTACAGGCATCGGGTTTCTCTAATAGGGAACCTCAAACTCCGGAATCCATGTGTACGCAGGAACGCGAGCTACTGCTGACAATGACGGGAATCAAGAGGCACTGTGTGTGGCTCCGTGTTGTACACACACCACGTAAGCTCAGGGTGAGAGCTGTACTGAGTTTTCCCTTTGCCAGGAATCTTCTGTAAGGCTTTTGTTTCATGCTCTGATTTTAGTGAAATTAAACCTGAATAGTCCTAAGTGTAATTAATTTCTTAATTACAAATCGATCGTAGCCCAACTCTGATGTGGTCAGTTATGCACAGGGCCTCAATGACAGAGCTACGCAGGTAGGTGAGCGGGCCTCCCTCGCTCAGGAGCTCCAGGTAAAACCTCTTTCTGCTACAGATCTCAGCAAAGTCTGTTTTGGGGTCAGCTCTTGCACAGGGGTGCCCGAGGGAGGTGACTCCTGGCTCCTTACCGTGAGCTCCTGTTTCATGTACTCGATTGTGGCCTCAAGCGCCCGTGTGCCCCGGGTGGCCTCGTCCTCCACTGCCTTTACAGTCTTGAGGAGGGAGGTGACATTGGTCACCATCACCTGCAGAGGAAGGAGAGGCCGAGAGAAAATGAGGAGCACACTGCAGTCCACTCCCCACCCCTTTTAGTTCCACATCTGATGTCATGAGCAAAACCATTGCTGAATGAGGAGGGAGCTCGGATGCATATGCTCCCATTACTCTTTTGTGAGCTTCTCTCACTACGCACTCCCCCTCCACGCCTGCCCCCGATATGGGGCCCACTCTACCTTGGCGGCCCCCTTCAGCTGGTACATGGAGGGGTCATCAGCAGGCTTGCTGGCAGCTCCCTTGGTGGCGCCAATCAGATCCGAAAGGGCCTTGGCCACGTCTTTGATAGCATTGATCAACACCACCTGAAAGAAAGCAGAGAGCCCAGGTGAGTAGCCCCAGTGGTCATCTGCTGGTCTCACCAAGAACACACAGCCCGAGGGCCAGGTGGGGGCATCTGGGGGCAGCTCTCAAGCCCTCAGCAGGCAGATTCTCCAGGAGCCACCCCTGAAGATACTGCTGCAGGAGTCTTCCCGACAGAGGCTGACTCTGAGTCAGAATACACACCCCATGCATGCTTGGCATGTTCAAACACCTCCTGGCTGGTGGCTCTGATGACAAGTCACCTGGGAAAGGATGCAGGCAGCGGAGCAGACTCCTGGGAGCCAACACCACTCACGGGCACCTGATAACCAAATCCATGGGAGCCAAATGCTAGCCACACACCCTGGCCCGTAAGGCCTCCGTGGCAGCCCGCCGGCATCTCCAGCTTTGGTTCGTAGGATTCTGTGACCTACTTAACATGCGACAGGCAGATGGGTCTGTCTTTCTTCCCCAAGGCAAATCCCACTCATTCCTACTTTAGAGCCCCTGCTCTTGTTCCTCTCTCTGCCTGGAACCCGGCTCTTCTCATCATTCAGGTCTCAGCTCACACGTCAGGCCCTCAGAGACCTTTCCTGACCACCCCCAACCTGAAATCCCGTCAGTGTGTCCTGTTTTCCTTACAGCACTTATTATGTGGAATTACTGTCTTTTCCCCCGATGTGGAGGCAAGCTCGAAGAGAGCCAGCCTGGACTTCTGTCTGTTGTGTTTTGCACTCAGAAGTGGGTCTGGCACGTGGTGGGCACTCAGGAAATACTCACGGAATGACTGAATGGACAGGTGCACAACTTGCTAACACTGGAAAGAATACGGTATCTCCACTCTTGTCATTGAGCAGAGACCACAGGCCATCTTTACAGTGTGCTGGACCTGGGATCTGAAGCCCCAGCCACAATTTGGAATGACATGACATGCCTTATATGTAAATCTTCCTAACTCCAACTTCTGTAACAGCGACAGTTTCCCTTTACTGAGGGCGATGTTCCAGGTGCTAAGCCAGGCATGCCACCCATGACCTTGCTTCATCCTCACCACTGCCATTCAAGTGGGAACTACGACGCTCCTGTCCACACTCCAGGGGCCTGGTATTCACACACTAGTCAGCATGATCCCAAGGGCTATGGTCTTAATGTTCACACTCGCTTTTACGCTCTAGGGCTCTGGCTCCTCATGGACAAATGGCATTAGCAGCACCAGCCCTATCTCACTGCACTGCTGTGAGGGTGACCGCATAACGTACCTGAAAACACATCAGAACCTCCTGTGTCCCTGAGACCTGAGAGCACAGTGACACTGCGCCTCTGCCCCCCCCATCCTCTCCAGCTCCGTCCTGTGCCTTCTTACCCTAGGGCGCACGGAAACTCTGGCAACCTCTGAAACCACAGGGCAGGTCAGGGCCTGATGGATATGGACTTCATGCAGCCCGATTCCGGCCATGACAGCCGCAGAGAGGGGCAGTGAGTGGAGAGCAAGGGACAGTAAGCAAAGATTGCTGCCAACACCCAGCACGCACTGTCCCATCCCCGGTCACTGGGCACTGACTGGCGAACAGGCACATTTTTGTGAGGGGATCTTTTCCACTAGAGGTCTCATTAGAAGCTGGGGTTCAAGGACATCTAGACCATTTGGATGTCGGGGCTCTAAACTATTTGACACACTTCTCTGTGTTCAAAGATTTAAATCCTCCCCGGCCTGTTCACTTTTCCTCAAGCGGAGCCAGTCTCCAAGAGTGTGGATTCCAACCCCACCGGAGCATTTTCAAGCTTTGCCTTCCTCCATGGGTGTGAGAACAATACCACAGGCAGGGATTTGTGTGAATGCTTCGAATTCCAGAGGGCAGCCAATCCGGGCTTGGATGTTAGAGAGAAATGTGGCAAGAGGAGTAAAATGGCCACATGTGGAACGTTTCCTCCTGGACCTCTGCTCCAATGGAGGATGTCGGGCAGGGGAGGGTCATGGCCACACAGGAGCAAAGCTGGTGGCCTTGTGTAAACCACAACAGTAGCTGCCCGGGCACTGGACGGTAGGCGGTTTCCTATTCAGTTCTGTCCACACGGGCCAAATAGACGAGTTAAAGGAGTGTAATTTAAGCAGTGAAAATGGAGGTGTGTGCCCTCTGATGGTGCTGCTGACGGAGCAGACGGGTTTCAGGTTCTGCCCTTGGGAATGGGGACAGTCTGTTACTGGTGGCCCTGGCTGGCTTGTACTAACTTGTGCTAACAGCTGAGTACATATTTCTGGAACACCCACTGTGCTGCACTGGGTGCTTAGCCTTCAAAGGCTGTCCCTGAGGAGCTGCGGGTCCAGGCGGAGGATGAAGGAGCAGGCAGGTAACATCAGTGACACTGCCAAATCCAAAGCAGAGTTAGAGGAGCACAGAGCCTGGCCCGAGCCCCAGCTCCTCTCTCCCCCCGCCTTCAGAGCCAGACTTCTCAAGTGCTGTCTATACACGCCGGCTTCCCCTTCTTTACCCTCAGCTGGCCACTCCCCACAAAGAGCCGTTAATGGTGTGGCCACTGGCATCCATGCCACGAGGGCCCGTGGCCAGCTCTCGGACCTTCGTTTTCCTGACAAGTCAGCTGTGTCTCTGGTGAGTTGAAACAGTCCCCTCTCTTACCATCAGGAGCCCTGGCTTTCCCCCTACCAGTAGCTGCTGCTTTTCCATCTCCCTAGGGATCTCTTTCTCCTTACTACGGTCTCAAACGGTGGCTTCCTCAACTCTGCCTTGAACCCCCCTTCTTCTCTCACCCCAAGCTCTTCCTCTCCTGTGGTTGCAATCACTGGAAGGCAACAGGCCCTGAATCCATACCCTCATACCCGTGCAGGCTAATGTCCCCTCTCTAGTTCTACCTGCGGTCTCTCTAGCACCAGCCCACACTGAACTCACCTTCCCCTCCCCGCCTAAGCCTGCTCTCCCTCCAGGGAGCCATCACCCACCGGCCGATCTCGGATGTGATGTAGCGTCCTCCTGGCCTTCCCTCCCCCTTCTGTGCAAATGCTCACAGTGCCCAACCCTTCACCAGTCATCTCTACCCTCATGGCCGCCACCACTGTCTGGGCCACTGTCCTGCCCAGATCACTCTCCTACCAGACCCCAAAATGCGGACGCACCCACACCCCTACTGTTAGCTCCAGCAGTTCCTGGTTGGTCTTTGGTCTCTTCTGAGGCCTGCTGCACAGTGTTTACGGGAATGTGAGGGGGACCCATGGCCCTCAGCCCACCGGTACCTGTGTCTCGGGGTCATCAGAGCCCAGGCTGGCGGCCCCCAGCTTGACCACCTCAGCGAGCTGGGTGATGGTGGCCGCTGATGACTGGGCCGCCTGGGCCAGCTTGTCCGGCGTGGACGCAGCCCCCGAGACCAGCAGCTTCGTGTCTTCCACCAAGGCCTTGGCTGTCTTCAGAATGTTCTCCCTGAGAAAGCGGGGAGGGGGATAGAGGGCAGAGCTTGGCTACTGGTAGTTAGGAAGCAAAGAAACCCTTCCTAAGGGATTTTTTGTTAAAGGGCTTTGAAGAACCGAGAGGATGGATTTCCCCTTTCTTATTGGGGTGCTCACCGTCTATGCAGGAAAACGGGAAGAGGTGAATCAGTCCGGTATCCACAGAATTGATTAATAGTCAACATCAGTGAAAGACTCAGGCCCACCAGTTTGACCCTCTTTCCCCCAACCCTGTAGCTCAGTGAGAGGTCAGCTTCTTTCCTGTGGTTCCCCCTAAATACTTCACAGCTATGGGGAGCTGCAAGAACCTATGGGTCATCAGAACCCAAAGGGCTGCATCCTGGAATGGGTGACAGCATTGGTCATCTCCTTCCCAGCCCAGTTCTGGGACTGAAGAGAGAGGAAGAAAGGTAAAGGACATGCGGCAAGGCTATGGGGGAGGGCTCTGCAGCGGTAGACGGAGGCCCCAGGACCGGCCTCTAGAAGCAGGGCCTGAGGAGCCAGCCTGGGACAGGCAGCAGGCTCAGAGCCCCACTCTCCATTTATGCCAGAGCTAAATGGGCCTGCCCTGGCCACTCCCACTCCCCCGGGACTGGCAGCAAATCAGACGCACATCTCTCTAGCTTGGAAAGTAGAAGATAAAAAAGCTGTCCTCTGCCAGGGCAGGCTGGATTCAGGCTGCCAGAGGCACAAAGCTGGAACAGGACTATGTGTTTACAGTTGGCAAAGGGGGCTTGTTTGATTATGTGGTTCACTTTCTCCCCTAGAGCATCTTATGGAAATCAAAATGGTTAACCGCATTTCTGGCTCTTGGGCAGAGTCTCCAAAGTCCATCAGGCCAGCCTGAATCTCTCCCCATGCAGGAGCCCCCAGGATGGCCTCCATCCACCCCCATACCTGTGGTCTGCAAAAGTCTCGTTGTTCTCTGCATTCAGGGTCCCTGCGGTGGCAAACATGATGGTGGTGTCCAGGTCGGCTATAATCCCGGACACAGCAGTGGCAGCTGTGATGCATGCCTGGGTCCCCTTGTTTCCAGCCTGCAGAGCTGACAGTACCAAGGACACCTGTAGGCAGAGAGGGGATGTCAGGGTGAATGGGGAAATGGAGAAAATGTAACCCAAAGATTTTCAGATTCAAATATCATCGAAAAAAAAAACACTCAAAAAATAGAAGAGGATGGAATTCTTCCAAACTCATTTATAAAGCCAAAATTACCCTGATACCAAAGCCAGACAAGGGTGCCACAAGAAAAGAAAATTACAGACCTACATGCCTGATGAACATAGTACAAAAATCCTCAACAAAATATTAGGGAGCTGAATTCAACAATACATTGAAAGGATCATACACCATGACCAAGGGGAATTTACTCCCCATGCAAGGGTGATTCAGCATCCACAAATCAGTCAACGTGATACCCAATAAAGGATAAAAATCTTACGATCGACTCAATAGATATGGAAAAATCATTTAATGAAATTCAATACCCACTGATAATAAAAACTTTCAACAAAGTAAGTACAGAAGGAACATATTTCAACATAATAAAGGCCACATATGACAAATCCACAGCTAACATCAAACTCAATGGTGAAAGGCTCAAAGCTTTTCCTCTAAGATCAGGATCAAGACAAAGATCCACACCCTTCTCACTTTTATTCAACAGAGTACTGGAAGCCCTAGCCAAAGCAATCACGCAATTAAAAGAAATATGAGGCATTCAAATTGGAAAGGAAGAAGTAAAACCATCACTATTTGCAGATGACATATTGTATAGAGAAAACCCTAAAGACTCCATCAAAAACTGTCAGGAACTAATCAATGAATTCAGTAGAGTTGAGGGATAGAAAATCAATACACAAAAATCCACTGTGTTCCTATAAGCTAATACTGAACTATCAGAAAAAGAAATTAAGAAAATAATCCCATTTATACAACTGTTTCAAAAAGAATAAAATACCTAGGAATACATTCAACCAAGGGGGTGAGAGACTTGTATATGGAAAACTACAAGATGTTAAAGAAGTAAGCTGATGAAGGCACAAATAAATGGAAAGATATTCCACGCTAACAGACTGGAAGAATCAATATTGTTAAAATGTCCATACTATCGAAAGCTATCTACAGATTCAACACAATCCCTATCAAAATTCCAATGGCATTTTTCACAGAAATACAACAAACAATCCTAAAATTTCTAACCCCAAAAGGTGCTGAGTAACCAAAGCAATCCTGAGAAAGAACAAAGTTGGAGATCTCACGATTTAAAATAATGTTACAAAGCTATAGTAATCAAAACTGTATGGTACTGGCATAAAAACAGACACATGGATCAATGGAATAGAGAGCCTAGAAATAAACCCAAGCATATACAGTCAATCCATTTATGACAAAGGAGCCACAAACATACATGGAGGAAGGACGGTCTCTTGAATAAATGGTGTTGGGAAAATTAGACAGCTACATGCAAAAAAAAAAAAAAAAAAAAAAGAAACTGGACCACTGCCTTACAGCATACACAAAAATTAGCTTAAAATGGATTAAAGACTTGAATGTAAGATGTGAAACCATAAAACTCCTAGAAGAAAACATAGGCAGTAACCTCCTTGACTTGGATCTCGGTGATAATTTTTAGAATCTGACACCAAAAACAAAAGCAACAAAAGCAAGAATGAACAAGTGAGACTATGTGAAATTAAAATGTTTCTGCACAGCAAAGGAAACCATCAGCAAAATGAAAAAAAGCAACTTACTGAATAAAGAAAATATTTGCAAATCATATATCTCACAAGGGCTTAATATCCAAAATACGTAAAGCATACATATAACTCAATAGCAAAAAAAAAAAACTATTAAAAATGGGCAGAAGGTCTGAATAGACATTTTTCCAAAGAAGACATACAGGTGGCCAAGAAGTACATGAAATGATGCTCAGTATCATTAAATATCAAGAAAATGGCAATCAAAACCACAGTGACATACCATTTCACACCTGCTGGCATGGCTACTGTCAAAAAGACAAGCAATTACAGGTGTTGCCAAAGATGCAGTGAAAAGGGAACCCTGGTGCACTGTCGGTGGGGATGCAAACTGGCACAGCCACTGTGGAAAATACGGGGGTTCCTCAAAAAATTACCAATAGAACTACAATAGGATCCAGCGATTGCAGTGCTGGGTATTTATCTGAAAAAGAAAATTTTTTTTTTGAAAAAAACAAATTCTAACTCAAAAAGATATGTATCTCTATGTTCACTGCAGCATTATTTACAGTAGCTAATCTATGGAAGCAACCGAAATGTCCACGGATGGATGAATGGATAAAGAAAATATGGTATATGTTATCCAATAGGATATTATTCAGCCATAAGAAGAATGAAATTTTGCCATTGCGACAACATGGACAGACCTCAAGGGCATTATGCTAAGTGAAGTCAGTCAAGAGACAGAAATGCCATATGATCTCTCTTATATGTGGAACCTAAAACGAAACAAAAAACCCCAAGCTCACGGATACAGAAAACAGACTGGTAGTTGCCAGAGGCAGGGGATGGGAGTTAGGAGAACTGGCTGAACTTTTTTCTTTGTTTGAATGCATCAAATAAAAATTAAAAACAAAACCAAACCAAACCCAACCAACCAACTCAAAGAAAAACGGATCAGTTTTCTGGTGGGAGGGAGGGTGTCGATCGAACAGAGGTGGCTAAAAAGCACAAACTTCCAGTTACAAAAAAATTAAGTACGAGGGATATAGTGTACAACATGGTGACTACAGTTAACTTTCAAATACATTACACAGCAGTGTTAAGGTAAATCGTATGAGTTCTCATCACCAGAAACAAATCCATATATTTTGTATCTACATGAGATGATGGCTGTTCATCAAGCTTATTGTGGTAATCACTTCATATATAACACATGAAAGACAAACCATCACGCTGTACGCCCTAAACTTTGTAGTACTGTGTATCAATTATATCTCAAACCAGGGGAAAAAGTAAACAAACAAGAACAGTGAATTTTCTCTCTGGGACTCAATGCAGCTGATGGGTTAACAAATGTTTTGGTGTCAACATCTCAGGCTGAATACCAGCATTATCATTTGCTGGCTAAACAACTTTGGGCAACTGCTTGACCTTAGTTTCCTCATCTGGAAACTGGAGAAATTATTTCTTGCCTATCAGGGTTGTTGGGAGGAACAAGGGGGGGATGTATATGTATTGTGTGGTATGCACACAGTAAGTGATCAGTAGAGAGCAGATAACTTTAATAGTATTACATTTCTGGGACCAGAGAGAAATTCAGGTTCCTGTGAAATGTGTGGCCATTTCTGTCCCCTCTGATCAAGTTTTCTGTAGAACAGCCTTCTGCTAACACTCATCATCCCTGCCCTTGGCTGCCTCTGGATTGGAAATTCTTCAGGGTGGACCCCATCGTGGCTAGAGCCCAGCACGTATCTGCATATGTCACCTCTCTACTCCGACGCTCCCTTGAGCTATCACCTGCCACTAAATAATTCCAGTGACCCAAGAGTCCAGCAAGTTGGCTCTGTTCACTCCAGTGACTTCCAAGCCAGAAACCCTTCACTGCCACCTGCCAGCCCTCACCTCCTCCAGAACACCTCCACTGTTCCTAGAGACACTTTCCTAGGACACAAAGCGAACTCCACCACACCCTGGAGTACAATTCTCCCCTGCTGTCAATGGAAGATGAGCTCCTTGCACAACCAGTCCAACTTCTCTGGCCTCCCCCCACATTCTTGCCACATCCGTTAGCTCTTCACTTCCCCAAACATCCCCTGCCTCTTCCACACTGGGTCTCCCCCTGCCTGGAATGCCCCCTCCCTGTTCTTCAGCCACCAACCTGCTCATCCCGCAAAAGCCAGCTCAAAGTCCCCACTGTCCTCATCCCAAGACACAGCTGTGCCTCCTGAGGATTCCACAGCATGCTCTCCCTGCCCTCAGGACAGCCCATTTAGTACAGGTTAAAACGGCACACATCTGGCTAGTGACTGGAGACTCTGAGTCTGGGGACAGTCGGGAGCTGTCCTATTAATCTCTGTGCACACACCCACCACCCTTGACTATGGCTGACCCAAAGAGTCTAAAGTATTCTGTGAATGCACTGTTTAAAAACACACTGACCAGGATTGAGGACTTACAGCATCAACGAGAGGCAGAGTTTATATGCTCTCTTCCATGCTGCTCAGATCCTAGCAGAGGTGGTGGACACAGCCTAGCAGGCAGGGCAAGGGGCTCTCTTCCTGAGCACCCGCCATGCCCCAAGACTAGCCCACAAGGATTGGTTTCTCTTCCTCATTTGCCTGACCCTCCTTCCTAAAGTTAAATGCTACTATGTCTCACCAGCAAAAGTCAGAATGGCACAGAGCTGGCCTGGGAATGAAGTATCCAGTTTCTGGAAAGAACTCCTGGAGGACAGGTGACAAAGACCAAAACAAGGAATCACAAGTCTGGGAGGGATGTTCTCAGCCAGACTGAAAAAAAGAGTCCCACAAACAGTGTCCCCGCCTACTACAAAAGGCACGCACATCAGCAGTTTACTGAGTGGCTACAAGTCCCTAGGGGATGAGGACACAAAGGTGAGCAAGTCAAGGGGCTCAGGGCTGGTGGGAAGTTACAGACACAACCAAGCCACATAAGAAAGACACAGCAGGTAGAGAGGACAGGGCAGGAACACGGAGCAAGAAAACACCGAAGAGGCTCGTTTAGTCTGAACAGCCGATTCCCTGCCTTTGAGCCTCCTCCAGGTGTCCTAAGTCAGGGACCCTCTGCTGGGAGAAGCAGGAAGACGGAGAACAGCTCAGAGAGATCATGTTGCTTGGCCCCACCGGCCACCATCATGCAGTCTGGACCCCCACCTCCCCTCCTTCAGGTACCAGTTCCCAGGTCTCCAACGGGAGACCTTGGCTACAGTAACTTCAATAACAAGGATGGGCTTTGAAAGGAGGGCGAACGCCTTCCTCCAGCTGAGAGACTGGTTTCCTCATCCTGCGGCATCCAAGGAGGCCTGGGCAGGCCCGTGGGCTGCAGGAGGTGGCCAGACGTGGCTCAGCCTCAGCGAGGGGCCAGGTACAGCGCAGCCTCCACAGAGGCAGCTCCAGGTGAGGGGTCCCCCACCTGCCCCTCAAGTCCTGTTGCCCGCTTCTGAACAGGACAGAACTCTCTGTCCTGGGGACCCGAGGGAGGGGAGGGAAAAGCCAGCCAAGCATTGATGCTTCAGCCTGCACTGTGCATGGCCTGCAAGACAGCTATCCTGAAAAGGGACTCGGAGAAATAAGCAAAGCCGGAGATGAGTATACTGTGGGGGGTGTAAGGGAGCCCTGGGAATGAAGGGATGTTGAGAATGGGCTTTGTCCAGCAGGGAACCCTGTGGGAGAAGAGTGCGGGAAGGGTTTATAGAGAGCAGCAGCCAGGAGGTAGGACATGGTGAACCGTGTGTCTGGTCCTGTGCCAAGCACTTTTACACACACCACCACATCTCATTTTCACAACCCTACAGGCCCGGTGTTGTATTTCCCTGTGCTCATTCTGCAGATGAGGGCATTGAGGCTCAGAAGGGGGAGGTTCACTCTGCTGAGACCCTAGAGCCCCATGAACTCCGCTCCGTATGGGACTCTCTCCACCAACAGCCGCTGTTAGATAGCGAGCACCCCCAGCGGGCTCCTGGGCTCTCAACCACAGCGCCGGGCCACTTCTGGCAGGGTGCTCAACGCTTCCCCACTTCGCGGTCTCTTCCGGGAGGAAAGAGGTTACATGAAGAGAGCTTTACGCCCTTCCCAGTCCCCAGCACACTTCCCGAGAAGGAAGCCCAGGGGACGAGTGTCTAAAGGGATTGCAGGGTGGGGCTCCGGGTGCTCATGCGACTTTGATACAGTTTGTCTGGTCTGTTTGCAGAAAAGCCCATCAATACGGTGTACCACAGGGGCCCTGACTTTCAAGGGACAGTCCCTCTCAATTTCTCAGGGCTACGAATCACCCCAGACCCGATAGGCCCCATCCCTGGGGAATCTCTGCGTGAGGGAGATGATGACCAGACCTGACTGGATGGTCTCTGGCTTAGCCTCCCACTTATGTCTCTGGTCACAGTGGGCCACCGAGGGCCAGTGTGGGGTACTGTGGCTGTGTCTCGCCCCAGGGCTGCTCCTTACCTTCTCTGTGACTGCGCGGGCACACTCAATGAGCTCCCTCTTGGTGTAGCTGTCAGTGGGGCACACCTGGAGGGCCCCCGCCTTCTGCACCAGGAAGATGCAGCCGTGGCCCAGGTCCTGCACACGAGTGCGAATCTGGAAGCCGATCTGTGGAGGCAAGCCCGGGGTGGGGAAGGAGAGGCATGATGGATTCTGCCATCGAGGGCTCCCCTATGTGGAAAATTTCTTCTACGTCCTATGGGAGCCTGGCTAGGAAAATTCCACTGCTGTTAGGAGTCTGTGTTTGGTGGAGTATGGAATTTGGTTGATTTTACTTCCCTTTTTAGAGCCTGTAAAATGCCCACAGTCCCCAGGAAGCAAGCCCATGTCTCATCATCCTAGCCTAATGCCTTTCTGATACTTGTTACCTTTTCTGGTGTATTGTTTACTTGCATCCCGAGCCACCTAACAGAAAGGTTAGTTACTGTTAGAACTCTGCGGGGGGGTAATTATTATTCATTCAAGCATTTATTGAGCTCCTACTGTGTGTCAGGGCCTCCCCTGAGCACGGATTGCATTTACTTTCATTTATTCTGCACGGCAGCCCTAGAGAGTAATTAGAAGTTCAAAATATATAGCTTTGGTAAGAAGCATAAAGCATTCAGGTTCTTGCAAAATTTGTATGTTTACAAGCAGAACACCCCCTTCCTCAGCTGTGCCCCATCGTGAGAGCCACCATGCTGGACCCAGGCTTCCTTTCTATCAGCCCAGGTTGTGGTTTCCTTAAAAAGGTACATTTTTAGAGCTAAAGGCCCAGCAGGCACGCATTCTCTTAATGACCCCTGAGTTGTGTGATTATAAAAAGGTGTTTTGCCTAAAAGAACCCAAATGAGCTCCATGATGGAGAGGCTGCCAGCTGTCTCTTTAAGGCGTAATAAATTCCACCTCCCAAAGTTTGCATTCCTCTGGCTGTTTCACATCAATTTTCATTTCGGTCTGATCAATACACCCACCATAAATAATCTGCCCTCCAGCCCAGGTAGGCAACTAAAAGCAAAACACCTTAAGCTTTAGTTAATAAGTGTTATTTCCAAGACTCCACGACAGCAAGAAGTTGTGGTTTCTCCTAGCACTGACCAAGAACAGCTACTAAGATCTCTGGTATCTTGAGTAAAAGCCGGGAGATCTGGACCACTGGGGTGCTATCTTCCAGCATCGTCCTATTCAAGGCAGGGGGGATTGGGGTGGTGAAGGGGGCTGTAAATGTTAAATCTATTACTGAAACACATGCTTTTAGGGAAAAAGGTAATTCCCTTATCCCCTTAAGGCCCAAAGGATATTTAAAATTCATTTAATAGGGGCGCCTGGGTGGCTCAGTCAGTTAAGCATCTGCCTTTGGCTCAGGTCATGATCTCAGAGTCCTGGGATTGAGCCCTGTGTCAGGTTCCCTGCTCTGCAGGGAAGCCTGCTTCTCCCTCTCCCTCTGCCTGCTGCTCCCCCTACTTGTGCTGTCAAATAAAATCTTAAAAAAAAAATCTATTTAATAGAACATTCTCCTGATCCAGAAAGTGGAGCTTTGGCTCTTTCGCGGTGCTGCCAAAGTTTCACAATCAGGGAGGGCTGTTTGTGGACCATCTCCAGGCGGAATATAAGCTGGCAGCTCCCAGACAGGTCCACCACTGAGGAGGGGAGAGGCGCTCCAGTTCAGCCACCCAGCGGAAACCCCCGAAATGTAGCTGTTTGCTGGGACGTCTGCTGGTTTACATACAAGGCCCGGAGGAAGCGGCGGGGGGGGTGCTCCAGGAAAGCTGAGAACTCAGCCTGGCTCTTGAGGCTTTTCTGATCCGTGTACTTTAACCCTACACGCTCAAAGGTCAGAGCTAATCCACAGGCCAGAGCTCTGTGACCACAGGTCTCTCAATGACAGGCACGCATGGGAGAGCCAGGCAGGGGGCAAATGGGGGAAGCAGCAGAATTTCAAAAAAAAAACTGACCTTACTAGCTCAACCTCTTCGTTGACAGATGAAGAGACTGTGTAGGCTCAGAGAAGTGATGTGATTGGCCCAAGATCACACAGCCAGTATCTGGCAAAGCCAGAGGAGAACCCAAGTCGCTCATCCCAGCATAGCGCTCTACCCATCAGATCAGTGCTTACTAACTTCGTTTTTCCCCATTTCACATCGGTACCGCACCCTGCCCCACTGCCGAATCTCTCCTGGAAACTCAACATGTACAACTGATAAAATGTGTTATTAGTATACCCTTCCTTTAGGAGTTAAAATTCATGTCCTTGACTCAGTAAGAAGTCAACAATGAGACTAAGTTAATCAAAGTTTAATAGTCGGATTCGAAGACTGATACAGCCTCAGCCACTGCCTCATTTCTGTGTTTTGCTTGGGCTGCAGTGTTACGTGTGTACAGGTTTTCCTGCAGCCCCTGAACCCTAGCAGGGAGAAGCTGCATCAGCCTGGGGTCTGCAGAAAACCACCCAGCAGCCCACGGTAGGTGCCGGGGCCTCCAATGGGCCACTATGTGGCCCGGACTGGAGTTTATTCAAAAACACACACGGTTTTTCCTAAGAGTTTAGAAAACAGTTCAATTATGTTTAAAAAGTGAGCCTTGACTCAATCGTGCAGAACTTCCAAAGCGCCTCCCTGGGTCAGGGCTCTGAAGAGTAAGGTGGGAAACCCCTGTGCTAGGAAGGACCAGGCTCAGAAAGAACCTTCTCTATGTCTCACTTCTGTTCCCTGCTCGGAACCATGCCTGAGCGTCCTGTCCACACAATGCAGGGCACTGGGGTGAGCACAGGCCTCTTAAATCTCTCCCAAATGGCCCTGGAAGTGCAAGGGAGAAGGGACCTGCTCCCACACTGTCTCAAGCCTGAAACTATGACACAGCCTCAGCGACACTCTCATGCTCCCTCAGCCCCCTCCAGAGAGGCCTTGCTATGAAAAACACCCCCACGTCCTGATGCTCGGCCCCCTCCTTGGAGGGGACACCATGCATGCAGCAAAGGATCCTGTAATCGCACTGTGGAGCTGGGACAGGGGTCATTAGGGAGGAGATTCTAGGTAGGAAGCACCGACAAAGACTAGCACCAGAAAGCAAAGGGATAAGCCTGAGATTAGGCAACAGTTGTACAAAGCCCTTCAGGTTCTCGGCCATCCCAGGGCTTGGTCCTGGCGACAGGTCTGTGCCAGGTCACACGATTACCTTCTTGGTGCCCAGAGGCCTCCTTGAGGTTTGGCCACGCAATCCTCCTATACGCTTGGCTGCGCAGTCCTATTTGGACAGCAGGCAGGAGGATAAGTATCATGAAGGACATGTTGAAATAGGCTTCACTTATTTTCACAGGCTAAGGGGGCTGAAAGTAACAGGAAGGGGAGGGATCTCAGCATGCCAGCCCCATGCCTGCCCTCAGTCCTTCACCCACGTGGGCAGCACAGGTAGCAGAAAGGCCCATGGGGTCTTCTTCTCGCCCAGCCTTCCTGGCCACCAACTCCCCGGTGAGCCCACTAACGTCCCGGGCTTTTGTTCCCTCACCTGTGAAACAGGACAGAACCTGCCCTACTACCCAGGGCTGGTGGACCAAATGAAAGGTATGTGTGAACACATCTCAGAGTAGAAAGTGCCATGTGAATGCTGTGACAAGAGGTAGCTTGGTGAGGCGGAAACAGCAAAGGCTGTGATGCCCTAGGTTTGAATCCTGACTTTGCCATGTTTACTTATTTACTTACGTGAAACTTCACTTCTTCCAAAAAGTTATTTCCGGTGGCTTCCACACTGACTCTTGTAGCTGTGTGCTCTTGGACAATCTAACTAAGCTCCCTGAGTTTGCTAACCTGTGAAATGGGGAAGAACCAAGGATTGTGTAGTTGTGAAGGTACATGGGACAGCCCCCAACATGGATCCGATCCATGGTGTGGACTTGCTGAATAGCTCTCATGTTATTCTTTTCCATAGGTCTGTGGGGCAGCTAGGCCAGGCACTTAAAGGGGACAACAAAAGCAACAGACTCTACTGCCAATTTCCAGAACATTCTGTACTGCTGGAGGAATATAGGAGAGAGGGAATGCATTTTTAAGATTGTATTAAAAAAGATAAGGGCTTTAAAAATGCTAACTTCTCAAAGTAACACTAAATTTCTCAGCAAATCTGACCAGCCCCCAGGGTGATCTGACTTACCACCAACCAGTGTATATTATAAAGGAATGTTGCTCAGACATTCAACTTGGGGTTTTAAATTGGCAACTGCAGTAAAGCATGACTCGAACGTCAAGAAAAACCCTCAATTCCCTTCTTGCCCAAATGGGCATCGTCTCCTGGTTTTATGTCCTGGGGGAAACTGGAAGTCTGGCCTTTATGAAGTTTTGGATCAAATTTCAGTTGGAGGGGGTCTCAGAAACACTGATCATCTTCTCTGCTGCCTTAAACTAAACAAAACATACACATTTTTCTCAGGCTTTTCAAACAATTACATCTGAAACCAGGTCAAATATCATTTGCCTGGGAGAGCTTGTGAACACTGAACAGGCAAGAGCAGATGTTAGCTGACAGGCTTTACAGTTTCTCCTTAAAAAGAAAAAAAAAACACAGAAGGGAAAGAATCTTGAGTGCAGAACAGAAACAGGACATCACTTTCCACCTACAGAAAGTGTGTCTTGGAGCGGAAAGTTTGAGAGAATTCTAGTGTGGACACCATCTCATGTTTGGGAAAAGGCTGTGGGTTCTTGCTGCAGGCTTGTGACAAATGTTCCTGCCAGCTTTGAAGACACGCAGTATTACAAGTGGTCATGGCAGAGTTCCCTCCGAGACAAAGCCACACTCGCTAGATCTCCCCCCACCCCAGCATTTATATTTAGCACTGGTGCCTCACAGGATCTATAATTTCCGTCTTTTTAAAAGACAACAGTGATCTTTGTGAAGTTGCCTGAGGGTTTTGACTTTCCTGAAGAAAGTTTTCACAGTGGCGTTAAGAGGAGTTTGAGTTTTCCATGGAAAAAGCAGCAGATAAAGCTCCCGCTTAGTGCTCAGAGGGCAGAGCTAGGGCTTCTCCTGTAATTGTCACATTCTGCAAAAGACCAAAACGCTGACTCGGCACGGCAGCCTGCAGGACTATAGAGAGGGAGCGGCTTCCTCCTTGCCCTGGATAGACGTACTTGCACATGCTGTGATGTGGGGCCCTCTTGGAGAGAAAACTAATTCCACAGTCTTGAAATTAAAAAAAACAAAAAACAAAAAACAAAAAAACCCAAAAAAACCCCGAAAAACCTACATAGCTTTAGGGATCTCCCCAACCTTCTCAGTTTTCCCCTAAATATCTGTCTGGCAAATGCACACAAAGAATTTTCCTTAGCAAGGCACTGGTAATTGTATATTCTCCCTGCCCCTTTTTGCTCCAGGTCACACTGCTCTTGTGTCTGGAATGTGAAATATAACTTAAGACGCAATGGTGTAAAGGGAGAACCTTAATGAAAACGTCAGCTGCTACAAACGCAGAGCCAGGGACTTAAGTAATTTCGCGTGTGGTTTTCAGCCATACCTTTCCTTTCCTGGCATTATTTTGTATTTTGCTTCACGGTCTGGGTTGTGGGAAGAAAATCTGCCTGTTTCACATGTGGGCTGGGGAGCTCTGAAGAACTCAGACGTGGAAAGGTCTCCCCAGATCATGGGTTCTCCACTCAGTAACTCAGGCCAGTCAACATCTGAACCAACCGGATGGATTTAGATTCCATTTTTAAAGATTTCTGGACACAGAGATCCAAACCCTCCCCACAGCCTCTTTGTTTTTCAGTCCCGCAAAGCCTAACACTTCTTCCTTTTGTCCAGATCGCTCCTTCCTGTAACATAAGTTCCCTTAGGCTTGTTCAGGAAATTCAACATTTACACAGAATCCTGACTGGGGCCGGCGGGGGGGGGGTTCCTTATGATTTTGCTTTCTGGGTAGTGACTTCCCAGAGTCATTACAAACAGAATTATTCATGCTGCAGCCTAAATATTCAACCGTCCTAAAATCTCAAAGTGCAGGCACTGTTAGAAACCTACCTCATCCCATGCTAGATACATATGTATTCAAGTGCATACATATGAAACTCCTGTTTACATGCATTGTTATATGTTAGCAAGGGATTCTGTTTTGGGTCATTTCTGCATCATCTCTGGAAGTCTTTGTGAAGACATACTTAGAATGGACTCCTGGCAGACAGCACTAAGTGGCCTGGGGACACGGACTGTCACTGCAAGGAGAAGGGAAGATCAGTCATAGCCACCCACCCTGACACCCCACTTCATTTAGGAATATCGTAAACAGGATTTGTGCTGAATACATGGCCTGCTGAATGTCACAGAATGTAGTTACCTTCATCTTCCCAGCGTCCCTGCAATCTATTTCACTAGTCTTTATTCCAGATGGAGCTCAGTGTCTCTAAGGAGCCACGTGGTAGCTGGGCACGGGGCACCTTCTATGTGCTAATGATCGGGCATGTGCCGCTCCAGCCGGCCCACTTGCTTCCCAGGGGACCACTTCATTACTCAGGCCTATCAGACTGGGCTCTTAGAAAGTGGCCTCTGGGACCAAACTTTTGCCAAATTTGCCAATTTTTACCCCTACAAATATGGGTACAGGCCTTCTAAAGCAAAGTCTGTGTTTGGCAACAAAGGAAAGTGAGTTTAGGGAAGGCAGGCAGGTCATGAAGAGGAGTCCACAGGAGGTATGGGGGGCAGTTCCACCATAGTTGGGCAGGACTTTGTGTCACAGAAGTAGGCTACCCAGCCCTTTCTCAGACGGGGCCAAATAAATCCCATACTTGGCTCTTCCAATACTGCTGTGAGCCTTTGGAAAACAGGAAAATCACTGAGGAGGATGTGCTAAGCAAGAGGAAGATGCCAGGATGTGTTCTGCTCTGGGAGTTGGGCGACCTGGCCGGACACTCTCAACAGAGGGTGTGTACCTGAAAGCCCACCTCCCAGGGGGGACCCAGCTCTCCGCCTGCTGGCCTCAGAAAAGACAGTGAGCTCTGAGCACAGCCTGGGGCTACCGGATCTGAACCTGGGGAGCTGGCAGGAGAGCAGTGGGAACTTATGAGGCCGGAATCTTCTAGGGTAGAGCTAAGCTATCAAGAATTCCCCGGGAGTGGGTACCAGTGTGCATGTGCTTCTTAAGACAGGGGCTTATGGTGGCAGACCTCCTCTGGCTCCGCCGTGGCTGCTGCCATCTGGCCCTGGAGAGCCAGGTGCCCATAGTCACTGGTCATTTGTGAAGCCAGTCCTCCCAACTCCTCCGGGTTAGTAACCGACTTAGTCATCTGGAAAAAGAAAACAAGCAAGACACACACACACACACACACACACACACACACACACACACACACAGAAAAAAGCATGAGAACCATGTGTTAATACCACTGGAAGCCAAAGGGTTTCATTCACTTTTAAGCTCTGGACTTGCATTTGGGGTTGGAGAGGGCAATTCAAGCAAAGCCCATGCTGCGACGTGCACAACAGGCCAGCAGGTCCTGGCGGGGCCAGTGGGCGCCATGCGAGGCTCAGGCTGGGCAGGCCCTCACAATCCACTCCAGGAGGTGAGCGCAGCAGCCCCAGCCCACCTGGCCCCACGGGTCACCATGAGACTTCCCCTGGGAACGCAGGGGACACGAGCCCCAAGCAGTGCCCATCCCTGGTCACATGCTACTGCAGAGAGCTGAGCTGGTCTCTGGGAACCCAGAAGCAGGTTCCACCCTGACAAGAGGGCATGAGGATAGGGCTGTTAGGGAAACCATGACTGAGAAGTGATGGGTGAGCCCAATGTCTGGGACGAAGATATTCAAAGAGAATACAGCTTTAAAATCAATTTGTGCCCAAGGATGACAAGGGTTCAGCTACAAATTTGGTTAGGAGTCCACTGTAGCCTAAACGGTCGAGCTCTGCCTTTTCTTTATCAGGGTATCTTTCACCTGCTTCATAGAAAAACTTACCTAAATTTATCCTACCTAGCTAACACACTAGTTTCTAGATTTTCTTTTACCGCCAACAAAATGCCTCTTAGTGCTCCGAACAGCAGTTTTAACTGCTGCCCAGAAAGGTGTCCTTGTCCCTCCCGAGTAAGAGGCTTCCCTCCTGCTGCACCTCTTCTGTCAGTGGCATTAGAAGACCCTGGCTTGAAAGGGCTTAAAAAAAATGCTTTAAATGGCTCCATATCCACAGAGGCTGGACAGAAATGTGTAGTCACCTAAGACATGTTTACCAGGAAATGTCACGGGCTTTCAGGTATAGGCGTGGGTTCCCAAGGAACACATACTGAACCCCGAGAGAGGGAGGCCGCACCTAGAGCTGCTTCATTTGAGCCCTGCCACATGGAACACTGCGATTCTGGGGCAACCTGACGTGGTGAAGTGGGACCCTTGCTAACTCAGGGCCCAGGCCAGCTAACCTAGGAGAAACCGTGCAGCCCCCGGGTAGGCCCCTGAAGAGCATGGACATCAAGGCTTAAGATGCGCCTGCTGAGAACTAGCCCAGGAGATGTCCCAGAAACACGAGGAGGCCACTCCAAATACTTTCATCTCCTGCTGTGCTGTGCTCCCTCCTCAGAGGACTTGGCACTGCAGGGCTGCCTGATCTGACCTCTGACCTGCCCCGGAGACCCCCGAGCAGAACCAGCCCTGGCCTGACTCCAGCTCTTTTACTCCGACATGGGCACAGCTCCTATTCTCCTTCCCGGCCCGAATCCTTTTAAGCAACAATGAAATCTGGCACAATTGCAGTTTCTAAGAAGGAGTAGTAGCAACCAGGGAAGGCTTTGTGGTCCAAGCTCAACCTCTAGTGGACAGAGGACTACATGACAACATCATGCTGAGGCGCCGGCCGGTGGGGCAGGAACTGTGCCTCGGCTCAGTCTGGTCCCTCCAGCTGGGAGGCCACTGCATCTCCCTACTCAGCCTCACGTGGCAGCAGCAGAGGCATCTTCCCAAGTTTTATTCCGTGACATCTGAGCCTCTGAAGGTTAAGAGGAACTTTCTTACTATGTACTCCTATCTATTCTTTGAGGACACCATTTGTCATCTTTTGTACAATTTTTTAACCTATCAGGATAGCATTCTCTGTCTCTCGATGCCATTTTTATCTAAAGATGCATACAATACACTTCTGATGGCAATACACTTTAGGGAAAAAAAAAGAAGAAAGAAAAAATGTTGAAAATTATCCCCAAAGGTTACATGCCTTTTGTTGTCAGGGAAACTGTCTTTATATAACCATGCTGTTTCATTTTGCCTCAAAGACTGGCATATTTTACTGTCCAAGGACTGTAACTTGATTCCATTAGACAATCTCTATTCCACTCCACATGTCTTCTCTTGTACTGTAACTTTATAAAAACACCTCAAGTCCTTTGTGAGGTGAATAGGTTTTTTTCCCCCTTCCTCATACCTCCAACTTCCTTCTCATTTTCTCTCCCTCCTTTGTTCCCCTGTCCTCATGCCCAAGTCTCAATGATCTGTAATTACCTCTTGCAGTTTTTTCATGAAATGAGAGCTCCGGCAGACAGGGGTGTCTAGACCACAGGCCACCAGAGAGACCACAGATAAAGGACGGAGCTGGGGCCCAGAAGGAACCAGACACACGGGATAGTCTCTGTCTGACACAGACCCCGATGTGAAGACTCAGTGGTGGTAGTGGTGGACACCAGCCCAACTAACAGTGGGTGGGGCAGCTCTTTTCCTCTTACCATTTCCTGAGCTGTCACCGCAATGGCTTTGGAATATTTAACCACAGTCGTCTGATAGTCGACAAATGTTCCCTTTGGTTCTGGAGGAGTGCCTTCATCCAGCTACAGCAGAGAGAAAAAGAACCCACATGTCAGGAGAGGACAGTTGAAGTGTGGGCTGCATTGATTAGAATTAGGAGCTTTGAAAAATATAGATGCCCACAGAATTTCTTTGGTTGAGAGTCAACAGCATCCCCCAGCTTTGGTGATAAGGACTTTAACAGAGATGCAAAGACGGCACTCGGGGTACACAGGCCTCCTCTGAGAGGAGAGGGAGGGCATTCCAGAGGTACGACATTTCTGCCAAGTCTTACCAGGGACATCCGTGACATACAAAAGGGAGGGAAGGGGTTCCAAAAAGTGGATTAAAATTCAAGCACATGGCGGTGGCCATGAGCCAGACACTTCTAGGGAAGCCCAGAATGGCAGAAGATGAGCCGGGAGAGGAGGCAGAATCTAAATCATGAAGGCCCTCCCCAGGAATGGTTTATACCCTGGAACCCTTGCTTTTGATCCAAGTTGGGGACGACAAGTGATTGGAAGCAGTAGGAATAGTTTGTTGCTCATCAGACCCTGAGAGCAACAGGAATTGAGAGATGGGAGAGATCACTGTGGAGGGCAGAGGTGGAGCAAGTGGGACAGTGGCTCCATCCCTCGAAGGGTTGGGGACATATTGGTTCAGAAGACTTGTATTTGAGATCTGGTTCCATGGTTTATGAATGGGTCTCAAGCTGGTTGCTTAGATTCTGAGTCTCAAGTCCTTCACTGGAAACTTCCTAGCTCAGAAGATTGTAGTACACATCAGCTGAGACCGTACCTGGCCAAGAGCTATGTGAAGGAAGAGGAGATGATGACCAGGACGATGAAGATGATGATAATGTCAATGATGACTGTGATGAAGAAAAAAGCAATCCATCTTCACCATCATCACTACTGTTACCATTGATTGCTGAATGGTATTCCACGTGAGGAGACAAAATAAGGAGAAATGAATACAGGAAGAGTGAGTATAGTGAAGAGAAGAGGGGGCTGTTGAGAGCAGTGGGAATGAAGCTGAGCTGTCTGATGAAGAACCTTGATATCATGAGGAGTATGGTGGGATCTGGGGTACACAATGACATATTTGAGAAGAGCTTCCTGGCAGTTCTCTGCCAGACAGTCTGCAGTCGGGGCAGAGACTAGGGGCCAAGAGGGCACTTAGGAGATGTTAGATGGAGTCTTCAATAAGAGCTCCATGTCGCAAGCAGGCGCCAACTACAATATGAGCCGAAGGAAAGTCTCACTGCAGCCTGTGTGTGATGTGGCTGCACAGTTCAGGAATGTAATGTCCACCAACGCCTCGACACAGACTCCAGGCTAGACTTTTCTAGGTTTCTTTATCAGGGATACAGCTGCTGCCAATGATCTCCATCACACTACGGGGGTCCTGCTGGTCAAATGAGGACTGAGTTGTAGGCTCATTAACTCAGTGCAAACTGACTGGGCTTCTTCTAACTGTCCAGCAATGTGCAGGAAGACTTCACATGAGCCGTGGCCTAACTGCAAACACACTAGGAACTGGAGCTGAAGGGCAGCTTAGAACACAACCTGCCAGTCTGAAGACAATGAGAAAGGGAAGAACAAACCGGTCAATTTTTTTTTATTTCAAATTTATTTAGTTCAAAGAACTTTCCTTTGTTCTGAGATTATAGCTTTCCTACTTTTTTTGAGGGGGATGTTAACATGACCTTTCTTAGATGAAATACTAGTGATGCAGACAGCAGGATTTTTGTTTCTTTAACCTCCTCCCCTGGTCAGAAAGAAGAAAAAACCATCAAAACCACCAACACCAAACAGTCCAAACAAAAAAGTAAACAAAGAAACAGTAGTGGGTCACAAAATTCCCAAGACTGAGAACCACTAACCTCCGTGAATAGGGAAACCAAGGTTCAGAGAACTGGACTGATTTGTCCAAGGTCACCCAGAAACCTGATTGCTTTGTATTAACCTATCAATTCCCAAACCTTCTCGTGCTTAGAGAGAGAATTCCAGGAAGAACCTTCACAGCAGAAGCACCGGAAGTGGCACAAATTACATCCAAGTTAGACTCAGCTTTGGGTACGCTCCTTTTTTCTGCCAGTCACTCCATGCCTTTGAGAATTTCAGACAACGGTGCTAACAGTATATCAATGTAACCAAATAACCGAAACTCAGAAAATGCCCTATTTCTAACACTTTACTACTTAGGGTCTCAAAGGCCCTGGGATTATCATCTAATACAAAGTGCACAGCAATGGGTAGGCTGGGGTAGGCTGAACAAAGGGAGAATGGGAAAGAGGCCCTGGGTAGAACCTTGGGTGTCAGGTCTGGGTGGACAGGAGTTTAGGGGTACCAATAAAACCCCGACTGTATAATCTGCAGAATGGAGGAAAGAATCCCTTTGTTCCTGGCCTCTGTGGCTCTTGTCATTAGCAATTCCTAATTTTCGCTACCAGGTAACGCCAGACTTCTTCCTCAGTCCTTCCAAAGGAGTCAAGAGCATCCTGGGCTGAGTGAGAGAGCAGCTGTCACACCGCTGACATCAGACAGTACAAGAGCTGCTTTCTTTATTGAAAATCCATCTTGGAATACAAGGCTCAGTGGCTATCAAAAAAAGACTTCAAGAACCTGACTTCCACATTCCGGAGATTTATGGAACTCTTCCCCATCGTTAGAGTCATTTGGAAAAATACCTTCTCCTAGAAAGAAAAAGGTTATCGTTTGAATTTCTAATTCGTATTGAGAAAACTTGAGCTCCATTATTTAATATCCTTGGTAGAAACATGGCTTACTTTCAAAGCTCTGGTACTCTGATGTCCAGAAAAACCAAACACACCTATTGAGACTTCCCCAAAGGCTTTAGAAAGAGGGGGAATTTCACTCATTTTCTGCCAAACTGTCCATATTTGAGGCACGAGGAGCCCACGGCAGAAATTACCAGAGTGATCCGACAAGGCACGTCTGGGGTGTCTAAAGGAGTCCCGGCACCCCCACCCGGCTTGTGACTCTCTCAGTCTGATAATGACTGCATAATGAATGTTTAAGGGGAATTATCCTAATTATAGTTTCAGGCTATCACCTCTTTATGGAGATACGAACCAACCAATCTTCTCTAAATTAGCAATTAAAGACCACTTATTATCCTGAAAAACCATAATAATGTATTCACAATCTGACAATGGACATTTCAAAACATGGGCGAAATCTAAAATTCTTGGCTGTGCTATCACAGAATGAAAATTAGATGTTGATGAACAATTGTTAATTTTAATGACTATCAAACTGACACGACTAGCGAAGGATTCCTTGAGGAAAGAGCAGGAGATACTCTCCAGTCACACTTTTCTACTGATTGAACTCAACCAAGGGGTCACTAGAGGAGAAATGACTGTCATGTTATCTTCTATGCCCGTTGCCTGCAAGAGTTCACTATGGGCTTTCACACATACTACGTAAGTGGTTTCTGCATCTGGCTACCAAAACCATGGGGGAGATTTAAAAAATCCAGATTCCTGGGGAGCCTGGGAAGCTCAGTCAGTTAAGCTCTGCTTTCAGCTCAGCGGTGAGTCTGCGTCTCCCTCTCCCTCTGCCTGCTGCCCCCCCCACCGCCGCTTGTGCTCTGCCAAATAAATAAATAAAATCTTAAAAAAAAAATCCAGATATTCCTTGGCCTAATTCCACAGAGATTTCAATTGATTGGGACTGGGGTAGGGCCTAGGAATGTGCTCCCCAAGATTCCAAAGGAGCCATTCCAAAGACCAGCCCTTGGGAATCCCTTCATTATTTCACTTTGGAGTTTGTTCCCCACAATAACTCTAGGAGGCAAACAGGGAGGTAAACACCTATTTCCATTTGATAAGTGAAGGAACCAATGATACCGTCTCCATCTCCATTACTTTTCCCCTGTGTAAAACTGGAAGACAGGGTGAGAGTGGCTTCCAAAAGGAATGAATGAATAATCAAGAATGAATAACATGTTGAACAGAGAACAGATGTATGTACATTGATCAAAACCCTCAGAAAAAGAGTCACTGGTCACTGGGTCACTGGTATTCACTCTGACTGACTGCTCCTTAGAGAAAAGCACCTGGGGACCACATCTGAGGGAAGCTGAGAAGGAACTGGGGTCAAGGGGTTAAGGCGAGCATCTGGGCGCCCAGGCCTACCTTGCTCATGGCCTCTGCAATGGCGTCGACCATGCCTCCCACCAGCCCCACTTCACTGGCGGCTTCATTCAGTGTCACCATGATGTCATCAACAGCCTCCTTCATGAGCTGGGCAGCCTCCGTGATAGCATCGTGGGTGTGCTGGGCCTGAGAGGGGAAAGCGGAAAGGGGACTGTGAGGGGTTTCCATAAGCACAGGAAAATGGTGCTCGGTCTCCTCGGAAAATCACTTCACTTCTTTTAGGTATAACTTTAAAAAAGCACAACACAAAACTATATCCCCATTATGGAGCACAACAGTGATTCTGGATTTTTCCTTTTCTTCTGTTGGTACGTTTGTTTGCAAAATCACTACAAATCAGAAAGAGAAGTAGAAAAAGATGTCTTTTTACAATCAAAAGGAAAAATAAAATTGCAATATCAAACAGTGTCTTATGACAGGACTAGTTTTATGTTAGTCTGTTCAGGATGGGAGAAAGAGAATGTCATTGATTCCCAAAGACACAAGCTTACAGGTTTAGTTAAAAAAAAAAAAACAAAAAAACGAAACAAACCTAATTATAAAAGGAAAAACATGTTCATGACAACAGCACTTCTCTTCAAAGCTGTCTAACACTCTAGAATTCCCTTCCTGCAAATAAGGTTGGATCATGGAAATGTAGTGACACAGAGGAGAAATACATCTGCAGAAAGATGAACAGCCTTTGCAATTATGTCACAGATTACACTGCCATGAGGGTGGAGGGACGAGTGAGCAAAGTTCTTCAGGGACAGATGTTCTGCAGGCAAAGTCTCGAGTGCTCACAAGTTTCCTTTGACTGTAACTCAGAGCTGTTTCAACACCTGCTAGAGTTTCACATGCGTGTCAAACACAGAGGAGGTGCCGGGTAAATGAACGAATGACAAGATGAAACAAAGGTAGTGCCAGGATCCCTGAAAAACACCTGCAGTGGTAGCAAGACGCAGGAGGAGGAGCCAAAGTCCTGCCATCAGAAAAACGGGGTTCTGGCTGTGGTTCTACCTCTTACTAGCTAAGTGGGGTCCTGGGTGTGGCTTCCTCAGCACAGTGGGAATAACTGTAACAATGCTGTAGAATGGAATTCTAACGAGATGATATGGATGCATGCACCATACATTTATAATAAGAGCAGTCTAGGCGCACCTGAGTGGCTCAGTCGGTTAAGTGTCTGTCTGCCTTCAGCTCAGGTCATGATCCCAGGGTCCTGGGATCGAGACCCACATTGGGCTCCCTGCTCAGCAGGGAGTCTGCTTCTCCCTCTGCCCCTCCCCCTGTTCATGCGCTCTCTCTCTTTCAAATAAATGAAATCTTAAAGAAAATAAAGAATAGTCTAGTAGTAGATGCCTGGGCCTAGGGAAGCTTGGCCTAGGGTCAGGTAGTCAGCATCAGATCGTGCTTCTCCGGGCACCAGGGGCCCCACATGGAGTGGCCACAGCTGCCCTGATGCGCCTCAGGGGGAGACGACCCTTCCCAAGGCCCAAGAAATTGCACCTTCCCTTCGGCGGATGAGAAGGTAAGGAGGCCAGTGACGGAAGGTCAATGTAACTTTTATGACTGGCTAACTGGAAGAGAAAACTTAGAAGAGGCGGCCGTGGGAGCTGCAGGAACTGTCTGTGTGTGTGGAACCGAAAGCTGTGGCAAACAAGAGGAGGTCTTCCAAAATGACACATGAGAAGTGAAGTATGCGGATCATGGCTGGTGACCTCGAGGCAACTGTGTCAGGATGCAAACGCTAATTATTGATCATTACGACTAAAATGAACTCACAAGTTAACAGTGACAAATAGCCTTGAGGAAGGAAGATCCTTGACTCTTTTTCCACCTTGGATGGGGAGTCGCTTTCTGGACTTCTTCCCTCCACCCCCTTCCCTGTCAGCCTCCTCACGGCTCCACCTTCTCCCCCTCGGCCTGCAGCAGCTGGTTCTATCATGTTCTCCTCCTCCTTCACCCTCTGCCCCATGCAAATCCTAGCCCTCTTTCAAGGCCCAGCCTAAATACCATCTCCTCCAGCAGCCTTCCTTGGATGGCTCTGTCCTCGTGCTCTCATTGGCTTTCCTTTGGATTCCTGCAGACCTGAGAGGCGACTCTGGAGTCAGAGAGTCATTGAGAGGTGAAGGGCTCAGAGAAAAGGATCTGGGGAAAGTGAGGCTCGATACTGGAACACAATATGGCTTCTGCCTGGCTTGCTCTCAGGACATGTGCCTGTGAAGTCCTCGGCCTCTGTGTAAGGAGGCTGGCTGTCTTGAGGCTGTGCTCTGGGCAGACTGCATGGTGAGACCACACAGAGGTACAAAGGGCTCCCCATGGAGCCCCAGGCCCTGAACAGGTCAGTGATTTCAGCTCAACCACCAGATCTGGGAGTGACTGCACCTCAGGTCACTGAAGCCCCAGTCACCACCTGGCTGACGGAGAACCACCTCAATGAGCTCAGTGGATCTGCAGATGGACCAGAGATCATTCTCAGATGGTGCTTTTTAAGTCACTAAGTTTTAGGACGGCTTGTTTGCAGCAACAGCTCACTGCGACAGCCCCCAAGAAGGGCTCACGAAGCCAGCCTTGGGGTCAGAGAAGACTTCTCAGAGGTGGTGTCCGGGTTGAAGTTGAGACCAGCGTCCAGCAGAGTTGATGGGCTGAGGAGGGGAGAAAAGGGAGAGCGTGCCTGGCAGAGGACACAGGCTGTACAAAGGTCTGGAGGCAGGAAGGCTGTGGACTGTGAAGATTAGCTGACAGGTGCACTGTATGGGAAGTGTATAGCACGGTGCCTGCCACACAGCTCCTGCCCCCTTCCATTACCTCTCCATCAATCCGGCCTCTCCCCAACTAGGCTGCATGTTCCTTGCCAACAGTTGGCTTTGCTCCCCTCTAGAAGCACAGTGTTCGCAGGAAATGAAGGGTTTGATCAAGTCACCGGGGTGGGGGGGGGCACTAATGTAAAGGGTGAGACATTCATTCTTACTTTCACAAGTGTTTCTCTTTTCTTTTTACAAGGATAACCTTCACAGGCTGTTGGTGCAATTTCTCCCCTGGAGAGGCTTGTTTAGAAGTAAATGGAACCGTCTGTTTCTGTGCTGTGTGGACGGCAGAGCTGAGGGCAGAGACAGGGCTCATGGGGAGTCAGAACAGGCCCTGGCCCTCCCTCCCTGCCCTTGAGCCGTTGGCTGGGCTCGCGCATGCTGCACTGGCCTGCTCCAGCTCTCGTGACTGCACCAGGAAAACCCAGTGGCATTTAGGTGGACGCAGGCAAGGTGACAAGGGCTAGTGTATACTCTATACAGTGCAAGAGCCAGCCTATGGGCCCAATGTGATTTTCAAACCAGCTGCAAATCTCTGTTCTTGTATCTTGGGTCAGGTATTTCAGCATCTGACAGACAATGCTTCATCCTAGGTGACAGGCAGGGAACCTGGCACGACAACAAATATCAAAGCCCAGAAGAGCGGGAAGAGTGGCCAGCTGCTGCCACTCCCGAGGGCTCCTCTGTGCCAGGCGCTGTGCTCAGCACTGCCGTGCATATCCCACTCATTCTCACAGCCCACCGGAGGGCGAGAGCCGGACAACGTGCCTGCCAGGGACCCCCGTGACAGTCGCCATCTGAAGATGGGAGCTGAAGCATGAAATCTTATGGATCTGGTGGCCGACCAAGGCCCCCGACTGGCCGGCCATCTGCTAAACTGATGCCACTGGTCAAAAGGAAATGGAGCAGATGGCCAGATCAGGTCAAATTTCTCAGCGCTACTGAAAAAAACAAACCTTAATCTAGGGAATATGCCACCTATCGAGGGAAATTTCAGCCTCTCCCCTCCAACGGTGCTTTTAAACAAGGTGACGGCACCCAAGTACCATGTGGCAAAGGCAAGGGGCCTCAGGACTTGCTACCACTCCCAAAGTTGGCTGCCCCCCCACCCCCCGCATTCAGTGCTTGCTGCCAGATGAGACCAACCCTGGGAGCTCACCCAGTGTGAAATGGTCAAACATTTGGCTGATTTTTGTTCTACGTTCTTAGGAGGGAGCCTTTAAGTGCTTAGCATTTCCCAAGTGATCAAGGAGTGCCTCTGTGCTTCATGGTGGGCCCCCTGGACCACACATTAGTTTAGGCAAGAAGGGGACTCACGGCCTGTAGGCAGTTTCAGGATGGGAGCTGGCCATGCTGGAGAGACCAACCATGTGATTAGAGGGTTGTGGCTTTGAGCCACCTAGTACCAGCCTGAGGGGGCTGCAGACAGGATCGCTGATCATATGACTAGATTCGATCCATCCGCCTACATAATGAAATTCCAATAAAACTCTGGGCAGCAAAGCCGGGGTGAGCTTCCTCGGCTGGTGATGCACAGCCCTAAGCTGAGAGGGTGACACATCCTTGGGACATGTCTAGGAGGCCGGCAGACCTCACCTTCTGCCTCTCTTCTTTCGGCTGGTTTGTACCCTTTATAATACAAAGGTAATAGTAAGTAGAGCGATTTCCCGAGTTCTGTGAGTCATTCTAGAAAACTACAGAACCTGAGGGGGTAGAGGGAACCCACTGAATTTGGAGTCACCTGTTCAGAGTGAGGATGACCTGGGAACCCTGGAGCTTATGGTTGGTGCCGAAACTGAGGGTAATGCCCTTAACCTGGGAAATCTGACCTGACGCCAGGTAGCCAGCGTCAGAATTGCGCTGCTCTAGGAGCTGGGGGCCCCCCGCCACGCAGTGGCCACAGCTGCCCTGATACATCTCAGGGGGTGACGACCCTTCCCAAGGCCCAAGCAATTGCACCTTCCCTTTGGTGAGAAGGTAAGGAGGCCAGCGAGGGAAGGTCAATAGTAACTCTTTTGACTGGCTAACTGGAAGAGAAGAATTCGAAGTGGTGGCTGTGGGAGCCCCAGGAATGGCTTGGTCTGTGGAACTGAAAGCCATGGGAATCCAGAAGAGCTCTTCCACATGACCTCTGATGAGCTGTGCATTGGTTGGAACACGGGTGGCTGTCGTGAGGATGTCAGCATGCACAGCCCTGTCTCTTAGGGATGTGATGGAGGAAACTGGTAATTTAGGTTGATGGCTGATTTCATGGTACAGAGAAGTAAAACACAAAATGTGCAGATTGCTTGCTTTTGGTGATGGAAGTCTGAAAGGTGACATTTCCTGCACATTACCCTCTCAAGAGAGCACCTCATACAAATATTGATGAAAACGGTAAAATTGGAAGGTGTGTGTTTCTCTAAATCTCACTTCAAATAAGATGATCACCGGTGGCACAAAAATGTCAGCAATTCTGCATGCTCCTATTCAAGCCGAGTGCACGTTTCTGGGCAGAAGTGAGTGCTGCTGGCCAGGCGTCTGCTATCCCATATGGGCTGAGGAAGGTACAAGAGGCAGGCTGTGGGGGAGGCAGCAGGAAATCACGAGACTGCTCTCTGAACTCTCTGGAAACTGTAAAGGACGCTTTCTCCACACTGGGGCATCCAAACCTACAAAAACACATCCTTGCTCTTGGCTGTCCCAGAAACGATTACCTTCCCATCTGCTCGTGCGAGGAGTTCTCTAGGCCTGCTCCCCTTCGCTCTGCATACTTAAGTCACAGACCCTTAATGGGTCAGCTGAGAGTCTGTGAAGCCTCCTCCAATTACCCCGAGCCTCTCCCAGGGCCGCATCCTCCAACTCCAATGGCAAACCTCATCTCTGTCACACAGCCGCATCCAAATCACACTCGCCGGCCACCTGAGCACACGAGTTTCAGATGCCCAAAGACACAGTGGGCGCTCAATTAAGGCATGCTTAAAAGCCCACCAGCAATCTGGGAAGTCGGACTCAGAAAGCTCAACAATGAGGTCGTTATTTTAGATTCTGGAGGGGCTCCTTGTTACTGCCCCTCACAGCGTAACACGGGAGAAATATCAGACTCTGTTCTTTTTTGGAAACATGTCTGAAGTCTACTTCCAAGGAAGCCTTATTTCTGTATTATACCACTTCAACTACAAAGCCCAGGAAAGGGCATAGACATCACAGGAATCTGGAAAATGGGAGAAGGCCATGGCTGGGGGGGTGGTTGGGGAACACAAGTCAATGTTAGCAGAAGGGCAAAAACCAACTAATAATTAGAACTGCCCAGCAGTGCACAGGGCTGGGTATCTCCTGCAGGAGAAGCAGGAGGGGCCCTACAGGAGGGAGCTGGGTGGGGCAGAGGTGAGTGTGGAAGGGGGCTCAGTGGGGCAAGGGTGAGGATAGCCAGCAAATGCCTCGTGATCATAGGGCTCATTAACACCAGGCTCTGGGGCTGTCACGTTCTTCCTTTTTTTTTTTGTTTTTAATACCTAGTGTGTCAGGCACATTATCTCAGTCAATCTCTGTAACGACCCCTGAGAGGTATTCATTATTAACCCCACTGTTTAGATGAGGAAGCAAAGAAATGAAGTAATTTGCTAGCAAGAGGCAGAACTGGGATTTGAATCCAATTATGCTGGACTCCAAAGCTTATCCTCTTTTCCACCACATCAGAGCCACTGATGAACATTTCACTGCATGTCCTCTGCAAACACTGACACACGACATCTAACACACACATACACACATCACCTAAGACCTAGCAAGTAACACCTAGGAAATATTTGCCCAAAGAATAGCACCCAAGGTGATTACGTCTGTGCACTAAGCCTCTTAAGAAAGGACCTGAAACCCAGCTTGTAGCGTCCTAAGCATCCTTTGCAAGGAGGGCTGTCTGGGTCTGCAGACAGAGCACAGGCTGAACGCAGGATGCCAGGGAGGGAAGAGACACATACACCCGTCCCGCCTCCGCCAATGCTTGAGGCCAGTCACTGGGAACTCTCCCACTCTCGTGTCCAGCCACCATTCCCAAGCACGGGATGTTGTGTAAAGCTTACGGTGCTGACTATACACGCTCCCGACTCTGAGTTTCTTGGTATAAAACAATTCCACAAGGAGCTCTGAACCTGCAGTCCAAGGAGATGTGCTATTATCTTAAAAACCCAGAAAACTCCTAATTGCAATTATTCTGCTGGGAACGAAATCTTCTCAGGTTGGGTTGGAGCCATGTGGCTCTCAGCCCTGAAGAAAAGACAACCCAGAGCTGGGTCTGGAAGGCGAGTCCTGGGCCCCCCCAACTGTGGCAGGTGCAAAGGGGGCTGGGCCAACTCACGGCACCTATCACTCAGCTATTAGTCAGAAGGGCATTCTTGTTCTTGTTCAACCTCACCATTTCAGCAACAAGCCTTTTTTCTTTCCAGAAGACTGAGAACAACTTGAGGGTGCTGGCTGGCTCTCAATATTTTTAGCAGCTTAAGAATTAGGCTGTTAATAGTTGCCAGATACATGGTTGGAAAAACTGAACACAGAAAATGCAAGTCTAAGACATTATTCACGCTGCTACCAGAGCAGTGTTTCTCAACTCTGGATGGGTTGTAAGTCCTTACTACTTACAATAAAGCCCAAATGCCTTAAAGTGTGGGAGAGGAGAGCTGTCACAACACAGCCCAGTCTATCTTCCCCCTGGTCGTTCCCACTCTCTGTACATTCCATGCGCATCAGACTGCACGCTATTCTCCAAAGATACCACAATCCTTCTATAACCCTACGCACATCTTTGCATATGCTGTTCCACCTTGCTAGCATGCCTCGAGTCACCCTTGTGTGACAAATAATTTCTTTTTTTGAGACCGACCAGCCATGTGGCCTCTTGCTTGCAACTTTGCTTGACCTCACTCCAGGCCTTGCTTTGGGCCTTTGGCCTATGTCTCCACAGGGTGTAGGCTCAGTCCTGACTCCACATCCACCTCTCCTATGATGTGGAACGACTTACTTAAGCAGTCTCAGTTCCCACATCTGTACAATGGGAACCTTCTTACACCACAGGATTTTTATGAAAATTAAATATCAAGAGGATATAAGGTATAAGAGGGGACATAGAACCAGCACTCAGTAACTGTGAGCTCTAAGAGTATTATTTTGTGATTCTGACTCTTACTGTAGAGTCTTCTCTGCTGTACCAAGTAATCGATGTGAAGACCTTGGAACTGCAACAAAGCACACTAGAAAGAATACGTACATAATAGGGATTCCTATAGCTCGTAGTCAAGTATCCCACACAAACCGTTCCAGCCCGCGTTCCCACGGCACAGGCTGCTTAGGTGAGGACCCAGGAAGTTCAGATGGACTATGTGGAGGCACCTGTTAGAAGGTACCTCTCTCAAGGCACCAGAGCCCTGGGGGAACTTAAGGCACAAGATGGTTTCACAAGCAAAACAATCACTCGGACACCAGTATCATTCCTGAGAGAAGGTGTCACTGTCTTTGGCCACTTCAAGGAGCTGGGTGACAAGCACATCAGGCTGAGGAAATGCTCCACCTGCAAACTAGTAAGGGAGATTTTCATAGGAAACTGCTGATTGAAGACAACAGAAACACATGCCATGGGTGACCTTGACCCATGTTTTGCTTTGAACTAGAGTACCAGGAATGGAAGTGATATTCACTGGAAAACAACTGAGATCTGCTTTGCACAAGCTGAGTGTCAACACTGAGCAGGTGCCTGGAAGGTATTAATTTTTATTCCTGCACTAACCACACGATGCTTTTCTTTCCCAAGGATGCTTGCCTACATATTCTGTCATGGAAAAAATAACAAAAAGGCTTAATTATGTATATTTCTTGATGTTCCCCTTAAAGATCCCTAGGAAGGCTGATCGAAGATTATTTCCCACCTTTGAGCGGAAAGTCACATACTATCAACCAAGAGCTGGAGGAATTTTCCTTGGAGGGACTCAATATTGAAGAATATCTGATGGCTTCTCACTGGCCCTAGCTAAGTCCCTGGGATCCTGAACAGTACCTTGGGGTTTCCTCCACCTTCTTTGGCCGCGTACAACATCTGCAGGGCAGATTCTGAGAGCGTCTTGGTCTGGTCCAGCACTGTCATCTGCTGCTGATGGTCCAGAATCTTGGAGGCGACACCAACTGCAGCTAAGATCAGGGGCTCAAAGTAGCTTGCTAGCTGTGTCACCTTTCAAGACAAAAAAGACACAGGTGTGTCATGTAAATCATGTAAATCCACGTATCTCCTTTAGGGTCCCCACTAGTGGGGAGGGGACTGGGACAGGGATGGAATGACACCCAGGAAGAGGCAGACTTGCTGAAATTCACTTTGCTTTTGTCACAGGTTTAAATTTACTTTTGTTTTTTTTCTATTATTAACTCCACCATCCTAAGTTATAGTCATCATGTTAGACATGAGACCCTCAGACCTTCCTCATCACTCAATTTTACTTTTAAAAATACTTGCTTGTTAATGAACCCTCGCTTGGATTTTACTTCCTCTGGGGAGCTCTTCTCTCATCATGGCAGAAGCATTAAGAAATTTGTTCTATGATCGAGGATTGGGTGTGGGAATTTTACAAATTTTAACTTCATCAACAGCAAAGCTTTCGAAAGAACCAAAGATGACCATCTTATGAACACAGAAGGAAGGGGGATGGGGAGGGGGCAGGGAAACAGGGCCATTGAGAGATGCAGCCTGAGAGCAAAGGCTTTCCAGGAAGCCAATCCGACTACCCTCTGTGCCAAGCATGTCGACCTAATGTGGATTTGCAATAAAAGCAAATATATGATTTCACATCGGTGTAGATGTTCTATTCGTGGTTAGTCCAGCCTGGGAGAAGAGAAAAGCCCCTCCAGATGGCTAACCACCGTTCTCGCTTAGGGCTCCCCAGCAGGCTATGCCACGGTGCCTCTGTGCTCAGGGGAGCACACTGGCTGGGCGGGGTCACATGTCATAGACATTTCTTGGGCACATCCCACACGCCAGGCTTTCTGCTACAGGCTGACCATGCTTCATCTAATCCCCACAACAATTCTATGAGCTACACACAAACGAAGAAATCGAGGCTTAGGTGGGGGAAGTAATTTTTGAACCCCAAGCAGCCACGATGTGGAGCTGTGACAGGAAGCAGGTATCCTAGTCCACAGCCCAGGCTCCCGCCTTTCACTCCACCACCCATGACTTCTCAATTTCAGTCCAGCTCCACTATGGTTTTAATATTTGATTTTAGCAGTTTATTGTTTGGTATTTGTTTGCTGCTCTGTGAAGTATTTAGAATAAAGTCCACGCATAATGCAGTCAGACCCATCTACCCGGCATCCAGAACGTCAGCTCTCAACATTGGCTGTACTCGCTGCAGAGACCACCAGCCATGCCCGCTCAGATACAGCGCAATGACCCTGATCACGTTTCCATTCCGCCCCCCACTGTGTGTGACAATTCCTAATTGCTAACTTACTTCCAGCAAGTGTAGTTAAGTTCAAACCTTTAGCCAGCAATTTCCCTTAACACTTCTTCCCATGATGTAGAGGAAGAATGAACATAATGGGGCTGTGGGCAGGAAGGCTGTCACTGGGTCAGAAGCGAAGCAGAGGGCAGGGGTTTGTAGGGCTGGCGGTGGTTGGGACAAGGTGGGAGTCTGAAATATGAAAGTTCATTAGAGCTAACAATGAGATACACCATCAGCCAGCAATCAGTATACATTTCCTCTTTTATCTTCGATTACGGTTCTTTACAGATGGTTTCAAAGCACCTGAGCAGGGCTATTGCTGGCCTTTATGGTGCTCTGTATAAATTTTAAAGGGGCTCCCTATCCTTGGGGCAGACATGATTGATGCCAAAGCACATGACTTGGCTGGATGTTGGCCCCAGTCTCTGCTTTGGCCAAACGTTTTTGTGTAAGACCCAGCCTGAACAACTCGGGGTATCAGCCTACACAAGCACCTTGGATTTCATCCTCTTCCCCTGGAAGGTGCCCTTGTGTTGCCACCAAAGGGAACCACAGTGCACTGATGGGTCATCAGGGGCCGGGGCTCAGGAGTTAAGATATTTAATGCATTAGAATCTTACGTGTTTTCTAGATTCATTTTCCCCCATTTAATTATTGAGAAAGAGAGTGCACACAAGTGGAGGGGAAGGGGGAGAGAGAATTTCAAGCTGACTCTGCACTGAGCATGGTGCCCAACGTGGGGCTTGATCTCACGACCCTGAGATCATGACCTGAGCTGAAATCAAGAGTCAGACGCTTGACTGACTGAGCCACCAGGTGCCCCTCTAGATTAATTTTTTTAATTTTAAAAGTACATTTCATCAATGCAACTGTAAAATGTCAAGGGCTGCTGTGTGCTGAGAATAATTAAACACAACTAAGCTGGTGCCCTCATGGAGGCATTATGGCTGGGTGATGGAGAGAGAAAGCTCCGGTGTCAGAGCCACTGGATTTGAATCCCGTGTGTCAATTCCTTAATGAGAACTCTCAGGCAACCTGCTTCCTATTACCCAACTTCCGTTTCCTTCTCCATAAAATGGGGATTAATATTAGCGTTAAGCTCCACAAGATTGTTAGAAGGATTAAATGAGCATACATAAAAGTACTTAGCACAATGCCTACCATGCAGTAGGCACTCAATAAATGCTAAGTGTCATTCTTATTCATGTATTGTAAGCAAAAGTTTTTGAAAGGATGTCCTTTTTCCTGTATTTAGGGAGCTCAGCAAAGACGATAACTTCCGTTTTTGAGACATGACAGAATAGGAAATATCCTTACCTGGGTTAGCAGAGAAGTTAAAATAACACAGAATTTTGAGTATTTAGTGTATGATGTTGTTTCCCTGGGCCTAGGGGGGCACAAAGGATTGAGTGGTGGCCCCAAAAAAGATATGTCTGTGTTCAAATTCCTGGAACCTGTGAATCTGATCTTACTGGGAAAAAAAGGTCTTTGCAGATGTATTTAAGATCTCCAAATGATCATCTTGGATTACTTGGGTGGGTCCTCAATCTATCAAGAAGTATTCTAGTAAGAGACAGAGGAAGGGAAGACAAACAGAAGAGCAGGAGACAACCTGACCACAGAGGCAGACACTGGCATGATATAGCGAAAGAACCTAAGGAGCCACAAGAAGCCAGAAGAGCAAAGAACGGATTCTCCCATAGAACCTCCAGAAAGAGTCCGGCCCTGCCGACACCTTGATTTTAGACTTCTGTGAAAGATTACATATCTGTTGGTTTAAGCCACCCAGTTTGTAATAATTTGTTACAGCAGCTCTAGGAAACTAATACACGTGGTCTGAGAATTTGCACCTATCACTCCTAAGTGATCTGAAGCTCATCTGGGACCCCACCTGAGTGTCCTAATGAGGAACCAGGTAGGGATCAACTCTCAGTCCGGGACTCTTCCAGATAGAGGGCCGGAGGCTTCCTTCGTCCAGAACTCTCTTTCAGAAAGTGAGACTGGTTTACCCAAAGGTCCAAGAGTAAATTTGTAACTCAAGTGACACAAATATATTATTTTTCTTTTGATGCCACCCATTGACATAGGAATTAATCTTCCATACTAACACCATATGGGCAGGGACAAGGATTGTTGCCCTAGAAATCTGGATATATTTTCCTACAAAATTCCTACTGGAATCAAAAGTAACTGCTGAGATGAAGTCTGGCTACTCTGCCAGACTTAGTTCCCTGAAGCAGGCATGTGGGCAGCGCTCCAGCCCACCGGCCGGCAGAGCTCTGGCCCCAAGGCCAGGCCCCCCACCCTCTAAACCTCTTCACACAGGTGGACAAGCCCTCTTCTCACTATAAAGGAACTCAGCTGAGAAATGAAATTTGTCACACATGGAAGCATACAGAAACACTGGTCATTTTAAATCTCAAAAACCTCTCAGAACCAGCAGGAAGCTTAGTAGGCCCTTCAGCTGTTCCACCATGTGAAAAAGCAAGAACGCTGATTTTCTAAAATCAATACCTGCTGAAAAGATTGTGGCTACTGCGTTTTCTGGATATGCACATCGATACTGACATCAGCACTGATAAATGTTAGGAAACTCCAAAGGCTGTTAAAAATCCAATTTTTGCCCTCTCTCTGCTGAGACACAGGCTGCTGGACAAGGCAACTACCCTTGGAGGATTTGCAAAATGAACCTCAAACAGGCAAAATATTAGTCAGTACTTATAAAATGCGGGTATGAGCTCTCAGTTGAAGGGCTCCTCTGGAATGGGCCAGGGAGGCCTGGTTGTCCAGAGGGAAGTTTGCAAGTCTGCCCTGTTCCCTCGTGTGAGAACAGGCAGAAGCCATGGAAGAACATGTACCCCTAAACACGTGAGAATGAGGCCAGCCAGCTTGGGATAAAAGATGGCAGAGAGCAGACTAGCGATGTCAATGTTCATCTCTGGCTCATCCAGGGAAGGTCAAGAGCAACGGATGACTAAATGTCTTGTTGGCTGGAAAGTCCCACCATAGCCAGAAAGATGTCACTCCAGTTTATGTTTGAACTCTAGGTGGAAACAGACCCTGAAGTGGTCAGCGATCAATCCCGCGCCCCCACGCCCGCTCCCATCACTCACACTCACCCTCAGCAGGATCCCTTTGGGGCGTATTACCTTATGTCCTAGCTGAGCTGCTTCTCCCCGCGCCGCCGTGGCAATGGGATCGATAAGGTGCCCAATTTCCTGGACCACTGAAGTTAGCTGCTCCTGCAGGGCCTGATAAGGAGAGAGAGCTGTCAAATCCACCCGAGGGCAATTCACCATGTAGCCACACTGATTTAAAAATAAAAAGGCCCACATGAAAGACAAGGGAGGCCACGAGAAATGGGTATCAAAATATCTACTGTATCTATAATGGATAATCTCTCTCTTGGGTGAGCTGTGTAGCTACCACTCCACCCTGCCCTCCCCAGGGACCCTCAGCTCCCTTGGGCTAGAGCCCCCACACTTCCAGCTCTGAGTGACACAAGGCAGGAAGAACAGTTTTTCTACTGGCTCCCCACTCACACCAACCACAGGGTTAAGTGATGTTGCTGGTATCCTTACTTTGAGTTATTCAGCATAACTACTGGAAGTAAGGAACACTTCCCTTCCAAAAAGGGAAGACAACTTTGTTCGAATGGGGAGAACTAATGTGGGGTCTGGGGGACCATCCAGGTGTCTGTGTCCTCAGAACTAAGAACCCCTTAAGGGAGGAGAGGAGGGAGAGGAGGGTGATAAGACATGAGATCAGCTCTCTGAAAGCAGGACCATTTCCCAGAGAGCACACTGTGAAAAGGCCAGGTGAGCAACCCACTGAGCTCAGCTCAGGCTCTAAGTACTTGCATTGTATTTGGTGATGTGGATGCAAACAGTAAAAATACCTCAAGGTATTTCTTCTCAGATTTGAGAGAAGAACTGAACTCATGCTGTGAGGACATGAGGCCAAGTATCTGGATGATGCTGGAGTTTGAGGGAGATGGGGAATTCCAAGGTGAACATTAACTATAGCAGGACAGATCAGAGCCTTTGTAGGACTCATCCTAGGAAGTCTGCTTGATGTATTCAGGATTAAGAGACCACAACACTGGACAGTTTAGGTCCTCACATGCTAGCATGGAACGGGGTAATTTCTGACAAAGTGTCAGTGTTCTGCTTCTCAGAAATGAGACTCTGGCCCATGCTGCTTTCCCTTTGAACAATCCTGCATACAGGCTGGGGGCTCCAGGAAGAGGTTAGTTAATGAGAAGAGCAATCTAACATGCCAAATGGAAAACAAAATCCTGGGGATACAAACGAAAAAAGACAGATAGAAAGATGGAGGAAGATGGAGAGAAACATCCAGACTTCCAAGGATCTTATTCAGTTTACTATCATCTTTCTGCTCATTACGTGATTATAGTCAAGAATGCAAGAACAGGGGTGCCTGGGTGGCTCAGTCTGTTAAGCATCTGCCTTTGCCTCAGGTCATGATCCCAGAGCTCTGGGATCGAGTCCTGCATCGGGCTCCCTGCTCAGCGGGGAGTCTGCTTCTCCCTCTCATGCTCCCTCGGTCTCAAATAAGTAAAAACCTAAAACAAAATGCAAGAACATCTCAGCAATGCTATATTACTACAGATGGCATATTAAAATAAATGTGGTATAAGCAGGGAGCACACATAGTTCAAAGGGAGGGATTTTCTTCCTAGGGAGGAAGGGAAGACAGAGGATACGCTCTGGGAGGGGTGGTGAAAGGGTGGGGGCCTGTGGGGGCAGCTCATTTTTGTTTCTTGATCTGGGCACTAACTAAAGGCTGCGCTCAGTTGGTGATAATTCATCAAGCTGTGCACTTACGACACACACACTGTTCTGTATGCAGGTCCCTCCTTTAATAAAAGGTTGACAATAATTGTAACATTCTGCATAGGATGAGAATATTTCTTCTTTCTTTTCTTGACAGTGGGGGAGGGGGGCAGAGCTGGAGTAAAATCTACAGCTCTATTAATAAAAATGAGCAAGACCACCTCTGGGCCCACTGCTTAGAGACAGCAGGCGAAGTTCACTGTTGATGAATTCAGCGGCGGTAAGGGACACGACAGTAAACAAACCATCCATATTTATTAAGCACCTCCTGAGTGTCAGGCACTTTCAACAGAGAGAAGGAAGTATGAATCAAGGGCTTTTGGACAGGTTAATAGAAAAAATTGGCAAAAAAAAAAAAAAAGGGCCGTGGCTCTGAGTTAAAAATATAATGCAAACGGTTCCCAACACTGGATATTGGGTAATTTAGGACATAATCCTTTATCTCTGACTGGACCAAATGTGTAGAGTTTACTGCTAAATATGCCCATTGGTCAAAACATACATTGATAAAATATTACAAAAAAAATTCAACATTTACATGCCTTGGCTGGCTCTACTGTTGTGTGAAACTGAATATGGTAACCTCACCTTACAGGCACACTTTCATCTGCCATTAATCATTTCCCCCAAATTTCAGCCATATTGGTCATTTCCACTCTAGCAGCATATGTGTTCTTTCACCAAACCCTCATTCTCTACTCAGCATTTGCCTCCCTCCAAAAAGTTCTCTGGTGGGCTCCAGGAGAAGGTGGTTCAGTGACAAAATGCCAGCATCAAAAATGTGTTTGGTCCCCTTCCCCATCCCCTGAAGCCTGATGCTGAGTCTTTAGCACTTCCAGAGACCTCTGATCCGGCCACAGAGCCCCGGCCTACCTCCACAGAGATGTCATCCCTTGTGGCCAAGCTCTGGCTGACGGCTGCGAGCGAGGCCTGCTCAATGTCCCGGATGCATCGGTTGATGCCATCGATAGAGTAGTCACACTCTCTCTGTCCAGGGGCCTTGTCCCTGGAAGGAACAGGGCAGGTCAAATAGATTCCTCAGGGTTCGACTCCCACAACTTGCTGCAGCACTGGTGGGCTGGGAGCCCCTGCCTACTTTCTACCACATTTGACTGCAGTGTTTCAGGAGTGAATCTCTGACCCTTGCTTAGGAATAGCTCTCTGCAGAGCCCATGCATTTCTTCATGTAACTGTTGGGTTAACTCTATTTCTAGTGGGAAGGATATGATGCTGTTTCTCGTTTCAGGCTGATGATAGGCACCTGCTAATCAAACTATTTAGACGTCACTGGCTTAAGCATAGGACTCTTACTATTTCTTAGAAGGTCAGTGCTATTTCCAGTGCAAACATACTGTACTCTATACATTGCATACTATTCACAAGGTCCTACGGTAGGAGTTAAAATATTTAGTGGATTTTCCTTTGTAAGGCATTGGATAAGAGAACAGTGGAGCTGAGTCTCAAAAGCAATCAAAGAGCAAAGCATAGCTAAGGAAAAGGATGCATTCCACGCCATGGGGTATTAACTTCGGTCAACTTCAGAGACGTTACACCAACTCTGGGGATTTTTCAGGTTCATACTATTGCCAAGGAGTTCAGAGATGCCCAGAGTTATTGTGGGACCTAGAATATTCTTTTTGCCTTATAAGCAAAATAAGGTAACCTCAAATCCTACTACAAAAACAGTGGTCTTCTCTGCCTAAGCTCCTAGGTATAGATAATGTAGTACAATGGTAGGACTGGGACTGGAACCATCAGATCAGGGATGACCATGAGAACACTCCCTAAGTCCTTTCTGCCTGAATTCTCTCCTCGGTAAAATGACGACAAAGGCAGTGTTTACTTCACAAGGTTGTTGTGATGAAGAAATAAGGTAACACAGGTAAAATGTCTGGAACAGTTTCTGACATACAGTGAGTGTTTAAGTTAGCTACTGTTGTGCCCAGCACTACCACTGGTCCCAAAGAGCCAAACAAAAAGATGATGATAATGATCAGCTGCATTGCTGTTAAATCAAGGCCCTGTCGGGCTTATCCTCCTTCTGCCCTGTTCAGATGCAGGCCCCTGGCAATTTCTGGAGGAGAAACTAACCTGATAGATGTGATGAGACTCTTGATAGAGTCAGACACGGTGTGGGAGTGTCCAGCTAGCACAGACCAGGTGGGCGGGTCTTTGGGGTTGATGGCCAGTGAGCGTGCAGTGCGAATGAGGTATGACGAACTCTCCAGCATGGTCTTGGCTGAGACCAGAATCGGTTCCTGTGCCTGGGAGCCCTGGGAGCAAACAGCAGAAGGGGCAAGGGCAGGGTGCACAGATTAAGTGAATGAGTTGGGCTCTGGAAGGTCCTGTTCTTGACCAAGTCACTACCTGTGTTCTTCAGAAAGAGACACAGAGGTGAGGAAACTATGGAGGGTGTTTCACACAGAGCCTGGATAGTAGGCACTTGGGTCCATGTTCACTCTTAAATACCATTTTCGAATACAGCACATAACCAAGAAAGAATCAGCCCCAAACTTAGGCACAGAGCTTATTCTCAACACATAAAGCTAAGGCATTACCATTTAAGAGATGTGTATACCTTGAGTTTCATGAACTCTGTGCAGGTATCATCATGGACAACAACAATGCCCTAAAAGACAGAGCTTTTGGAGTTCTTAACTGTTCATGATCGTTCGGGGCCACACAGACTAGCCAAAGACCCCAGAATTATCTTTGCTGCAAAGACTCCCTACCTCAGAGCTGATCTGGGCAGGAATGCTGACAAACTCAGGGTTGGATGCGAATGCTGTCAGGTTCTCCACAGCCTCGATCAAGGGTGCGGTGGCAATGCGACACTTATTGCGGTTGTCTTCGGAGAAATCCCCATCTAGGGCCTGATGGGAGAAACACGGAGACATTATCCCATTGAGATGCACAAACCACTCCCGGCCACCGCAATCATCCCCTAGTGGAAGAACGTGATTTAATGGGAATACCGAAAATATCTGGTTAATTCATAAAAAAAAAAAAAAATAAGGACTAATTGGAGAGATCAAGCCATCTGGCAGAGTGACTCATTAGCAATCATAAGAAATAAAGTTTAATATGTGGCTCCCAGGGCAGCTGACCTCAAAGTCCATCGACTTCCTGCTCATACAACCTTGCAGCTGAACCATTTTCTTCCCCACTTTTCACACTATAACCTTTGGGGTCTTCTCTTCTATTTTCACTTTAAGTCTATTCCCTCCCAAGTTATAAAAATACTTCACATTGCATAGTATTTTCAACTTTTTCTAACTTTTACTGGATGTCCCTGAATGAACAACAGAGACAGGGCCTCCATATCTACCATTCTGAAATGAGCAAAGTGGAATCCAACAGGAAGGAATGGACTAGAACTACCCCGAACAATATAGACAAATCTCATAAACATAGTATTTACAGAGACCAGGCACAAAAATGTACCTACTGTAGGATTCCATTTATACCAAGTACAAAAAGAGGTGAAACTAATTTAAGGTATTAGCAGTCAGGTCACCCTTCAGAGCAGGTAAGATTAAGGGGCCCAAAGAGGGCTTCGCTGGTCATGTTCTATTTCTTGATCTGGCTATAGTTACCTAGGTGTATGTTCATTGAGCTCTATACATATGATGTGTGTTTTTATCCATGTTATGCTTCAATAGCTTTTTTTAAAAAAAATAGTAGCAGGTAACACAGTGGCAGAGTGATCAGCTACGCTGATTAATGGCCTGGATGAGGAGAATCTAGGAACGCAGCCTGTGATTCATGAGAGGCTGCCTAACAGAGGGTTAACACTGGGACTTGAGGTTCCCCAACCCAGACCCCACCTGCTGAAGAACAAGACTATTAGAGCCCACAGCCTGTGACCTGGCGACGGTATCTCTTCCTCCCGGCAAAGGGCTACATTTGAGAAGGCAGTTATATTTGTAGAAGAAAATAAATTTCTCCGTTAAATGACCAATTAAACTTTTAATTCAACTGTTATGAGCAATATGTAAAAGCCAATTTAGATAATTAGTGAACAAAAAACCAGAGGCCCTAGCATTCTGAAACAAACCAGATCTGAGATGAGAGTGTTTCTATTTTTCAGGAAGGCAAGAGTAGGCAGGCACGTATGCTTTAAAGGCTATTTCTGAAAAACAACTACATTCCAATCAAGCTTTGGCAGCTTGGGACAATAACTACACATCTGCCATGCTAATATTTTCAGAGGCATTCCCACGAGCCTGGCTAATTTACCATCTTCCCTAATACCATGCATGGCGTGCCTCGGCTCATCTGTAGGCACTGACCTTTCTTCTAACCTCACCAATTCTGTCATTCTTTCAGACCCAATGGCAACCCTACATGCTATTTCTTGCTCACACATATGGCCTCCGTTCTGTCACTCATGCGCTCAATAATGTGGAGTTAGCACCTGTGACCTGCACTGTGTCCTGTTCCTCTAATCTTGTTGCACCATCAATATCATAGACTCCTTGAGATCAGGCCCCACAAGGCTTCAGAGCAATCTGGGAATACACTGGGAGGCAGGGTGGTGCTACCCAGCAGGAGCCTGACAGGGGTCGCCCCAGCACAGGCAAACCAGTGTAGCAGGCAGATGGCAGGGATGGACTTTGGTGTCAAAGGAACTGAAATCCTAGCTGCACCAATGGCCAATCACACACCCTTCGGCTGGGATGATGTGGTTTCTAGCTCAATGGAAGCTGACAAGCCTCCCCTTTGTACAGTTCATTCCTCCTGTTCTTACCTCCCCAGACTCTTCCCATCCCCTTTTCTACATTCCACCAACCCTCTCAGACTCTTAGGAAGGCAGGCATCTGATCGAGCCACCAACCTTTACTTGAACTTATTCAAAATGAAAAGATGATTGGCTGAGGTAAATCCCAAGGAACACTTTTCTAATTGTGTAGTTTCATGAACTGTGCCAATAGATGAAGAAAGGATATATATTTTTTGAGCCTGGGCACTAAAATCATGTATCTGCAGCCCATTGTTATTCATGAGACAGGATCCTGAATAATGTGGAACAGAAGACCAAGCTACAGCAACCCCTTTTTTTCATTTTCAAAAAAGGAAAAGCTAATTCCGCTGGAGGTAGCACTGAGCATCAGAAAGGATGGTATACACAGATACCAGGTCATTTCTGAACGCTGCTTCCGCTCTGGGCATCCTGAGCCACCCGAGTCCACTGAATATGCTAACGTGCTCCCTGGTGAAATTTTAGGTAGTCACGACAGTTTTCATGTAGATGTTCCATGTCACAGAATGTCTAGCACAGCAGCTGCAACAATGAAGGGGTAAATTCACTTAGCCAAATGCTCGGGGCCCATTAGGACAAGATCCTCTTGACCCCTGGGCCAGCTCCGTGGAATGTTCTCTTAGCGAAATCTCACAGGAGTCTAGGAGAAACAATTTCCACATGGGTACCAGGATGAAAGATCCACGGACTTTGGGGGGGTTGGAAGGACCTTAAGACCTTAAAGATTCAGGACCTTAGTTCCAAACCCCCAACGTTCTAGATGATAAAACCAACACCTAGAAAGTGGCATGCTATCCAAGCTCCCACCTCAAACCACAACCCAAGAGCACTGGCTCCCTTCTCTCCTGACCTGAGACAAAGGCAGGAAGAACAGGAATAAGAGAAGCCCAAGAAGTGTTCCCCTTTCTTTTTCTTCTGAAAAAAACCTCCTCTACCAATCCAAACCTGAGGATGACCAAGAAGACATACTTACAGTCAAGTCAGAATCAGTTAATGAGCGCTGGATCTGGTATCTGGTACACACTGGGTAAGCTCAGTCCCCAAACCTGAGCTTCACCTCTGCTGCGAGAGGCAAGGCCATGCTTCAGCTTCTCAGAGAAATAAGAGCTGTTGCACAACTTCTACGGGGCACCCAAACCTGAGCGAGTGCACATGTGAAATAGCATTCCATTCCACCCACGTGACTTGAGACTAGGTAATGGGCCGACGGAAGAAAGAAAAGCAGGCGACCCTGTGCAGGATGACGGGCAGAAAGATAGCAACTGTGGGTGGGGGTCTGTGTGCTTCCAACACGGCTGGCATTGAGAGCAATCTGACAGGGAGGAGGGTGTGGATATTTACTCCTGCTGAGCCAAACTTTGGGATTTTAAAGAACACCATCAGTAGAGGCTTAAGATTCTTGAGGGCACATATTCTAATAGTGCTGATAACCCGCTGTGTAGGTCTGTCTACTGATCTTCCATGGTCCTCTGGCAGGGGTCCCTGCTGTTTTTGTGCCTAGAAAGGCGTGGCAACTGGGATTTAGGCTTGGCCATGTCCTCATGGTTAAAAGAAAAAAAAAAAAAAAGCACTAAGAAGCCTAAAACTTAGAGCAAAATGCAGCTCTGAGGGCAGCCGTCTTTAACACTGAAGGAATTACATATTCATTCATTCTGCTCTATGATAGGATTCTTAACCATTCCTCAAAACAGGAAATCTCTTCAGTACATAGGATGGTGAGCTACAGGGAAAGGACCATTACCATTTTCCTATTAGTGAATTAAAAACAAGGCTCATTGTCCCTGGAGAACCCTGCCACCCGCTGCAAATTGAAAAACCAAGCACATTTCAGCCAGTCGAGTGGCAATTGGTTCATTCCTGTTCCTCGGGCACTGCTGCGGGTCCCCAGGGAGCTCACAGAGACAAGGCCTTCATCTCCCCACCTCACAATCACCCTGCACCCCCCTGACGTTCCCGCACGGGCCTGTCTTTCAGGCCATCACAACAGCTCGTTTGCCGCTGGGAATGCAAAGAGGGTTTGACACCATGAGGAGAGTCTGAAAAGAAGAGGAGATCTTAGCAGAGATGCTTTATACAGAGACAGGTCAGGACTCAGAGCACAGGAAGAGGGACAAAAGAAAGGTTCCCAGGAATTTCTATAGAACAGTTTCCTTCTTTTTTTTCCCTCCCTTGGTCCATCTAAATATAGTCCATTTCCTAACCATCAGAAAATGGCCAAATTGACTGAAGTCATTTAATGATAGAGCGGCCACCAATGACGTCACTGCTTTCCACCGCTGCTTTCAGCCCTGCCTTCCCCAATTCTCACACAAGCAGCATAAATGGACCGAGGTAATTCTTCCTGGGTTAGTGTGGATTTGAACAGCACACTGGGGTGAGAGTAGGGCTGAGATTACAAAGAGTAGGGGCTCTGGGATCTGGGTTTGAATTCGCACCTGCCACTTAGTTCCTGGCTGGGTCGCCTTGGGAAAGTTACTTAACCTGCCAGCACCTATTGTCCTAAGTGTACAATGGGGGTGACAAGCACAGGGTGGTTGTGCGAACTGGATGAGTAACAAACACCAGACACTTGGAACAGGTTTTGTACAAGCCAAAAAGTTAAAAATGTAAGCTTTACTCATTTAGAATACTATGAACTATGACGGTAATTAAGGTGAGCTGCCACCAGGATCCCAGGGGCACCTGCTCACCGGCTTTATTTCCAACCTATCTTATTATTGTCTTCAAATAGGCAGGCTTTACATTTTTAAGGCTCTGTTGAAACGGTAAGAAACTGCTGACAGGGCTAACTGGACTGTGCTCTCACCCCCCAGCTTCCAACTGCTGCTGGGCTGCGAGTTCTCCCCTTTGCTTCTGCCTGGCCCAGCCTGTGGACTGATTTCTCCACATGATTAAAGTGGTTCTGCAGAGTGCGAGGAGAACAATGTGTGTAGTACCCTGTCCTCTAGAGAGGACAGAAGAAGTCCCATTACTCCAGGGCTGACCTGGTAAAAAAGCAGGTCGCCCTACCTCAATAAATGTGATAATCCTTAAATAAGCATGAACCCTTCTCCTCTCTGGTGGCCTGCCTTCCATGACAGACTCTTTTGGAGGCTTGGAAGGGGGTTCTGGGCTCCTTGCCTGTGGCCTGCTGTCCCAGCTGCCAGCTGCTGCTTGGTCCCCACTTGGGGGCAGACTGGATTTGTGGCTTTATCACCCACCCACAAATACTCCAGGTCTGCTGCTGCAACTCCTTCCTCATAAGGGTACCCTGCCTCCACCCCTCCCTCAACCAGTCCACGGCCTATAACACAAAGATGAACTTGGTATAAACATGGAATGTTCTATTTAAAATTCCTGATGCTCCATTTCAAACATTCAAACAGCTATAAACAGAACAGAGATCATAGGACAGATGAAATTGATTTTTTTAAGGTGATTACCCTCAATTTCCCATTCCCTTCTCCCCTCCACCTTCTCTCTAGATTCAGGTACATCTAGCAACAATGGCAGACCCCCTACCAGCAGTTCCCTGTAGCAAATGAGCTCCAAATCACCCCACAGCAGCAGACCGTTTGAGTCAACATAGGGTGTCTGCTACCCAAACACTGTACCAAGAGACGCCTCACAGCCAACCTCTTCCACATTTCTGCCCCTAAGCTTCTCACGTACAGAATCTGGTGACTGCCTCCCATCCCCTGGCCCCAGCTGAGAAGGTCAGTGGAGACCAAGGCTGCTGGTTTTTCATGATAATTATCTCCATTAGAAAAGGACTCCTCCTCACTGACTTCAATCAGGAGGCTTCAGGAGACTCAAGTCTTAGGAGAGCAGAGCTTAAATCCTGCACACTTCCTTGCCCTCTGCAATAGGTGATGCAGGGATCACTAAGACCTCAGTTCTGTAACCTACCTTGATGGTCTTCACCAGGTTGGCGGTGCTGTTGGCGACTTCCTTGGCTGACTGGACAAAGTGCCTCTTGGCCACTGGGTTGGCTGTCTTGGACGAGGCGATGCGGCAGGCGTTGCACAGGGCCGAGGTGTGCTTGGCGACAATTGTGGCCGCTGACAGGACCTACAAAGCATGGAGCTGGGCTGGGGCGTGGCATCCTCAGTGCAGCGGGGTCCAGGTCAGAGGAGCCCACCCTGGTCCCGAGCCCTGGATTCCTCTTCAGCTCACCTATCTAGGGCCCATGTAATTATACCACGCATGTCTAGCTCTGCCACCCCAAAGCCACACCAGGAAAGCAGGGGGCAAGAACGGCTAAGCAAGGGAGAATAAACAAAAGGAAAGGAGGTGCTCCTGGAGTAGTGGGGCAGAGCTGGGCTCCAGAGAGTCTGAAAGGAGGGGCAGTGAGCTCTGCTTCAGGACTCCCTGCCAGGAGGCATTCAGTCCACGGTCTAGACCAGAGTACAGTGTGAACGACATAGGAAATTTTAAATTTGCTCATAGCCACATTAAAGTAGAGAAACAAGATAAATTAATTTCAATAACTTACTTTATTTAACTTGATATATCCAAAATATTTCATTGCACCAGGTAATATCACCTGGAGTCCAGGTCTAGATGAGGAAAAGAAACCTCAAGGTGCAACAGCTCCTTCCCCATCCATAGGCAGTCTGTGGGCTCCTGAGTAAGGGGTCTGGGTCAGCCATCTCCCGGGCCCCACCCCCAATCGCTCTCTTGAATCCCCCCCAATCCACTTTGCTGAGGCTGGTAACATCCCCTTGTCCTTAACTGGACAGGTTGGAACGTCAGGTGCTCTGATGTCTTCCACATCATCTCTCAGGCTTGTAGGTAGGTCAGATGGTCCCTGTATTGCTTCCTTAACTTGGGTCCTCCTCCTGCCGGAAGAATGCCGGGCTCGGGGTGCACGGTGGACGTGGCACTCACAGGCTGCCTCTGGTAGCCCTATGGGCTGGTTCCTGTCCCTTTTAGCACACGCTGCTTGAGTAAGTCACTAGGACTTCATGCCACGTGGATACGGAGCGTCACACATACTGTCTAGTCCTGAAATGCCTCTGTGGGTCCTTTCGGCACTTCGGATTCTGACCAGACTCTGATGCCTGGCTCAGTGCCACCATCTCTGTGAAGTGAAGCTTGACAGCCCTGCACAGAGCTCATCACCTGTTCCTCTGTACATTCCGGGTGCTGTCGTCATACCCTGTCCACCCCACCTTCCAAGCTCTAGCCAACAGAGGAAGAGCCAGGGCATAGAGGGGATCAGGTCTAACTTGTGTTGACCCTTAGTGCTGAGCACAGCACAAGCCCTCCACCTACTGATTCTGACCTGAATGACATCATAGACTCCTGATGAACCTCCCGGTGGTGACTTCACCCTACTGCCTACCAGCACCTCGTTTCAAAGCACTGACATGTTGCCATGCTCACCACATTGTGCATCATCCCCCCCAAGTTGTTATCCACAGGGCTGTACTTAGCCGGCTTCGCAAGCTTGGAAAGAAGAGTTTTCTTCCCCAATTCCTCGCAGTCTCCCACAACCCACCGACAAGAGTTTAAGGACTCACAGACCTCACACCCTCACCCCGTGGTTACCTGTGATGGGCTGCTGCCGGGGTCCACCAAGTTCTGGCAGGCCATCTGGATAGCCTGGTTAGCCCGGGCAAACTGGATGGGGTCCACAAGGCCCTGGTGGCCCGCCTGGCTATTTGGATCAGAGATGCCCACCAGGTATGCAGCCTGGAAAGGGAGGAAGAAAGTGTCGCTCAGACTCCCCGTGCTCCCAGATGAGCCTGTCGGGGATGACGGCCTGGCAGTGCGCAGGCCGCATTCTCAGGGGCTCCCTGGTGCACGTTGGTCAGGGTAATCTTGCCAGGAAGGGTTTAAGGACCTATGGGCTGGCGGCAGAGTCTCCTGCAGGCTTCTAGGAACAAAGGGTCCCTGTTCTGAAGAGGTTTTCCTATGGGGCGTGAACAAGGATGAATGCAGGCCTGTGTGCACTGGCAGCTATCTTAGGACCATGAGGGTACCCAGTCTCAGTGTGAGGCTGATTCTTTGGCTGGCAGATGGGAGAGGCAGAAAAAAAGTGTGTGGAGACCAATGGCACAGAGCCACTGGGTTGGTCAACCCTGAAGCCTGCCAAGCATGAAAGTTTCTCATCTCATAGCCAACTACGTCCTTATTGTGCAGGCCAGGATATCAAGGAGTAAGGAGAATGAATAAGAGGGCTCGGCGGGGGGGGGGGCACTGTTTGGTTTCTAAGAAGACAAGAGACTCTAAGGGAAGGTCTTCTCTTTAAACCCTTTGGATAGTCAAATCGCAGGGAGAAAATGAAACTGTGAATGGGAATTTTAATCTTAAGTCATTTCCCATGAGATTTGAGAGGCAGGATAAGGACAATTGCATCCCCCAAACTAGGGATGTTTTCCTTTGGTTCAGTAAAATTTTCCAGCCTCAAGGTAACTGCCAAATGATAAATCCTTCAAGGTAAAATGCTGATAATTTTTGAAGCTTCAGTCACATGAGCCCAAAAATTATTACAGATGCACAGGACAGTAGAACCAAATCAAGGAACATGCCCGATCATGTCTCTGCAGGATGGTATCTAATTTTTTTCTCCCTCTGATCCTAAAAAGAGCATGACTAAGATTTTTGCAATTTTAAATCCTCCGAAAGAATGTACATTATGTAACACTCATTTTTTTCCCCCTCAAAACAACTCCTCTTTAAAATTGGTCTTAAAAGAAAAAAAAGCCCAAATCTGGCCTCTGAACACTTATGCTGGGTCTGCAGTGTTCAGAGCCTCACTGTCCTCACCAGGCTGCCATGCTTCTGGGGGGTAACTGGCTGGTGCTGTGTCGAAATGCCCCAGCCAGCACAGGAACCTCCACCTTTCCCATGGTTTCCGTGATGGTGGTTGGGGAAGGAGCTGCCGTTGGAGCTTCCCCATGCCTCCCACAGGGATGTGGTACTCCTGGTGTCCTCACTTGAGCACAGGACAGAGGCACAGGGCACAGGCCTTAAGGCTGGAAGGCCTGCATCAGGGGGCCTGGGGGCCAGTCCCTTACCTGGGCTGCCGCCTCTGTCAGCCCGCAAAGGGCCTTGGATGCAATCCCCACACACTCCCCAAAGGCAGGGAGGTCCCCGGTCTTGGCGTTCTGTGAAATCCCTGCCATCGACTCGCCCAGAACCTGCGAAACAACCAACCAGTGACATTCACGAACCAGCATTTCTTCCAACCATGGGGAGAAGGGTGCTACGCTTCCAACTGTAACATTCAAGGCCACTTAATTTATACTATTTGCCATTATTTTTCTTCATTTGCATTAAGAGGAGGTTTAAGAGAATTACATCATTTCTGTTCCACAGAGAGAAATGAATAATGAAACTATGAACCTTTCATCTAAAAATTACCTATACTTTGAGGCACCTGGTGGCTCAGTCAGCTAAGTGTCCGACTCCTGATTTCAACTCAGGTCATGATCTCAAGGTCGTGAGATTGAGCCCCATACCCGGTGACTCTGAGCTTAGCATGGAGTCTGCTTGGGATGCTCCCCCTCCTCTCTGCTTTGTCCCCTTTAGCCCCTCTCCCCCGCCCCGCCCTGCTTGCTCTCTCTTCAAAAAAGAAAAACGTTATCTAGATCTCAAAGGGGTACAGTTAATTTATACAGACCCATAAAGTAAAATCGACACAGGGCATCCCACAGGTGAATGGTCTCAAGTGAGACCTGTCATTTCCCAGAAAAATCAGATGCATACACTGAACTGCAGGTAGTCAGACCTCAGAAAGCAGAAGACATACCCTCGCTGATATTATTTAATTAGTTGTTGATTGTAAAATTTAAATATGTTTTTGTTAAAAAGTGTGTGTGTATATATATAGATAAGTGATCTGAACACCAAGACTATTTCCTAAATTTTTAAGTATTTCCCTTTATTTTGAGAATCACTGATGTCTTTTTTCTCCAGAGGTCTTAAAATAACAGCTAAAAAGGATTTTAATATTTAGAATCCAACCCAGAGAGGTCAAGCACCCCATGTAAGCTCATACAGAAGGTCACATGGGCAGAGGCAGGACACCTGCCTCATAGCTGGTGTTTTGTCTTCTATGGGCCTCATGATGCCCCAAGAGGGCAGGTCCTACTCCTACTTCCCAGGGTCACAGATGGTGGAATGGAAGATGTTGAACATAACCCTTCAGAAAGGCGATGGCATTGCCACTGCAGAATTCTTCATTAATAAGCCATCTTGGAAAGGGGAAAAATTCCCTAAAATTGCTGAGATATATAACATAGTCCAGTGTACATGAAGACGTGCAAAGCAGAGAAGTTAGACGGTATTTGTATGCACAGTATTATCCTTTCTATTGCCTTGCGTCCCTCTTTAAGAAGGAAGAGTTTCTTTGGATCCAAGTGTGTAAGACACATGCACCCTTCCCTTAGGCAATCCAGAATTCCATAAAGGGTGCTGGACGGAGTCTAGTCTTAGCCCAATGCAAGGCACCCCCACCCCCCGACATCACCAACACAGCTGTGTCCCCAAAGCTAACGTCAGAGTGACGTAGACAAACGCGCTTATGCTCCAAGTACGAACTTGGTATTGGCGACTGCTGTATACCACTCTTCTCACTAACACTTCATGTTAACCCAGTTATGAAGCATTCTCAACAACTTTGGTATTGTCATCATTGGTTAGTGCTTCCGACTTTTTAAAAAATCATTATTGCTCCACTAAGAAATCTTTTAGCCTCCCCACCCCCAATTGCTACCCACATCAAAGTAATAAGAAGAAATAAGATTCTGTTGAGTTAGGGTAAGATATGGCAGGGGGTGGGGACAGAAACCATTGCAATATTTAGATATTCTTACTCCTCCCACCTCCCAAAAGAACGTCCAGTTTTTCAATTCACTTGAGAATGATGCCATTAATGGATGGCCAGAAGAACACACAAGAGGGTCTCATAAAAGCCAAGGTCACTGATGGGCTTTCCCGGACAACTCAGCCCCAAGTGAAAGAAATCCATGATTTGATTCACAGTAAGACCCATCTACGATATGGTATATGCACTGTATCTCTCAGTGTTACTTCTGGACGGCATCGGCAGGAACCAAGGGACCTGTCAGAAACGCACAATCCCAGCCCCACCTCGGAGCTACTGCATCAGAAACTCAGGGATAAGGTAAAGCAATCTGTGTCTGACAAGACCCCTAAGTGATTCTGACGCACAGTCAAGTTGGAGGAGCACCTGCGTAAAGGGCTCCACGGTCAGGCTTTGTAATACCTGCAGCCACACAGAGTGGCCACAAGCAGACGCACCCAGAGCACATCTGGATTTTTTCCCCATAATGAGGAGGAATGTTAACAGCACAGACAAGCTTACCTTGGAGTTTTCCATCACACTCTCAATGCAGTCAAAGTAAGAGAGGTCACTCACAGGTTCATTAGGATTGTCCAACATCCCCTTGACAGTCTACCGGAAGAAAATACCACTTAAAAAGCAAGCAAGTGTTAGAGAGCAAGAGAAATTTCAACGTAAAATACCAGCTATCGACTTCGCCTCTGCATATAGATTCTGGTCATGATCACTCATTTATCCACATTCTTGGGAGGAACTGAGATGGTTTTATCCGTGACTTCAGATTTCCTGCTAGCAACACAACACTGATGGCAGGCAGGAGGAGGTCTTAGGTGAGCTTTGACAGAGAGGAGAGTCTCCTGTTCACAAATTTGAAGGAGAAGCATGGTATCCACAAGGGAGAGATTTTTTCCCTTAAGAAAATCTGAAAGCTAATTTAGGGCAATGGCCAATTAGCACAATTTCTTGGTAACTCTAAAGAGTTTACATTTCAAGGACACAGTAACTCATTTCTACTTGATGAGGAGAACCTTCAGTTTTCAATTCTGGAACCTTTTAATGCATAGGCATGAAAGAAGATAAGTCCCCAAAACTGCTCCCTGGTACAGTTCATTTGTTTTTATTTCAAAAAATATAGAAAATATTCACTCCTGTTTAGATATCCATCAAGGTGCAGGGCATGGGGCTTGCTCCTTTGTCTCCAATCCACTGAAAATCATCACTACCTCGCATGTTGTCATAATCTCTGACAGTTATATATGACGCAATTTTCCAGGGGATGCAAGTCTGGGATAGAACCATCCAATCTTCTCCCCAGTGAGTGAGAGTATACATTAGGACCCAGCAGGCTTTGGGGGCACGGCCAACAAAAAAGACACAGTCATTTGAGTTACCAAGGATTGGGGGAGGTCACGGTGGAAACTGCTGAGCTACTAAGATCTCAGAAAAGAGGGCAGCGTAAAGGAGTTCATTTCATTGAAGAACCTCTCCCACTCTTCACACAATCAAAACTGTTTTAGTAAGAGCAGTCCTGAAAGAGTCATAATTTTGGCAACCAAGGATACCATTAAAGGACAGAGTGTTTGTATCTGGGCTTACAGATCTGATTTAGACCAAAAGCCCACATATGTCGTGTTTGCACATGTGAACAGAGTGGGATAGGACAGTAATTAACCCAACAGAGGAAACAAGTTCCACTGTTTTCAGAATGCTCTAGTCCTCAGGTAACAAGCCTCTTCTCACCTCCAGCTGTGCTCACTGGCCAACTGCCACTAGCAGACTGGGCCTCAATCAAACCCTTCAGAAGCTGCAATCAGACCCCCTCCGGCATGGTGGGTATTTCCGTGCTAATCATCCAGAAAAGTACATTGGGTACAACCACCCATATCTACCGAGATATCTATTTGGCTGTTTCAATATAACCTGCACTAGTTAGGACTGCTTTACATACAAGTGGGCACACTGATTTTCTGTTTACCCGTGTACATACTAAGGGCACAGATGAATTTTCCATTATAAATAAGCCCTAAGTATGAATATAAGTTGTGAAGCACCCACACAGTGTTCTGGGCCACTAGGGGTCTCACAGTCACCTTGACTGGGTAGTAAATGTTATTCCTGGGTTTCCACTCATGTGCCCCCTACAGTGACTAAAATAAAATGTATGGGAAAATCATTTTTACTCAAAAAGAACATCTACCCCGGCTTCTCCCAACTGTGCCAGCATAATGGCACATGATGGCACTCCAAAATTTTTTAGGTAGTAATTGCTCATCTTCAGTCTACACCCAGGCCTCTTCCTATTTGAAATAGGGTCCTTTAACAAAATCACTCTCATCCTAGTGAAAAAGGGAAAGTGGAGAGGATGATCCCACCAAATTTAATTATTCCTTCCCACCACTTGGATTGAAACTTTGGCCTCAGTAGTCTTCCAGGAAGGACATAAGGCAGGAACAGAGGAGAAGAAACTGACCCCTTCTGGAAAGGACAGACAGTCACACCCTCTTAAATCCCCAGCGGCCTTTCTAGGGATGTACCTCGAGCTCCCGCAGGGCATTATCACATTCTTTCTGGCCAGGAGCTTGCTGGGTACACAGAGTGATAAGCTGATTGATGCTCTCGGTCACAGCTCTATAACAGAACCAGATAAAGGGTTTTTGTTTCATTTTGTAAAGATCAACAGTAATTTTCGCAACAATGTTTTGTAGCTTCACCAGAAATACAAGGAATTCACTATAAAGGCTGCGGTCCCTGTGAGAGCTCTTCGCCAAGGCTCTGAACAACCAAAAATAAACCAGGACCAGGAAAGACAGAATGAGTGTCCCCACTCTGCCTGTGATTACTCATTTGATTTCCCTTTAAAGGGTACCAATGGTTCTTTGAGGAAAGTAGGACTTTTAATACATTCATAGGAAAGAATTCACAACAAAATTGCAAATAGCAAAGAGATCATATTAACACTGTTTTTAAATATCCTTCATTAGCAGCCCATAAGGAATAAGAGGATCTGAGGTTATTTTGGATAGCCTTTGTATAGTTTGGAGTGTTTTATATATTTTAAAACATAGCAGGCATACATATAGCAAACTGTGTTCAGGATTTAAAAATCTCATCTTTCTATGAAATCCTACATGATTCGCTAGTTCCTAGAAGCTATTCCCAAATTATTCTTTAAAACAGCTCTTTTCTTTAACATTAGCAGGAATTAGAGAGTCATGATTTTACAGGTGTTCCTATTCTTCCTAGAACTTGAGAAGGGGCGCCTGGGTGGCTCAGACGTTAAGCGTCTGCCTTCAGCTCAGGGCGTGATCCCAGGGTCCTGGGACAGAGCCCCGCATCAGGCTCCCTGCTCCACTGGGAGCCTGCTTCTTCCTCTCCCACTCCCCCTGCTTGTGTTCCCTCTCTCGCTGGCTGGCTCTCTCTCTGTCAGATAAATAAATGAAATCTTAAAAAAAAAAAAAAGAAGAAAAAAAAAGAAAAAAAAAAAAAAAAACTTGAGAAGCAGCTCAGAGTTTTTTCTGTATCGGCAAGGATTCCACTTCTCCCAAACAGCCTCTGCTTAACTCCTGCTTAGGTGAGACCATGGTTCATTTAGAAAGTCATGGTCCATTTTGAGTTAATTTTTTTATAAGGTGTGAAATATGGGTCCAGGTTCTTTTTCTGCGGGTGGCTTATGTTAGTCTAATTATTCCAGCACCCTTCATTTAAAGGCTATTCTTTTGACACTGCATTGCTTTTATAACTTTGTTGACAATCCCTGGGCCATACTTACGGGTCTACTTCTGGACCCTGTTCCATGACCTATGTATCTAATCCTTTGCCAATACCACACTTTTTATATTAAGTCTTAAAATTGAATACCCTTGTGTTTTAGAAGTGGGAAAACAAAAACCGAGATGGGAGAGAATTCCCTAAAGGGATGCTACACGTAAGGGGCAAAAACAACACTCGAATCCATGACCATCTGACTCCAAAGCCAGATCCACAGCCATTTTTCTGTACGGTCATAACTGGTCTACACTCTGGCAGGGCCCTAAATTCTATTCATACTTACTAACCACTGCAGCTAACCCGCAACTTAAAATAAAACAAACAAAAACAAAATAGAGCACACTTGCTGTTAATCATTAGCGCTGCCTAATATAAAAGATGTCTCATTTTATTAAATTGGCTTTGCAGCTTCCCACAGAATATCATATTAGATGGAAAATGATGTTGCCAATGCACAAAGGCAATCAGCTTAATTATTTGATGAGGAGATACTGCTTTGAATTTTAAATTTAGCTAGGGCGGATGGGAAGAAGAAAAAACATTCCTGAACTCACGAAAGAATTCCAAAATAGTTTTTGTAAGATTGACTCTAGTGATTCATTTATTTGGGGCAAAGTGCTTACTGAAGGTGTCATACAGAAGCACTGGGTTCTCTGTGGTGGAAAGAACAGTAACAACCGAGAGAGCAGGACAATCTCTCACTCTGTGATCCTGGAGGGTGTGGTCCATGATGTAATCTCCAAACGGGTCCCTCAGAGAGTCCAGGGCCATGTTCCGTGCGGTAGGCTTCAAGACACACTTCTAAGTGGACAGGCTGGCATGTGTGAACGTAACAAAGGGTGCAGAATGCCCTCAACAGTGATGACATGATCAGGTGGAGGATATTTCCACGTATCACACAAGCGTTCCATTTAGCTTCTTTCAATGTTTCCTGTTCATCTGCATTTATTTTAAGCCTTGTGTTTATATAAAGATTTTTCCATTAAAAACCTGTTTACAATTGGGGAATCCAAAGACTATATAGCTGCTTATTGTCCTCGTCTTTTATCGATTTTTTAGATGTGAAAATTTTTCAAAAAAAAACTTGGGGTAAAAAAAGCCCCAAGAGACCAGTGGTCTGTGGTTGGATAATCCCTAAAAGTGCCAGCACAGCACGGCTGTCTGAATGAGTCACTTGGGTAATACTGATCCATGATTAGGGAGCATGATTTAGGTATAATTTATCCTCATAACTCATTTTAGAATCTGGAGTAGATAGCCCAATAATAAAATAAGTGGCCCAGAGGCAAAGGGTTATGTAGATTTGACAATGAAAAATAGTATTTTTATGCTTCAAACTATAGCAGTTAGTTGTAAGATCAAAGGATTAGAAAGCAACCCAAATACGCAATAACAGAGGATTGACTAAATAAATGTATAGTCTACAATGGAATTCTGGGTGCCCACTGAAAGTTATAATGCATAGCATATTCCTAACATATAAGAGTATTCATGATTCACAATTAACAAAATTTACAAAACAGTATAAACAGGAGCCCACAGCTATAAAATTCAACATATACATACTCAGAAAAAATGACAGAATGACATACCAAAAAGGTAGATTTATAATACTTTTAAAGTAATTTTATTATTTTTAAATAAAAAAATTTCAGTAAATCCAATAAAAAATTATGATTTAGCCAACTTACATTGTCATAAAGAGAGGGCCAAAAATAGCAGCATCCTCCCTCTGTTCTATATGAATCCAAATATGTCTGAACTGCAGTTTTAAAATATTTTCCCACTATTTTAAAAAAATGATTAAAGCTGCACAAGTTTATTTTTTTTAAATACAAAAAAGTTAAACAACCATAATTCCCTCAACTAGAAGTAGTGTTTTCTTGTGTCTCATTCTTCATCTAGGCATATCCAGCCACTTTCAGTTTAAAAAAAAAAATGGAATCTATAACCTTAGCAAAAAAAAAAAAAAAGGCTTTCTAAGCTACACATTGTTTAGTGTTCAGAGATACTGACTGAATTGATTGGACTAGTTTGGGAGCTCCGGAGGGAAATTCTCAATAGATATGGAGATGCACCAGGGGTGAGAAAAGAAAATCAACCAATTTGTGCTTCTGATGATCTGTTAAGCCCAAATCATCTGATAAGGAGCTTGGCGGGGAAAACACCAACATCAGACATTTCCCTTCCTCAAGGGAGAGTGTCCTTCGGCAGGCAAAAACTACCCCAAATTCCACCCGTGTGTATTCCCTGGGTCCTGCTCTGTACAAGGTATGGCAATTCAAAAATAATATAGTTTGTCTCTCTAGGAAAGCAAGGTGATTGCAATCCGGTTGGAGAAGCAGGATAATGAACAGGTAAGACACACAGAAGGTAAGCCAAAGGCAGCAGTGAAGGCAGGAGCACGTCAGACAGACTCCGAACCTCCGAGAGGCCAGACATGCTCTAGGCTCACAGGGAGCGCAAACAGAGGGCACGCATTCTGCATGGAAGGGAGAGCTCGATGTGGACTGCAACAGTCAGAGAAGTCAGTGAGATCCTGATTTGGATAAAGGGAAGAGAACATTCTAGAGGAGACCAACAGACAGCGTGGTTTATATTTTTCTGTGCCACAGTGTGGAAGATCTGCTTGCTGGCTTATCCTTTTTCACCATCTCTGGAGATAGGAGGAAGCCTGCCTGGCAGGAACCTCACAACAAAGGGCAGCCCAGGAAGAGAAATCGCCTGCTAAGTTCTAGGGAAGCTTCAGGGGACAGGAAAGCAGCAGAAAAACCAGCTGGGTCCCAACGCTGGCAGCAACAGGCATGGGTGTGAAGTCTTCTCAGCCAGGGAGTCCTGGCCAGCATGACTGTGGTGTGAGCGGTGGCACAGGGCAGGTGCCCAGAGGTAGGACGCTCCTTCCTTTTTCCAACTGCAATCTGGTTTTCCATTTCTTTGACTAAGTTCAGGGAGCATCAGACCAGCCCCTGGCCAGGGAAAAAGCTGATGAATGGTTGACAAAGGGTCTTCAGCTCTACTCAACTCCTCCGAATAGAGTCAGAGCTCACCACTTACACAGGAAGAAGACAAACAAGCTGGGTGCTAAAGAGCAAATGACTTTGCCCCACTAAGCATCAGAAACTAAAGGACTGGGCTCCTCGTGTATACCTGGACACTGATGCAGAATGAAGAGCAGAGGGAAAGAGCACACCCAGCTGCTTTTCCAGAGATCAATCTTTTTTTCCCAAAGCAGGAAGAATCAAGGAGACCATCAAGAACAAAGGATTCAAGCCTGTGGACACAGGAGCAGGGGAGGGCTGTCCTGGTCCAGGTCTAGATCCTCACAGTGGCATCCTTGGGGCCTTTGAGGACAACTACATGAAACAGAGGCAGGGCTGGGCTGTCTCAGGAACAGGGAGGGTGGTGGGACTGAAGATGAGGACAGCAGTAGTCAGATTCCAGCTACTCAACTCCAAGGGCACTCGTGCAGGGCTGTGGCAATGTCCAGACTGAATGAGGCGAGCATGCTGTGTGTGTACACGCCCCTTGCCCTAACTCTCTTGTGGCCATTCCTGTCTTATCACAGTGTGTGCCTGCCCAGCACCCAGGACTGGACCCAGCCCATTTCAGGCACGTGATAACAATCTGTTGAATAAATGAATGCACCCCAGCTGTGCAAAGCTTCACCTCCCAAGAACAGCTTGCCCGACTCACCTGACCCGGCCAGAGCTTCCATTGGGAAACCACCTCAAGGAGCAGAGCATCCCAACATGTGCCAAGAAGCCAAGGAGAACGTGCCAGCATCTTCTGGCAACAGTTCCAACCTGAGACAATCATTTCCTCTGATGATTTTTAAGCATGTATTTGGCTATGAAACCATCAGGCTGGAGCTCCCTGTCAACTGCCAAAAGCCAGGACAGGCAAAGAGAGCCTCATCATCTCGTTTCCAGGCCCCTTCCTCAATGTCACCACCAGGGGGCCTTCAGACACCCACAGAGCCAGGACACCAGCCATAATCCTTCAGGGCCTGCGTTTCCTTCCTTACCTGGCTTGCAAAAGGCCAATTTACGCTCTCCCCTTCTTCCATGATTTAAGAGAGTGAACACTGCGTTCTAAGCTGGAAACTGTAATTTTGAAATGATGCAAAAAATTGAAGATAATGAAAAACATCTGAGTTCAGATACCTGGAAACATCGGCCCTTTGTAGGAAAAAGAAGAATCAAGAGAGGGTTTTATATGAGAAACAGCTGCTCAACAGAGAAGACATCATGCCTCCCTCCTCAGCCTCCACCCCTTGGAGGGCACTCACTCACTGGCACAGTCACAAAGCAGAAGATGGAGGCAGGGAGATGGGAGGGTATTTTTCCAATCTTCTAGTGGCTCTCACTATTGTTTGAAGCTGAAGCATATACACCTAGGAATAACTACAGAAACTCAAGGGTTTTTGAAGGACCTGCTCTAAAATGATCTAATTCTACCTCCCACCCCCTGCAAGCAATAAATAAACAAATAACTAAAGCACTGCAGACCAAGAGGGAACCAGAGACCAGTTTTAACCACAAGCACCAAGATATGTTATATACTGAGAGCTAACAAGAACTTAGAACTTGAGGATGATATAGTACCACCCCCATTTTGCAGATGGGAAAGTTGGGACAGGTTGAACAATCCAACCGCCGTAACCAAGTGTATCAAACATTAAAGCCTGGACTAGAATTCAGGTCCCCTGACTCTGAACTCAAAAAGACAGCCACTGAGCACCCAGAAGAGAGAAAGACATGAAAAAACAAATACACGCAAGCAAACAAGCAAAATCAAGTTAGAAAAAAAAAAAAATCGAAAAGTAGAATTCACGCTATGCTTTTTAAAAATCACTAATTTGCACATTTTGAGAAGGTTTCCAATTGCGCTCTATATCCTAATTGCCTGCACTTACTGCTGTTAGCTTTCCTATATACAAAGTGTTATCAAGCAATGGTAGGAAAACTTGCCCACAGCACTAGAGAAACATTACACACCCTGCGGCCTCTTGGTTTGGGAAAGTGAATGATTTTGCTAATACAAAATCGTCCCGGGCTGTCACTGCCGTTTCTCCTGGGACCAGCATTCTTTCTAGCTATTGAACTCAACTGGCACAGTGGCTCTGGAGCAGACGTCGTATCACCGCTTCCTCGGGTGAAAACAGTGGGAAAGGACACTGGCACCACCCCAAACTCAGATTCCTGTTTTAATATATTTCCCCAAACAGTTTACTCCCACCACTGCCCCATTCACCCTTAACTGGAGCCCTCCGCATGTGACAAACGGAGTATGTTTAAGTTCATCTCATTAGCCTTTATGACAGGCACACAGTAAGTGCTCAAGAAATGCTGAACAGCTCTTTGGGTGTTGTGGGGATTTTTTTTTTTTTTAATACTTTTTAGTATTTTCTGATTTTTTTTCAACGAGCACATACTACTTTCATCATCAGAAAGATATAACACTCCTTTAAAAACATCCATTTAAGCCATCATCTTTATAAATCAATAGGGGCCTTAAGTCTAAGCAAGCTGAAAGGCTGTAAGAGAAGACAGAAAACATCTTTAGTGGGGAAAGCACGTGAGGATGAGCCAGTTTAATCAAATGCCAGAGTCCCGACTCTGCCTCTGACAACATAAAAACAGCACCACATCTTTGCTGAGCCAGAGCAGCAGGACATCAGGCCTGTCTCTCAAACACTGGCATTATTTAACCACACATGAAAGCATGTTTTGTTCTTCTCTTACCTTGCAGCAGCTGCCAGGAGATTTTTTGCATTGGGGGCTCCTGGATCTACCGAGAGAGACTTGGCAGCTAACAACAGCTTGCTGGATGCCATAGAGATATTCTTGAGGTTTCCTATCACTTGGATCTGGTCTTCCTTTGTCTGCAAAGTTGAAAGGAGGCAGAGTAATTAGGGACTGTCCATTTCTTCCGGGCAGCATTCAGAGAGCTGGGAGAAGCATCTTGAAATGGAGGCAAGTTATCTACAGAGACTGCATTAAGCCCCATTAGTGGGCAGATCCCTAACTGGTAGAGACACTGCCCTGTGCCCAAACAGACCCACACCAAGATGCCCGCAACAGGACAGCGATCCATCCCCAAGTGGGTCAGCCAAGAGCTGTGCTATCTCACCAGTGCAAGCATTAAAAGTGGGGGAGGGAAGGAGAGGGAGGGCGAGAGAGCACCAGCTCATCAGTGCATGGACCAGGCCAGGATTCCAGCATCTTGCTCAACAATGCTGGAGTTGTCAAGGAGCTCATACATCTCAGCCTGGCACAAACGCCCAGCACTGTCTAGATATTCGGAGCTGACTGCACCCCAGAAGTTCCTCACTTGGGGAAAGACACATTTCTCACCTGGCTGACTTCCTATCAGAGAAACAACCATTTGTAGATCACACAGCAAGAGACACCCAGAGACACCCTGGGTTTCTCCTTCAGGGAGCTCACAGGAGCTCAAGAAAAAACAGCTCTGTGGTTCACACCAGACATGTTCCCTTGTTCTGAACAAGGGCTTTATCTGTTCATCTCAAGGAGGTAATTTTTTAATGATTTTATTTATTTATTTGACTGAGAAAGCACAATCAGGGGAGTGGGAGAGGGAGAAGTAAGCTCCCCACTGAGCAGGGAGCCCGATGCAGGGCTTGATCCCAGGACCCTGGGATCATGACCTGACCCGAAGGCAGACACTTAACCTATTGAGCCAGCCAGGTGCCCCTCAAAGAGGTAATTTTTAATCATTTGACACTTGGTATTAGACACAGCCCCCTCCAATGGGCCCAATGAACCTCAAACTCATGGTTTTTTACTGTATTATACCATATATGAAGTATAGGACACAGAGATGCCCTCCCTCCAAAAGCTTAAGTAAACCATGAATCCTGCTGCATGATCGTGGGAAAAGTTATCCCTTATCTCTAAGAAGCATTTCACACATAAGGTAATAGCGTCTTTAGGAATGCCAGGCCTGTGAGGTCACAGAGCTTTCTAAGCAGCAAAGAGAACGCAACGGTGTGACCTGCTGACAGGTTCCCTGTGTCTGTTTGCCCAGCAGGCCTCCGGGGCAAAGAGTCTACCAGAATCGACAGGCAAGGGTCCACTCGAGGTAGCCACCACCACACTCACCTGCGCTTGGCCTGCCATCTCAATGCCAGCATCGAGGAATTCATCGAAATCCTCGCTGAACTTGCCAGAGGCTGCGGCCAGCTCTCCGCTCTGGCCCCGGGTGGCATGGACCACTTCCCCCGCAGACTGGTTCAGATCAGCTGCGGCTTGGTTCAGCTCACTCTGGGCTTCCTGGAAAGGCTTCGTGCTGGGAGGTAACTGCAGTGGAGAAAAAAGGCACACACCCCATAAGAAGTTTTACTTCGCGTGGGGGAAATGAAGGAAGGCTCTGTGGAAGGAAAGACTCCAGAGCTGCATTTCTGAGGCATCTAGACTAAAAGGCTATGTGTGGTCTGAGCCCACCTATGTTAAGTTGGACCTTTAACATACAGACATAATTTCACTCACTGAAATTTACTACACACCTATTCCGTGCTAAACACAGTGGATCTAAAAGTGGCCTATCCTCAGGGGCTATGGTCCCCCCAGTAGCAGAGCCAGGATTCATACCTGGGCAGTCTGACTCCAAGATCCATGTTCTGAACGACCACTCCATTTTGCATGGAACCTCTCAAAGGTTTAGCTTTCTAGAACTAAAAGGCATATGCTATTAAACTTCGAATCCTATTCTTCCAAACTAATAGCCACCAATTTTATTAGTAACCTTTGCTCACATAGCTTTTGTGTGGATCAGAATTATCATTGGTGGAACTATTACTATTTGTTCCAGGGAGTTATGCTAGGTTCTTTTAGTCATACCATGTATGGTATATCCGGTATGTGCCAGGCGCCAGGCAGAGAAATGGATGAGCCCAAGCCCCGACCCCAGAAAGGGGCGCACAAAACAGGGAACAGGCTCTAAGAGCAAGTAGATTCCTTAGACTACTCGCTCTCTCAAAAGAAAACTTTCCTGTTTTCACTGGGCTGACCGGAGAGCACACAGCAACATGGACTCAAAGAAAAAGTGAACTTTTAAAGCTCTACCTGGGAACTTTGCTGATGGCAAAGCAAAACAAAGAAAGGCAAACTGGAGGCACAATGGGACTCCTCAGACAGAGGTTAGCTGCTCAGACATCCCACGGAGGGGAGAAGACTCCTCTCACACCTAAGGTGAGCCCAGACCCCCAGGGGCCCCTTCTCAATGCAAAGCCTCTCACCGAGTCCACCAGCAGCTTCTTGCTGGACTCGCCAATGCTCTTCAAGGCCACATCCACATCCTTCTGCCCCGGGAGACAATTCACGCAGTTATTCAAAGAGTGTGAGACGGCTTTGGCCACCTGCATACACAGAGGGAGAAAAGCTCCATGAGAGAGCACTTTCCCTGCAAACACTGCTGCAGGTGTGTGGGGAGCCAGCAGGGACAGTATGCAGAGCTGAAAAGCATCGGGCAATTATCTGCCACATCCAGCTGACACTGTTTACCATTAAATCACCTCACGGAGGCCTCTCACTGGGGTTAACATCCTGTCTTGGCACAGGGACTGACACAGTGATAACAGTATGCCTTACACGCACCCGGCACCAGGCAAAGTCACAATTCTGTGACTCAAACACATAAGTCTCCAATATTATGTCAGATTCTACAACAAAGAGAGCCACCACCAAGAGAAACAGAAAGAGCACCCTTCTTGAGAGCCCCTCAGAAGCCACTGAAGTGGAAGGAGGCCTTGCGTTCTTTGGGCCCCAGTTAGGTGTCACCTTCTGGTGCCATCACGCCTGGACCGCACCCTGCCCAACAGCAGGTGGGACGGTCTGAACGCTTTCAGACCAACTTGGGGTTGCCCACATGCTGCCCCTTTAGGATGGGTGAGGGCTTGCTGTTTGCACTCAGGTAAAGGGTAAGGTCTTTGGAAGTGGGCTGTGTCATTCCTTTTAACTAGACCATCTCCTTCCCAGCTTCCTGCCTAGAACTTTGCCTAGATGGTCCCCAGCCCACTAGTTTATTAGGTTGGCAAAGACTCATCCAAATAGGCAGTAGAGCAAGTATAAAACTTTGAGTGGCCAAACTGTTTCTACCTCACCTCCCAGACTAGGAAGAGGGACATACTTAAGCATACACGAGTCGCCAACAAATATGCTGTGTGCTGGTTCCCGAAATTCCAACGACAGATTTCAACACCACCTCCCTCCCACCCCCCATACTCTCCGTTGACTCAATTAAGCAGATCTCCTATTGCGGGGGTTACTAGGCAAGACTTACAAAAGTGGGTATCATGTATGGCCAGCACTGGTACAGCACTTCGGAAGGTTTTGAAAACACCCACTGATTGAAAAACGTTCACACCAGGAAAAGAGTGCCCAGAAGACAGCCTGCCAACACGACCACCTTAGTGATGACCAGAACTGCCAATTCTGGGTCTCACCTGGGCTAGTCTCTGCTGACTCTCAGCATCCCCAGGTGCAATCAGGGCCTGCTTGGCTTCTTGGATGAGCATGGCGGAGCCTTCCATGACGTCTCGAGCAGAATCTAACATGGCATGCACAGCTGCGGGGTCGTTCGTGGATGCGGCCACTCCACGGGCAGCCTGGGCCAGCGTTTTCAGAGCTTGGGCTGTCTCTCTGGCAGCCACCCCTGGAGATGAGAGCCCACCACACTTTCTATTAGATTCCTCCTAAAAGTCATACTTTACTTGCAAATCAGCCTCCAGAGCACAGCTTCAGGGAAAGGAGAGCACTCTCTGACAGTGTGTGGTCCAGGTGGGGTCCAAACGACTTCTCGTAAAATGTGAATTGCTATGCTTCTCCAACTAGCAGTCCGTACCACTGGCTCTGGGCCAATCTAAGAGATGTGTAATAGCACGAGCCATGCTACAATGCTCTGGCTCCCCTCGCACATTCTGTTCTGCATGGCCACAGGCCTAAAACACCAAGTGCAGGATCAAGGACACAGATGGGTCATTCAGATGCACTTCCCTTCCCAACTGTTGTTAGTGGGGCATGACTTCTATACAAGAAAGTCAGCAGTCCACAGGGGCAGCTCAGTGCATTTCTACACATTTACAAGCACATAACCACCAACCAGATGGCGACAGAGCAGTTCCGTCGCCCACGTCCTTCCTCCATCAAGAACCTCTCATGCCAGAAGTAATCACTAGTGTAGCTTCAATCACCGCAGACTAGTTTTACCAGTTCTTCAACTCCTTGCTGATGGAACCCCAAGTATGTATTCTGTGTCTGGTTTCTTTTGCTATCAGAATGCTAGGAGATTCACCCATGTGGGTACATTCATTCCTCTTTCTTGCTATGTTGTATTTCATGATACGAATTCACCATCTCTTTATCCATTCCTCTGCTGATGGACATTTGGACTGTTTTGTGTTTGGGGCTATCAGGAATAAAGCTACCAAGAGTTCTTTACATGCATTTAGGTGACCAGATGGAATCATTTCTCTTGGATATAAACCTAGGAGCTGAACTGCTGTGTCACAGAGTAAGTTCATCTTTAGCCTTAGAGGACACTACAAAACCTTTTCAGAATGGTTTTGCCATTGTACACTCCACCAGCAACGTCTGAGCGTCCTAGCTGCTCTACACCATAGCCCAAACTAGCTAACATCAAATTTCTTATTGCAGCCATTCTGATGGGTGTGCCATTGTAGCTCACTGAGATTTAGCTTTCATATTCCTAAGGAATAATGATGTTGAGAACTTTTTCATACACTTCATGGCCATCTGGACAGCTTCCTTTGTGACATGGCTGTTCATCCTTCACCTCACTTCTAAGGACGATGGGATGTAGTGATAGACTCTGAATAGAAACTAGTTCTTAGAATCTACAGCACCACCTCCCACAGAATGAACACGCACCTTCATACATGGCATCTAGTGCTTGGCATACTCAAGAAGAGGATGACGACCAGAAACGCCAGAGTGTGTAACAAGAGTATCTGAACACCCTGAGACATGCCGAGGAGCCCACCTTCAAGCGCATCTCACCGGACTGCTTCACAGCTGAGGTTCAGCACTGACAGGTGTCTTGTCCATGACACACTTTCAGAGGCAGTGCCAGAGCTAGAGCTGAGGATTCTGGACTTCTGGGTCAGACTCTCAGCACAGTGCTCTCTGGGGTAGAGAACTATGAGGGATTCTCATATACCACGTAGAACATATACCATCCGCAAGAAAATGACACATCAATGTCTCTCTCATTCAGCTTTGAGTTGACTCTTGTCTAAAGGCTTCAGCTGGATGGTCTCTGGGTACCCCTGAGGCCACCTCTGACCAGCTGTGGCTTCTGCCGCGTCAGCACAGACGCAGCAGGTGGCCCTTGCCTTACTGAGAACGAGGCGCCATAATACAATAAAGTGAAAGGCCCCACATCCATAAAACAAGACAACTTTGCAGTGTTGTAGACTTCTAATCTGTAAATAGTAAGTCACACAGCTGGGACAGAACTCCACAATCTAATCAGGGCAAATTACAAAGCTGCCAGTCTACCATTCATCACACGGTGCTTCTGAACGGGGCAATGGTACAGAAGAATTTTACATAAAGTGATTTTTTATGGCAAAGGGGAAGCCCAGAAGAGAAAACACAAAGATAAATAAAGTGAAGGTGAAGGAGAGGAACAAGCTGAGTAGAGCAGTCAATTCCCTTTTATGTTTAAGCTTCTGGCACAGGCTTGAAAGATGCCCTTGCTCAGAAAGGCACCAGATGCGGTCAAGACCTCGTCTAGCTCTGGCTCTGCTGATTAGCTGCCTTCTCCCTCCGGGCCTCCAGTTCCCACATGTTTTGGGAGAGGCTGAGATCACCGCTCTGACTGTTGAAAATTCTAGGCTGTGATTTCTAGACATCTCTTGCCTTTTCATTTATTATACAGTCTCCTGACTTCATTTCTATTTGAGCTGTATATGACTTTGAAAGAATAAAACATTTATCACAATTAGGAAAGTCATGTTTATGCAAAAATCATTTACTGAAAAAACTTTTATAGACCCAGACAATTTTTAAAAAGGCAGAAACCAAAGGGGCTGCATGCCAAAAGCTTAGGCTGATCTATCCCACGTGTTTTCTGCTGAGGACTCACTGTGAAATCTCAAAGCACCTCGAGGATCCACTTTGGAGGGACCAGGTTTCCAAGAAAGAGGAAGCTACACCATCAAAGGAATGAAACAAGACGATGAGAGGCCGGGGAGCCCAATGAACATCAATGGCTGTACAAGGCTCAGTTCAGAGTGACTTTTCAGTGTTTATGATGACACTTAACAGGGTCAGGTCTCTAGGCAAACACCACCCTCCGAATGACAATGTTCCTACAGTCCAGGGTACGCTACAAAGCCAGAACTGCCAGTGGGAAACTCAAAAGCAGATCACTGTGGCAATAACCACAATCCTTTGAAGACACAGATTACTTTCACAGTATTCTTGCTATCTGGATCTTAAATTATGTTCAGGAACAGAGCCTTAAGAAAATCTATCAATGATACGTGATGTAGTGAAAAAGCTCTGTAATGGTATTATTGCTGATTAGCATTCATGTAGGTTATGTGGAGACAGCACTAGCCCACATGGCAAACTCAGAAGGTAAAAACCTGGTATGACGTAGGTTCTCAATCTGTCACACAGGATCTGAAAAGGGGTCTATGCACAACTGTATTCAGCCCACCAGAAATGTAGTTTGGCCAAACAAAAGCACATCTGTGTTAGAATCCAGCCAGTGGGCAGCTCACGTGTAAGTCCTGAATATTCTGCACACCTCTGTGAGGACCAGAGACCGGGGAGGCTGTCCACACACTGCTCTCCCCTTGCTTCCCGTCCGTTCTCCAAAACGCCTGGACTTGCCTTCGACAAGGGAAGAGTGACCCTGTTTTTCCCAAAGCCAATGGATGCTTTCTAAGTCCCTCTCTTAGGTGACTTTCTGGGTAGAAACACCTCTCTGACTCTAGAGATATTCCTCTCTCCTGATTTCCTTGCTCTTTTCCAAGGTTGTATGTTCTCACTTCTTTCAAAGATTTCTAATGCTGCTTAGCCTTCTTCTTATTAAATATTTGGGTTCTGCAGGGTTATATTTGATAACCTTTTTCTTACTCCATCATTCCCGCAGGCAAACTTATCTATATTTCCACAGTTCCAATTATTATCATATTAAACATTTAAAAATTGTTATCTCCAGCCCAGATTTCTCTGCTGAGATCCAGAGGCTAATTTCTAGCTGCCTAATGGGCCCCTGGACTTGGGACATCCTATAGATGCCACAAACTGAATGCATTTACGGTTGAAGCTATCATCCCTAAACTCCAGCCCCTGCCACACCTGCCCATGGCCCTGTGTTTCCATCACAGTGATTCACACACCTCTTCATTCATCTCAGGCCAAACACTTAGAGCTGTCCATGTTGCTCTCCTTACTCCCATCCTGGCCATTTCTAACCAGTCTAAGCCAAAGCCTAACAGCTTTTAGGTCTCCCTTTAATCCATCCCTTCATTTCTGCTACAGGCCACACCCACCTTTCATATGGATGAAGGCAGCAGCCTTCACACTGGTCTCCCTACCTCCAACTTTGTTTCCCTCTATTTTATCTGCATATGAGAGGAAGGGTAACCTATGTAAAAGACAAACTAAACCATGTCCATGGATGAAAATTCTTCAGTATTTTCACATGCTCTTAGGTTAAGTTTTCAATGATTTAGGTTGGCTTAGAAGGCTCTTTAGGCTCTGACCCAGCCTTCCTTTCTGGCCTTAACTCCTTACTCATCTTTTCCCTGAACCCGCCCCTGGTCACTTGGTCAGCCTTCTCTCCTCTTACCTTTGGCACTCGATATACACTGTTCCACTTCCCCAACCACCCATTCAGTGCCTGCCAAAACTAAATGGTGCTATTTCCAGGCTGTTTTTCACACAGAGACTAGACAGTCTGTCATCCTGGATGTTATCAGTATCAGATGATGCAACTGGTAAAGCAGTCTTCTTCCGCTAAAGAGGCCATTTCATCAGGTACACCAAATCTGGCAAGATTCCAGAAATGCATAGAAATTTTTGAAACTCATATCTCTCATGCACCCTCTGCTTTGTAGGAATTTATAAATACTTTCCCTCCTCCTTGAATGCTAAATAAATGCTAACAATCCTTAAAACCCTGATCAGGTGGCCAGTTCACTCTTGACAGTTTCTCTTACTCTCCCATTAGGACAAAATTCTTATTCTTGCAGGTACTATACTATACTATAAAGAACTATTTTGTGCTCCTATTGTCTCTATTCTCAATGTAATAAACACAGTTTAAAAAAAAATCTAAGAGGACTTTGGTTATAGTATTGGCAGAATAGCTTATCACAGATCAATTCCCCTCACAGACACATTAGAAAAATCATACAGAACGTGTTTGACAGCAGTGGAGAGAAACCAAGGCACTAAGAGGGATAAGATTTTAAAAAGAAAGAGAGCATGGTGCGGGGTGTGGGGGGAGGGGGTGTACAGGGCTGCTTTCCCCTCAAGTCATTCCTTCATTTATAAACTGTTGCCCAGAAGCTGAGCAAAACTTCCTGTAATCTCATGGGGCTGGGAGGATTAAAAACACAGGCCTGAGCCCATGGAAGAGGATGGCCCTGGTAAACATCACAGATGTTCTCATGGGATACACAAAGGCCTATGTCCTAAAAAAACAAACTGGAGACAGACCACACAATTTCCAATCAGCCCAGTCCCTGCTCATGTTATGGTGATCTGTCTAGATGTTCACTACATGCCAGGAACAAAGAATAATCCTTCATAGGGAAAGAAACACAATCCAGAGCCTCACACTATCTCTTCAGTTTAAAATACCAATGTCTAGCATTAAATTAAAAAATATCAGAAACACCAGGAAGTAAGACCAACAGCTTGAAAACCAAGAGGAGAAAAATGACAGGCCAGGAACTCAGGCCCACAGGTAGCCAGATCTCAGAATTATTGAACCAAGACTTTCAATAACTTGTGATAACTAAATTGAAGAAATCAGATGGCAAGATAGAAGATTTCAGCAGAGAAAGGAAAGTGTAAGGAAACTATCAAATGGCTAGTTTCATACTGAAAAACAGGAGATTTCAAATTAAAAACTTGGAAGAGGTTGAAAGCAGAACAGACATGGCTAAAGAGAGGAAGAGTGAGCTGCATACTGATCAAATGAGAATATTCAGAATAAAGCATGGAGAAGAAAAATCACAAGTACAGGAAAGATTAAGAGACACATAAAACAGTGGAAACATGCAACATATATCATAACTGAAATCTACAGAGAAGAGGAGGGGAAAAAAATGGGACAGAAACACTATTTGAAAATACAGTGCTTGAGAATTTTCTAAAACTGACCTAAAACAACAAACTGCATTTTCAAGCAGTACTAAAACCCACAGCAGGATAAACACCCAATAAAACTTCTCTAGGCACATTGCTTGAAAAAAGACTGAAAAATTAAAAAAAGCTAGTAGAGGGGAAAAATAGAACCACATTGAGACTCTCTACTCTAGGAAACAAACTGAGGGTTGTGAAAAAGGAGGTGGAGGGGGATGGGGTAACTGGGTGATGGGCAATAAGGAGGGGATGTGATGAGCACGGGGTGTTACACGGCAACTAATGACTCACTGAACATTATGTCAAACACTAATGATGTACTATACTATACTTTGGCTAATTGGTTTTAAATAAAAAAATTTTAAAAATTAAAAACATTAAAAAAAAAACTACATTATCTTCCAAAAGGAGACTAACAGCTGACTTCACAACAGAAATAAAGGAAGCCAGAAGACAATGGAATAACATCTTCAAAGTTCTGGCAGAAAACAACTGCCAGCTTAAAATTTGTAAATTATCTACCAAAGATAAAGGCTAAACAAAGGCAGTTTTAGACAAAAATGGACAGAATTTGTTACCGGTAAAGTCACACTGAAGGAAATGAAGGGAGTTCTTCAGGCAGAAATGAAATAATCCCCAGTGGAAACACATGGAGAGGGAGGAAGAAATAAAGAACAATAGAAAGGGTAAATGTGGAGGTGAATCTAACCGGATACTGACTGTATCAAACAACATGGAGACTGTATGGAGATTAAAATATCTGTATAATTATAACACACAACAATGAAAACAAAGAATGAACTGGAAGAAAGGTAAAGGGAGTTAAAGTGTCCCAAGATTCTTGCACTATCCAGGAAGTGGTGAACATTCTTATATTAGACTTTGAATAATCCCAGAATAGTCAATGAATATATAACTAACAAGTTAATCAAGGAGAGAGAAACAGAACTTAACAGATACCAATGAATCTGAAGAAAGGCAAGAAAGGAGAAAGACAAAGGAATCCAGAACAGGTAAGTCATTCAGAAAACAAAGAGTAAAAGGATAGATTCAAATCCCAATGTGTCAGTAATTACATTCTAGGCAAATGGAACACATACTTCGATTGAGAAAAGAAATTGATGGAGGTGCCTGGGTGGCTCAGTCAGTAAGCGTCTGCCTTCAGCTCAGATCACGATCCCCAGATCCTATGATCGAGCCCCCTGTTGGGCTCCCTGCTCAGCAGGGAGTCTGCTTCTCCCTCTCCCTCTGCCTCCCCTCCACTTGGGGTCTCGCTCTAATAAATAAAATCTTTTAAAAAAATTTTTAAAAAGAAAAACAACTCCTCCCTCTGCAAAATGACTACATGATGTCCACAACATACAAGTTAAATAAAAGCATAAAAAAGTTGAAAATGGGATAAGATATATCATGCACATTACAATGAAAACAAACACACAAAACTATATGCCCCAAACTATAAAACAGTATTAAAAGGAAAATCCAAGTAAGTGGAGGGACATACCATATTTGCAGATTAGAAGCCTCAAGAATGTGAAAATGCCACTTATCCCCAAACTGATTCACTGTAACTTCAATTACAAAAAGAAAAAATGAACAGGTTTTTCTGGGGGTAGAAACTGACAGGCTGACTGTAGAATATATGTGGAAATGCAAAGGGCTAAGAATAGTCAGCATTACTTGAGAAATAACGAAGACAGAGGATGTATATAACCAGATATTAATACGTAGTATAAAACCGCAGTAATTAGGAAAGTGTGTTACTAAGGTAGGGACAGGTAACTGAGTCACTGGAAAAGAAGCAAAAGATCAGAAGCCGATTCACATATAGATTTCACTTAACGACCAAGTGGCAATGAAGACAACATGGCCGCTTCAGTGACTGGTGCTGGGTCAAACCGATATCCAAGAGAAAAAACAGTAAGGACCTCTTTGCTCACATACAAAACTCAATTGCAGATGGATCGCAGTTCTAAATATAGGAAGAAAACAAAGCTTCTAGACTGCAATAGAAGAGAAATCTTCATGATTTTGGAGAGGCAAAATTTTTAAAAAGAATACAGAAAGTCAGCAACCATAAAGGAAAAGCATCGTAAATTGAACTGTATTACAATTCTAAAAAAATCCGTTCATCAAGAAACAGCTTTGAGAGTGAAAGGTAAGCCCCCAGATAAAAGAAATACATATAAATGGAAATTCCTACAACTAAGAAAGGTAACTCAAGGTTTTTGTTTTTTTTGTTTTGTTTTGTTTTTTTAAAGAGCAAAACGCATGAACAGGCACTTTACAAGATGTCCAAATGGCCATATATGAAAAAATCCTCAACTGCATTGCTCGCCAGGGAAATACAAATTAGAACCATAATATGATACCACTACAGACTCAGCAGAATAGCTAACAACGTTGGCTGGCAACAGAAAATGGAGACAGGAATGTGAGTAGCTGGAATGTTCACATGCTGCTGGAAGGACATAGTTGGATATTAGCACAGGCTGGACCCAGCAACTCCATTTCTAGGTATCTATTTAGAAAATGTTTATTTATGTTCATTAAATAGCATGCACGAGAACTATGCATAGCTTTACCCATCAATGGTGTAAAGAGTCACCAATATACTCACATAATGAAATATTACAGGAAGCAATAGAAAGGAAAGAACTGCTTCCAACATCACATGTGTCTCACACCACAATGCCAGAAAAAGCAGCAAAAATACATGGACACAACTTGCATGATTCCATTCATAGTTAAAAACAGGTCAATCAACCCCCATCCCATTCCCTTCCTAGAGCCACTCAGCTCTGTGAGCTTTCTTCTTCTTCTTCTTTTTTTTTTTTTAAAGATTTTATTTATTTATTTGACAGAGATAGAGACAGCCAGAGAGAGAGGGAACACAAGCAGGGGGAGTGGGAGAGGAAGCAGCAGGCTCCCAGAAGAGCAGGGAGCCCGATGCGGGGCTTGATCCGAAGGCAGATGCTTAACGACTGAGCCACCCAGGTGCCCCTGTGAGCTTTCTTCTGACACATTTCCTATTTCCGAGTAATGGGCTTCTAATGAAACTTCTCAGTGTTTCCATTTTAGGTAGCTATAGTCTTCCTATTATGTCTACTTCCTACTAGGAAGCCAATTCCTTATTTAAAACTGGTGTTTTTCCTAGAGTTGATAATTACACAATCTGTTTCTTATATAGCCTCCTGCTTAAGGATGTCTCCTGCCCTTATGTGTACCTTGTGTCTCCAATACTCAAACCGCCTCAGGGTTTTGCAGCACAAACCGGCTTGTTTCTTGTTGGCTGCCCTATCCCTGGAGACCTTTAGTTTTTGTTCACTGGCTCTATCAGCTTCCACTCATCTGTTCTCCTTCCATCTTTGCAAATTTCATTGCCATCTTATTTGTTGTCATCTTTTCCTCTTTTTTAAAAAATTCCTTTAATTGAGTGAGATTTCAAGAGTCATACAGAGAAGCCCTAGAAGTCTAGAATATTGTTTCTTATAGTCTAGAAGAGGTGATCCACAAATAACTTGGGGCATTCATATTTTATTCATCTTTGTATGCTTATGCGTATCAAGCCCAGTAACAAGCACATAGAGAGTGCTTGAAAAATCTGTAAACTGCTGTTGAAAAACAAAGTTAGGTTCACGGTCAATCAATGAACCCCAGCTGCTGACCCCCACCACCCCTCCCAGAGGTCTGCACTTGGCCACAGGGCATCACGAAGGGTGTGAGTCTCACCTGTGTAGTGCTCATTGCCTTGAGCAGCACAGGTCAGGAGCTGTGCCATGGATGAACCCACTGCCTTGGATGTACTTCCTAGGTCTTGAGCGCATTTTTCCAGCTGTAAGAACATCCAAGGGGGAGGACAACTTAGAAAAAACCCAACATACACTGAAGTCTTAGCATACAAATAATGCACATCCAACTGTGGCCCTTAGCTTTTTCCCACTTAATAGCAGTGGTGTTAAGAGTAAGTAGTGTGGAGGTCCCTTAAAAAGTTAAAAATTGAGCTACCCTATGACCCAGCCATCGCACTACTGGGTGTTTACCCCAAAGACACAGACGTAGTGAAGAGAAGGGCCATATGCACCCCAATGTTCATAGCAGCATTGTCCACAATAGCTAAATCGTGGAAGGGGCCGAGATGCCCTTCAACAGATGACTGGATTAAGAAGCTGTGGTCCATATATACAATGGAATATTACTCAGCTGTAAGAAAGAACGAGTTCTCAACATTTGCTGCAACATGGACGGCACTGGAGGAGATAATGCTAAGTGAAATAAGTCAAGCAGAGAAAGACAATTATCATATGATTTCTCTCATCTATGGAACATAAGAACTAGGAAGATCGGTAGGGGAAGAAAGGGATAAAGAAGGGGGGGTAATCAGAAGGGGGAATGAAGCATGAGAGACTATGGACTATGAGAAACAAACTGAAGACTTCAGAGGGGAGGGGGTGGGGGAATGGGATAGACTGGCGATGGGTAGTAAGGAGGGCACGTATTGCATGGTGCACTGGGTGTTATACGCAACTAATGAAGCATTGAACTTTGCATCGGAATCTGGGGATGTACTGTATGGTGACTAACATAATATAATAATAATAATAATAAAAAAGAGTAAGTAGGGTGATAGAGGGGAAAAAGCCCATGCTTCAGAATAAGCAAATCTGGGCTCACGCCCCTGCCCTCTGCTTCCTTCCCCCACATGCTAGCTGTTAGAAACTGGGCAGGTTACTGAACCTCTGCATGCCCTGGTTTCCTGAAGAGATCCTGATACTTAAGCTCACAAAGTTCAGAATCAATGTAGGTACTCAACAAATGGTAACTATTAGCATCATGCCTTTAGAAGCTAATTTAGAAAGTCTGCAACAAATCCTTAGCGAGAATTAATTACGCCTTGGCAGGAAGTGGGCAGACAGCCAGCGGTACCGCCTTCCTGGCGTGTGGGGCCATTAACATTGTTCATTTCAGTCTTTATACTCCGAGGAGTTCTAACCAGAAGGAAATGCAATAGAAAGAGAGGTTTGCCGTGGTAAATGAGATTATGAAAATGGGCAAAGTGTTTGCTTCCCATGAACAGCACGTCATCTTGCTTTGTAAACTGAATAAATAATTCAGAGAACAAAGTTACTGAAGGCTCAGGGTATGGATAATTATTTGATTACTAGATGAGGACAACATTTTGGAACAGAACCTACAGGCAGATCCGGAGAGCACAGAGAGGTGTCACAGAATGTGTGCATTTTTTAACTCCACAACACTGCTTCCCAAGATAGGCAGTGCATTCAAATATAAAAGAAACGGTAGCCAACAATACATTCTAGCCAACAAAATGTTCTAACACAGCACACACATTCTTCTGGGGCAAACAATTTCTTTAAAAATTACATGGGGTTTTTTGCATTCTAACGGACCAGCAGGTTTCTGTAAAGGCAGAATTCATGTCACGTCAGCCTCTCTCGGGCTCCCTGGAGTCCAGGAGTTTGCAAAGGGACACTTGGACTACATTACAAAGCTGCTGGCCCTGCAGCCGGTCCTGACTTGATCACTAGCTGGGTGACTTTAGTTAGGGGACTTCAATTCTCTGAGCCTGAGTTTCCTCGTCTTCACAATTAGCAGTAGCATGATTGAGCATTTTCTGAGGGCTTCCTATGGACCAGTGTTCCATGGCAAACTATGTGCTCTCTAAGTCCCTTCATATCCCACAAGTTTGCAGGACTTCCGAAGAGCAGCAGTAGTCAAGAGTAGACGCTCTCAAGGTGAAGGACCAAGAGCATGGTTTCGGAGTCCTGTAGGCCTGGATTCAAACGTGGTTCTGTCAGCTGGCAGACGCTGGACAGAATAGTAGCAACCTACCTCTGCACCTCTGTTTTCTCAGCTGCAAAATGGGATTAACAAAACTCGCTCATCAAGGTTACCATCAGGATAAACTAGATTGATTTTGTAAACGTACAGTTATTACAAGGTATTTACCAAATGGTGGTATTTATCAGCAATGTTCCATAACGTGGAAAAGGAGGTACATACAAATCAGAAGAACCGGTTAAATTTTAGCCAAGAAAACACTGACACAGGCATCAGGAGGTACCAAACCATGATCAAATTAGAGCTCTGTCCACACTATTCCACTGGCTGGTGTGGTTGTACTGGATTAAAGTGCTTTGCTGTTATCCATTGCAGCCGTCTTGCGCTAAGTATACGGTCTTTCAAATCATGCTTGCTGAAAATATTTTCTGTATCTACCTTTATAACCTCCTTGCTACCTATATGACAGATAAAATATGTGAGACACAGAGGAGACACAAGACTTGTCTACAGCTAGCTGAGAATGCAAGCTGGAGCTAGAGGCTAGAACTCCTACTTTTAAAGCTAGTTCCTCCAGCAGCACTGGATGTTCTATTCAGAAAAAGGCTGTGGGATCAGAACACTGGCTTCAAACACTAGGATGTGTCTTGTTTATGAAAAACAGGGACAGACACTTGTTCAGCCCCAGCCAAGCCCCAGGAAGGCAAGACACAGAACCATGATCAGAGGCCCCTTCAGGGCCTTTATCTCAACACAGTTCTTGAAAATGGGGCTATTCTAGGGCTCTGCCTTCCAAATGTGTGAGATTCAAGCACACCAACTCCAGCTTCTAAAAATGCTGCACCGTGATCAGAACCCGAGGCAGCGTCCCACCCCGCAGCGGGCTCTCACATTCCTTACCGTCTCCCCCGGAAGCGGTTTCAGCTGACTCTCCACGGCAGCCATCTTGGCGTCCTGCAGTTCATTCTTGAGTGTCTGCACGGTGCTCAGCGCTGAGTCGATTTCCATAGGACCACAGGCTTCATGGGCCTGGCAACAGAGTTGGGAAGATGTGTACAGTCTGCCCAGGAAAAGTGTCCCCATACTTTGCAATGTACGAAATGCTCTTCTGATGTACCCAGTGATTCTCCAACCCTGGCAACAGGAAGCCAGTGGAGTGTGCATTTCCTGACAGAGCAAAATCAACCTTGGTCAGTCCTAACTCCCCTAAATAATCAATTATGTATGTCTCATAAGTAGATATACTTAAAGTCTCCTTGAAGCTATTTTTATCTGAAATGCATTGTCAGTCAGACTAAGAGGATCCCTCTTCACCATGTCTGGGTTCTAGACAGAGAGCACCTAGCACACAGAGGCTTGAAAAGCACGTGGTGAGTGGCTGAAGGAATGAACGCTGAACCCAGGACTATGGGGACAAGACTTTATCAACCTTACTGATTCTCTACAAATTTCTAGACTATAAACCATTACCTATCCATACTGAAAATTACAAAAAAGATTTTTTTCCCTTAGCAATTGTTTTAAGAAAACTACTTCATTCTCTTGATCACTTAAGATATTGGTCTCCAGATGGTTTGATCACATCCCCCCATACACATGTTAATAAATTATAGGTGTAAAATTATTGATCGGTATGCCAAATACTGGTAAATCTTCTTTCTTTTTTTTAGGTAACAGTGACAACAGCAGCAGTAAATACTAACTGATTAACTGCTATGTGCCAGTAGTACACAGTGGAGAAACTGAGGCACAGAGAGGTTAATGAACTTGCTGAGGTCACAAAGAATTAGTTGATGGCAAGGACAGAATTTGAACGCAGGTAGTCTGACCGCAGAGCCTATACTCTTAACCCTTACACTACATAAAACAATATATTTTAAAGCTCCCAGTATCTTCTTACACCTAGGGGACAGTCTTGCTTGAGTCCCACTTCGAGGCTCATAGCTCCCAAGCAGTTGAGGTGTGTATCTCTGAGGCTCATTGACGAAACTTGTAAAATGCAGATGTTCAGGTTCTATGACCAAGGACTCTTATTCAGTTGATCAGGGGTGAGGCCCAGGAACCTGCATTCTGAATGCTCCCAGGTGATTCCAGTGCAGGTGGTCCTTGGACCTCTTGTTGAGAAACACAGCTCAAAATATTTTTTTTAAATTGAATATTATCCTAAAGCTCTGGATATTTTTCTTTGGTGACATAGCCCAGTGCTCATATTAAGAATTCAAATCAGCTTCTAACCTTCTTCCCTTGCTCAGGGATGAGGCCTTCTGTTTCGATAAAGGGATCACTACAATCAGGAAAAATGAATTCATGCCAGAACTTCATGCTAATAACATATCAAATAGTACAGTAATGAGGTCCGTTGGTAATTAATAAGTGCTAGAGACAGAAACTCATTAATCCTTAATTCTGTTCTACTGAAGACCTTGTTAAGGTGAATGCTCCCATGTAAAATGGGAAAAGCTTTCAGGGCAAAAAAGGTAATATAAACGACCCCTCCCCCAAATAAATTTGCCACCTAAATAATTTATTAAATCCACAAAATAATACCTGGAAGATACCATCGCTTATTTTGGCCTACAATTTACCTGGCACCAAAAAACTGATGACTACCTGTCTCCCCTAAGATTGTGAAAAATGAACCATTGCCTGTCCCGGGATATGGGAGGGTGGAGCATGTAACCTAAAATAGTTTAACAAAAGTTATGTGTAACTGGAAGGTGATAAACTAAGTCTAGGAGATAGTGGCTAAAAAATGGTGAAAGTTAATCTACAGGGCATCTTTTAAAGTTCAAGCAAATAGAACAGACAGCTCTGCCCAGAAAAATGCCCAGCAATGTTCAGGTCCTGGGGAATCCCCAGGCCACACCCGTCTAAAGCTCCGTTCCCAGTGAGCTCACTGCTGTGACGAGGGTCCACTTGCCTTCTGTGAGGCGGTGCGCAGCTCCGCCAAGCTGGTGGCAAGGTTCTTGGCACACTGGCTCAGCTGCATGGCTGCAGCCTGGTCACTCACGGTGGGCACTGCGGCTTTGGCAGAGGACACCATCTTGCTTCCAGGCTGTGGAGAGAGGAGCAGAGAGCGAGTCGGCTCCTGAGAAGCAGAAGTTGGAGGAGAGACCCCAACAGCAGTGCCGCACATCAGCCAGAACTTAGCCCTAAAACAAGGAATATCGAGACCGTCTAGACTACCGCTGAAAACTGCCACCCCAGATCAGATACTCTTGGGCAGCACGCTCTAGAAGTGTTAAGAAAAAGGAAAAAAAAGATGGGTCATTGAGACGGGCAAAATTAGGATGGTGGCTTGAAATTCTCATTTAAAACAGATTTCAAAGAGAGTTTATTAAATACATTTCTTTGTTTCTTAGAACAGCCCTTTAATCTGTATTTCTAATACATCCAAATAGACTGCTTTAGAAAATGTGGGTGGACAAAATGAAAGAAAATGACCTGTCACATCACATCTCACTAACCAGGATAACCTCACCATGCATAGATGTCTGTGCGCACGCATATATATACTTCCAAAAACAAGATCATACTATTTATTTTATTTTTCAAACTCCGTTTCACATATTCTATATTTTTAATAGCTGTATAGTATTTCATTGTATGCATCTGTTATTCTTAGTCCTGTGTTGTTGGCATGTTTCCATTTTTTTCCAGTGGAATAAACAATAGTATGATAAATAGCTTTGTAGCTAAAATTTTCCACACATTCATAATTTTCTTTGCATAAAACTTTAAAAGTACAATGTCTGGACCAAAGAATATACACTTTTAGGGGCTTTAATATAGATGTTATAAAACTGCTCTTAATAAAGCTGAAACAATTTAAGTGTCAGAAAATAGACATTAATGACAGAAGTTAATATTTTTAATATTTAAATAGAATTCATTTAAAAAAGCCAGCCTGAAATGCGAGTAGATAACCTCACTTAATAAAAACAACTAAAACACGAAACATACTGAATATTGTGACAATCAAGGAAACGCAAAATCAAACAATAAGAACTCTACTAAGAAACTGTCAACAACCTAGTTTTTAAACAGTTGATTCCCCAACTTGGAAAGATGTATAAGAAAATGTGCTCCATGCCTTGCTACATGTAAATTTAGATTTATTCAGCCTTTCAAAAGGGCAATTTTATAACACATATGAGTGAAGTTTAAAGCATTTTCAACTCTTTGGTCTGTCAATTCCTGTTCTACTTATTTCTGCCTTATTCTTGTAACCACCTGATGTGTCTATGATCGCAGAATTGAAAGAATGAAAGAAAAAGGAAAAGTAAGAGTGGGGACACAGTGGACCCTGAAACATGTCTACATGGCTCTATCGTAATACCCTAGAAGCCTGCCAGCGGTGGGGACAACACAACTGGCTCCAGGACCTCGAACCACCCCAATGAGAAAAGAAACACCTGTCCAAGCCACAATGCTCAATGTCCCCAAGATAAAAATAAGCCACTTGCAATTCTCTTTCTAGGAATTTATCCTAACAATTCCAGAGGAGTATAAATAGTTCAGCATACATGAAGACTTTTATCCTATCTCAGGTTGTTTATGATGGCAAGTAATTGAAAACAACCCATACCTCTAGTGGCTAGGGAAAAGCTAAACAGAGTGCATAGCTGTGGCCATACGGTAGATTATTCAAAACCATAAATGCTCATAATACAAATGTTAATGTGAAAAACAGAGCCTACATACAATAAATCCCAATTTAAAAAAATGTAGACAGGGACGCCTGGGTGGCTCAGCCGGTTAAGCGTCTGCCTTTGGCTCGTGTTGGAGTTACAGCCCTTGGAAAATTAGCTCAATAGACTTATCAGTTGAGTCCTAGAACCACAGGTTCAACTAGAAAAGGACAAGGAAGGGGATCACTTGATCTCATAAACTGTTCAGGAGATACAAGTAGACAGGAAGTGCTGAGGGATTTACATACAACGAGTATACAAAAAGGGAGTTTTCCTACCACTTAATAGTCTCATTTTATTTTCCTTAAAGTGAATCTACCCCTCAGCCGGCAAAAACAGACAACACTTACTAATTGTACAACTGCCACGAAAAAAGATCACACCTTTGGAGAAGATGCACTTACCACTTCTTCTTCCCTAGTCTGTGAATAACAGCATTAGACTCTCTGGAAACTGAAAAACTTAGAGCAATACCTAGTACCAGGCTGTTCAACAAAACTTACAACTTATCACATGTTTTCCCTCACAGAGGAGAAATAAAGATGAGGCTCCCAAGAAAAATGGTTTATGGGCCATCTCCCAGGGCAATTTCCCTGCATATTAGCATTTTGCTTTGCCAAGCTAAATCCACCTCTTTTGAAGGTGGAAATATAACGGGAAGGCATTTGAAGGTCTGCTTACTGCAAAGACTTGGCTGTGGAACCGGGTAATTCTTCTCCTTAAGAATAAAGGGCACCCCCTACCCCACTGCTCTGGGCACAACCAAGGCGACTGCGTTTGTTACCTGGAGGAAGTTCTGGCTGGAGATGATGAGAGCCAGTTGGGCGCTAAGGTCCTCTGCTTGGGCTTGGCTCCCTCTCACCCCCTGGACCAGCTGAGGGATGTGATCGGCCACCGCCTACAGGAAGCAAAGAAAATTAAAACAGCACACCCAACATGGTGAATGACCAAAACAGAGTGGAAAAGGACCCCAGGGATGGATGTTTTGGGGATGTGCTATTCTATTCCACTGCGGCCATGCTTGTCCCAAACCTTGCATTTACCCAGCACTCGTAAGCCAGCTGGGTCCTTACAAACACTGACTCCTAACACAGTACATCCGGGTAGCTGTCGCCCACACATGCTCTACCCTGTGCTCCTGAAAGTCCCAATACATTTAAGCACAGTGCAAGTCTCTGTAAGGAGATCTTAAAAGCATTTGCCCACTTGCAACGAATACCAACCTGGCTAATTACGGTTTAGAGCTTCAAAGCAAACAATCTATACAATTCATCAGCAGATAAACTCAAGTCACACAGTCCAATGATGAGAAGAAGTAAGAGAAGTACTCATCTGCCAGCCTACGTCAGTGCTTCGATTTCTCACTTGGCAGGTACGTGTTCCGTCCATCACCTTTCCTGTCACTACAGGTCTTCGATCAGAGTGGCCCTTCTCATTTCTCAAACTGGAAATCCCAATGCCCAGGGTGGGGGAGGGAGGAGAGCATTTCTGTGCCTTATGAGACCAGCCTACAACCTTTTCTGTGTTCTTCCCTCTGTGACCCCTCCTCACTTGACTGGCCAGGTCCTCAACAGTCATAGCACAGTGGCCCCCACTGCTGATGAAGGTCCCAAGTGTATCCCAGCCTGCTTTTTTTGGGAACCCATTCCAGCAAGGGTTAAAAAAAAATATTTCCATGAGATTTTCCTGAGATCCTCTTCAGACTGGCTCCGGTAGTCTGGTCCACTTTCCTCTCTCCCCTGCAGCCTGATACATAGTAAAGCTCTCATTTCCTGACAGTGACTCCCAGACACTGAGTATCTTCAGTCTCTGCAAAAAGGGGTGGGAGGTATTTCATCCTGTAGGATTGTCCTGGACACGAGCAGCAAGTGCTCTCTGAGAAGAGTTTTCTCACCCGTGCTGGCAGCTGACTTGAGGCTCTAAAAGACAACACAACCTCCCTTACAGGGAACTGGCTCGCAGGAAAATCCCTTCGTTCACCACGAAGTCCCGAGGACAGGGCCTTATGGCATCGCTGACGCTTTTCTGCTCCTCAGGGGGGTGCTGGCCTCAGAGAACCCAGAATCAGGAGCTGGAGGGCTCTGGGAGGTTCTCCTCAGAAGTAAACCATCCCTGAGGTAGAAGTCACATCACCATGCCCATGGGAACCGTATCACAGAGGAGATGTGAAAAAGGAGGGATAGTGAAGTCAACTCTCAAACCTTGGCAAAGATCCAGCTCTCCACTCAGCCCCCACTGCTCACTGCAAACACCTTTGGGAGACATACTGACAACACGTGGGCAATGGCGACGCAATCACGTGTTGTGTCTGGCACCGTTCAGGGGTCTCCTGGGAGGGCGAACTCCCTGGGCCTTCAGGAGCAGCAACAAAGGTGTTCACTGGGCCCTTTGGAGCATGTTGGCTTCAACATGCTATCAAGGCCCAGGTCTCAGAAGACCAAACACGCAACAATAGAAAGCCTGAAAGCACATTGTCACTGAGGCCACACGGGATGAAATAAACCCTCCGGGTGCAATCCGTGCAAAGCAGGGAATCAGCTTTCCTACCAGCACACACTGAAGGCAAAGGCCCACCTCTCAGAGGGAGAAAGGCACTCTGGAATTTCAATGCTTCGTTACTATTCCAGAGCCCTAAATCGGCCTTGTTATTGGTCCTCCTCAATGTGGTCTCTTGAAGAGAAAGTAAAGAATCTAGACAAAGGAAAGACAATGCTGGAAAAAGCACCATACTCTCCCTTCAGACACGGGCCATCCACTTATGAGACAAAAACCAGACGTGCGCGCGCGCGTGCGCACCTGGAACAGGGGAGCTTGAACAAACTGCAACAGGGGCCTGGATGATCAGTCATAACCGAATTATCCGGCACTTGGCCCTCTAATGCTATCAGCATCATCTACAGTGGCCAGAAGCTCACCTTGCAGCTCTGGACCAGCTGCTGCTGGGCAGCAGGGTTCTTGTTGGACACGGCCGCGTTCTGGGAGGCAGCGATGGTCTGCGTGGCAGCGGCTGCAGCCTGCTTGGCTGCCACCTGGAGAGGAGAGCGACAGGAGGTGAGCCAGGCTTTGAGTGTGCCCCCCTCCCGCTGAGGGCCTGGCACGGAAGAGCTGCCCGTGTAAGAAAGGGCGCTCCAGGCCCAGACTCTGCCTTCTGATGAGCCTCACCTAACAATGCCCTGTTATTTCCCTGTGGTTTACAATCCCTGGGACAAGCAATAAAGACAGGCACGCTTGAAAGCTCAAGTTCCAGTGTTCATTTGTCTCTCTCAAAAAGATAAGGGACAATTAATTCCAAGACCACGATGGCACCGATAAGTGGCATCAAGTCTAAACGTTTTAGGGGAATTGGTTTTTTCCCACGAGCAGCGCAAACGCTGGTGTGCTCAGGGCTCTCCTCTTGCCACCCGTGGGAAGCCTTGCTTCAGAAAGGCCCAGACTTCCCCACCAGAGTTCTTAATTGTGCCTCCACATCCTTCCAAGAACAAGGATGCCAGTTTTGTTCCAGAATCTGGCAGACTACATGGAGGGATTTGTCAGGCAAGTTCTCGGCCTCCAACCTCCCAAATTTTAGTGTAAAAGGCTCCCGTGTACGTTTGTGAGAGAAATTTATTTTCTTACAGAGTTTGTGTTTACTGCTATTTCCTCCCCCTTGCCCCAGAAGAAATACACGTTCTGAAAAATGACAAAAATATTGTCTTATTACTCCATTCCACCCCTCTCCACCAAAGCCTAATCCCCATTCTCCAGTCATTCCAGGTCTGCATTTTCTACTAGGAGTCCTCAGAGAGTCACTGCCTCTGACAAAATATATATATTTTTATCTAAAAGTCCTTTCTGAACATGGGCATCCCTTAATGCCAGGGGGGGAAAAATTCCTATTTCCTTCTGAAAAAAAAAATTGAATTCTATTCAAGATTGCTAAATTCAGAAAACTCTTTGCTGACTAAAACCATGAGCTGAAGCTATTTTTCAAAGTGTCCATGTGCCACTGAACCTAAATGTACAAGATACCTAAAGCAACATTTCAAATTGTTTATGAGGACCTTAACCATTCAACTAGATCGTTAATCTTGATTTAGCTTCCTTTATATGGGCATTGCCTTATTAATTTGGTTACTCTTTTAAATAAACTCTGCAGTCTGAAATAGACGTCGTAGAAAACCAGCCTCTTTACCTACCTCCAGTCGGTTGACAATTTTTTTCTTTATGGCGTTCTGGGCTGCGGCGTTGGTCGCCACCCGGAGACCTTCCGCAGCTTCTCTCAGTCTCTGCTGCTGGTCTTCATTCTCTGGATTGGCTGCAGCCCCCTGAGAAGGAGAAGAGATTTTGTGAGAGGTCCATGGGGCAGCATGCCACAAATGCTGAACTCAGGCCTTCCGTTTTACTTTCTCCTGGTAATACAAAGTATCTGGAAGACAGAGCAAATGCTTCAAACAGTATCTTTACAATAAAGATATTTCATTTCATAACAACATAAAAAATCTGCCAGGGGATGCTTCAAAGCTGCAGCAGGAAACAGGAGAAATCCAATGGCAATAATTAAACCCTTGAGATCGTGGCCTTGGTCATCCATGTAAATTAACTTGTGGTCAGATATCCATGGTTTCAAAGATGTTAAGATCAATCTCCTGCCTGCCCAAATCTCTCAGGGAGAATTTTATTTTACTTGGAGTGACAGACGCACATCACTGCTGAAAGATTCTCCTGTCTTGTAGCACTGGTTAATGTGGATGGGCTAAGAACATAGGATAAACAGGGGCTGGGAACGCCACCCAAATAATACTACAAGGAAATATTGTTCAAGCAAGACCATGCTCGAAACTGCATCCCTGGAAAACCTGAGTTGGAGAGTATAGCAAAGTAGAGCTGGTACTCTACTGGACTGAAATAATGAGAGATATCCCACACCCCTTTATCTTGGCAGGGAAAGAGAAAGGTGCCATGCACGTACCCCGGCCACACCGTGTGGCTGTAGGTTCAAGTGTCTTAGGAAAGCAAATGGATTTTATGTAGATGGGTGGAACTGTGAAGTAGGGAAAAAGCTAACGGTAATGTGGGAAGAGGACATAATTTTACTGCACGATAAGTAACAGACTGAAAGCACATCCAGCCTTCCACTCCCACCTGCCACCGAAGTAGCGACTCAGACTTTTCTCACTGAGTCTGCATGTTCTAAGACCAGTTCTTAATGTACACAGATGAAGGAGTTTCTTTTCATGAACACTTAAGGGTGATAATGTTTGCTCACAAGGCAGAGACAAAAGCAGAAACACATGCCAATTATTGAAAATCGATTTTCCAATGTCTCCATTTTCCAAATGGCCAACCTGCCAAATTGACCATTTATAAGAATCTATTTCTTTGAACTATTTATAGAAGTGATAGGAATTCATCCTGGCTGGAACAGTTTTAACATCTGTGATGGAAGTGTTCTGGCAATCCTTTTGAAGGGAATCTTCTAGTCTTTCAAACTGTAAACACTTGAAGGAGTCTCGACTTTGTGTTTCTAGCAACTAAAAAAAATTCTGTTTTTGTATTTCATGTGTGAAAGATTAGGTTACTTTCGTATTCTTTTGAAAATTTAGGAAAATCATTTTATTTTCTTGATCATAGGTGTTTAAACCACTCTTACACTTGCCTTCCTTTGGTATCTTGGGCAGCAAGAAACCATCATTTCTGCACTTGACTCTGAAGTGGGCATCTGGATCCTTCCTTAGCAACGTCTCTTTCATGATGAATGTACATTAGATATGAGGTACTAATCTTGGCCTGGAATCTTAGCTACTGGTTATGAAATGTATTTTTTTTCTCTACATTAAATATATTTTTTGGAGCTCTAACCATCATAGGCTCTTTAGCTTCCAACAAAATTCAGCAAATTAAAATACTTTCATGAAGACCAAGTGACAACTTTTACCAAAAATAATGTATAGAAACACAACTGTCCCATCTGATAGAAATAATAAAAAATAAATACTGAAACAAGTTTCTGGTGACTTGGTACATTCAGTAACATCTGGCGAGCACTGCACATGTAGAAACACTGGTGCTGGCTCAATCTTGATTACGTGATAGTAGGCTTCATCGTTTTGAGTTCTAATTTTCCTACTTGTTAAGTAGGGGCTGATTAGATTTTACACTAAGGTTCTTTCCAGTCTGCCAATTAATTTTTGTGAACACGAAGGTTTGCTTGAAATAGTTATGTTTAGACTTACTTAGAAGCAGGGGGCAAAACTCATAAAACCCATAAAGAAATTAACCACTGCACAAAACCCTGATGTATATTTTTGGCTAAAAGGGATGGTTAAGGGCAGAGCTTCTCAGCTGAAACAGGGTTCAGGGGACAGAGGAAGGAAGTCCAGACCCTGCCCCTCCTTGGGTTTCTCTTCAGCCTAATTCATGAGGTACCTCCAAGAAATCACAGTCCCTCAGGGACTACAATGGTGAGTCGGTCGAGGAAGTTCTATGTGATTCACCACATGTCATAGCCCACATTAAGTGAAACACATTTTAAGTGAATTCACATGCCAGGTAGGTTGAGACGCACTAGTATTCTGTTGGAGGCCAGGGAGGTTAGGGTACGATGTGGGGGCTTTTAATGAATCTTAATATGCAGAGAAATACATTAAACATGTTATCTTAGGCATATGAAGTTGAAGGTAGTTTTTTTTTTTTTAATTTATATTCATCTGCATTTTCTATTATTTCCACCAAAAACGTATGCTGGCTGCATAACAAAAAGAAGAACATAGAAAAATATAGCTTTATCCATTTAATACAGTTCTCACCTCGAGGTGGAACTGACCTGCACATACACACACCGTCCTCCCACCAGTGACCTTGTGAATCAGGGTCTTGGGGGGAGGGGCGGAACTGAGACACGTGCATTTTAATGTTTTATGGGGGGCTCTGAAACAGAGCTCCGAGATAAGAATCATTGGCTTTTAGAAGCCACATGCTAAGGCAGAGCTGTCCAAAAAGCAGAAAGCTGACTCGTAACTCTTCATTCCAGCTGTTATATAATATTTAAAACTGCTACTGGGATTGGAAGAACAGTGAGGCAGGAAGCACTCTACTATGTAAAATCTTGATAGGAGTTTAGTTGAGAAGTCAAATGGAGGACAAAGTAATATTCAGGTTGCAGGCAAAAGAACAGCCTATTTGAATCTGCTGTTGACAATCTCCAGTTTCAATGAATCACCTTTTGCAACAAGCCGATGGCGATAACCCCACGGACAGAGAGCGCTAAGTAGGCACTTTCTCGTCTAGAGCTGAGTCAGCACCACCCCCTCAAAGAGTGTTATTCTCATGTTCCATGCCCTTCTCCTTTCCCAATGCAACAGAGCTAAATGTTACACAACCATATAGGTTTTAACCCACAAAAGTGCACACTCAGCTGACCCTTCTTTCTCTTCAGGGTACCTTCCGAATCCTAACTCTTAATAACGTCCCCTTTTCCATTGAACAAAATCAATGCAATACCTTTGCAGCTTCCACCATGCGAGCGGTGGAGTCGGCCAGGAGTTTCGCGGCTGCCAGGAGCTTCTTTGAATTCTCCATGTCGATTTCAGCTTCTGCATCCGACCTCATGGCATTGACGAGGTCTGAGGTGGCCTGGGCCAGGACCCGGGCCTGGCGCACCATTTCACCTACGGGACGGGATTGAGGATGCCATCTGTCTGCTTTCTAAAGCTCAAAACCAGCAGCCTGGTCTCCATGCCTCCGGCAAGAGGGACAGAGAGAAGGCAGCCCCCAAGCTCTAGTCCTAAGCAATGCAGCCCACTTAGACCCAGGACTGGAAGTACTCCCCATGGCTACCAGGACTATACACCCCAAACACATCCAACTTCCATCTCCAACTCTGAGGGATAAATAGGACACCACGAAGCAAAGAGGAATTCTTTTGAAAGAGAAGGCAGGGAACAAAATTATGTGGATTTATTATGCGACTTAGTAAATATTTATTTAGAAAATATTATTTACCTCACGTCAAGAACCACTTACACAAAGTCCTTATAATAAACGCTGCATAACAGCATAAACATTATTTTTAAAATTTGGAAGAATTTCTAGGTCACCAAACTCCAGATGAATAATACCACATGATCCACTATCCACTGTATTTGTGTCATTTGGCTCTCACTAATAGGAAGCACAGACCTCAGGTTCATGCTCAATTGCTATGATTTGCCTTGGCTCAGTTTTTCCTATTAGTTTTCTGTTTGCTCACCCTTTTCTTCCCAGTGCTGGTTTTGATCTTATTACTAGTAATTGTTTGGTTTTACTGTTCCTGTGATTTTATTGGTATCTATTTCAATTTTCTTTTAGAAGTAGGAGGGGATAAGAGTAAACATTTAAAATAAAACTACTCAAACGTAAGGGAATTTTTCCTCTCCCAAAGGTCATTTAAGAAGGATGCCAAAACACTGTGACATTAAAGAGGGGGGAAAAAAGCTTTCATCAAAATCAAAATGTGCTAAATTCAAGGTATTGTGGATTAGATCCTGGGATGGTAAAAGAATGTGAGTGGAAAAACTGGCGAAATCGGAATCATGTCAGTAGTGAACACTTAGGCATCAAGGTTAATCTCCTAGTCCTGACAAATGTGCTGTGCGTTAGGGAAGATGCAAAAAATGAGGGAAAATGGGAAGGGTATGTAAGAACTCTCTGTATAACCTCTGCAATGTCTCTGTAAATGTGACAGTATTCCAAAATAAAAGGTTTATTAAAAAACAAAAACAAAACCCCAAATGTGCAGAGTATTCCGATCTTAAATCATGTAAGGAAGATACAGAAAAGCACACGTTTTTACTTATTTGTTTGTTTGTTTTAAATACTTGTTATAAAGAATGGCTCTGTGCTGACAAGGAAGAAAACAAACCTTTTACAAACTACTGGTAGGGTTCCAAACCACAGTGTCTTTCTGGAAAGAAGGTTCATATAAAAAAAATTGTACATACTTACTGGTTCAGAAATTCCACTTATTACATATCGCCCCAAAAGTAAACCAAGATATTTTTATAAAAATAGTTACTGTAGTATTATTTTTGTTAAAGCAAAACAAAGAAGCAAACCAAAAAACTTGGAAAAGATCTACATGTCTATTTAAAGACAACTGGTTAAGTAAATTATGATAGAATTCCATGGAATAGAATATTATGTTGCCATTAAAAAGACTAGCATATAGGTCAACATGAAAAATAAGATGTATTAAGAGAAAAAGGTTGCAGAAGAGTATAAATAATGCAATTTCATTTATATAAAAAGAAAGATGGTGTTATACACACACACACACACACGTGAGACTGTAGGAAGATCAAAAATTTCTGGATATGTAAAATAGAAATTGGTAAGTTGCCAAATCTGGAGATTTAGATGGGTAGAGATGGACTGGGTCTGGGAAGACTTACTTTTCAACTAATAGACTGAAAGGTACATTGTACCTATTTTAAATTTTCTGTATATTATGATGTTTGGCATCTTCAAAAAATGTTTCTGCCCTTCTGAAGACTAGCCAACTTTTAGAGATAGCAGAAGTCCAGCCGGGAGCACGCCGTGGATACACAAACTAATCAGCCCGGAGCCGCACCTCCTCTATCTGGCCAGGACAGCCCTGGAGGCAATGTCCTTAGGCCTCAATCATCCCAGGGCCTGATACCAGGCAACTACGGATCACCCTGGTAGTGTACAGCCTGCTGAAAACAGTCAAACTAAGCAGCCCTCAGCTGCTCACCCTGCCCTGCCTTGCCTTTCCAACAGAAATCCCAATAAAGGCCACAACCTAAGCTCTTCCCCTCACTCCTGTCTTCTGCAACCTGACCCAACCCGATGCTTCCCCTGGGACCCCACATGGCATGTGGTGACCCTTTCTCTGGGATCTGTGAGTAGAATACAGTTTTCCTTCCAAGCTTCATTCCTGTCTCTTCCTGTGGCTGCATCAACTTTACCATGCCACATCCAACATGTTTCTTCAAACAAATGGGATTTGCCAAGAAGTTATTTAAAAAGCCTAGTTAATGAACTCTTTAAGTGTTGCTATGGAAGGGAACATTAGGAGTCTTCCATCTTTCTCCCAGCATCAGTGAGGAAGTCTCTGACAGAGGCTGATGACAACTTGCCTCACCAAGCAGCTGTACCTTTCTACTCACAACTGTCACCACAAGGAAACCCCAAGGGGACCCGTCCACCCACAGCATTGCCCCTCACTAGCATCACCCCTCACCAGCATAGCCCCTCACCAGCATAGCCCCTCACCAGCATCGCCCATGGAGCTGAAGATGCTCTCAGTGACACACATGATGGTGTCGGTGGCCTGGTCGTAGCGGCCGATGGGCTCTCCTCGGCTGGCAAACTGTCGCACGTGCTGCAGGAGATCGTGCAGGGCCTGGCTGACCACGCTGGCCGCTGCGCTGACCTGCTTCAGGAGCTCACTGTCATCAGTGGCTGCCTGGCAGGCGCGGACACAGTTCTCCACTGAGCGGTCCACGAGCTTCCCTGCTTCAATCAGCTGCTCCTGGCATACGGGGGAGCTGATGGTGGGGCTCACCACCTAAAGTGAGAAAGGAGCAGATCTGGGGCACTGAGGGTCAACTCTCAGTCCCCACTGCGCCCTAGCATTTCCACCAAGTCCCTTCTTACTCTGCATCTCAGTCCCTTACCTAGAGGACTAGGGATTACACTAGCCCTCACTACGGTTTCTCATACTTCACGATTTCTCTCTATCTTGATGACTTTTGATGCCCACTAATTTTTATCTTCATCAGTGATACCTAACTATACTACTGACAACTTCCACAGAGAGAAATTTCTGGTTTATGTCATACCTCCTCCTTTTAGGAACCTCTAACTTGAGTCCTCTGAGCTAGGATAACAAGACTAAGGGAATGTATTTCTTTTCCAAAGACATCTGGAACTCTACACCTCTTGGTATTTTAAAGAACAGGGGGATTCTGTCAGCTACCTGTGGGTAATTGGAGGGTACACAAGGAAAGAAGGAGTGATACTATCAGGACGCCTCCATCTGACACTGCAAATCCCACCACAGGATAGGAAATGCCAGGCTAAGCTGGTCCCAGGTCTATAGAACACGTTATGTCATCAAGTTGAGGACACCTCCCGTCTTCTGATACATGAACACATGGTGGTGAGGAAAGGGTACGTGAAATCCAACAGGCCCGAGATTACCCTAGTTCTGCCATGGAAGACTTCTGTGACCTCAAGCTACTTACGAACATTTAGGGGCCTCAGTTCCCTCCTCGGCAAACTGGGGATGATGTGCTCAACAAGGTGAAGTTTGACACCCAGACTGTGCACATGATGATGGGCGACAATGAACTGAATCCTGATTACCCTCACTCTAGCACTGTGCAGCGCGGCAGGTTATCTACGAACCCATTCACAATGCTCTACTACACTTCTGTACAATGCAAGAACTCTCTGTGTGCAGGACACATTGAGAAGTCCAAAGGGGAGACATGGCGATCTGCAAGCAGAAATGGCCATGAGACACAGACAAGGACCCCTGCCTAAGGACTTGGGCAATGAACAAATGATAAAAGCACAATGGGGCAGTTCATGCCACAATCTTACTGTGCCATCTAAAAGACAACACCTGAAGCAAGCTCTAAATCTCAGACAATTTAAAAAAAATTCTGCCTGTGTTCTCCCCCAGTGACTGGAGGCAGACCAAAGCACGTGACACTTGCAGGATAGGGCCCGCGGTGCCAGCTGGCTTACCTTGGCACACGCCACAAGCTGGGAGGTAGAGAGGGCACACTGGGTGGCAGCAGCAATCACCCTGTTCTGCAGGACTGTGTCTTCGGCTACTTGGGCGACATTCTTTGCCTTTAGTACCAACATGGCAGCAGCATTGGCAACAGCTTTGGCCAAACTCATTAAAACATCCTAAAATGGGGAATAAAAAAACGGTCATTTACTTTTTTTTTAAAATGCCCCTTTACAGCCTAGAAATAAAACGTGGTGTCCACTTAAGCATTTTATTAAAAGTCCATTTGAACTTTTTCTTTCCAGTCCTTCATAAGAATATTCTTTCCACTTATTTTTCTGAAATGTCAACTCACCCTTTGGTGTAATTAAAGAAAGAGACTAATGACATAGTCTCCTATACATTAAGTAGCATAAGGTTTAAATCTAAAATAGGGCGATTTCAGGGGAGGGTTTTTATTTTAACCACTGATACACATTCATGTACTTCTCAACACTGAGAGTCTTAAGTCTCTTGAATGTGTGGTCGAAGCAGTAGCTCAAGGAAAGCTGGAAATATAACCAGATGCCATACATACAACATGCTGTAGGAAGGACAGAATTCATGGCCTCCAACTCATCACGCCCTGCCGTCATTCGAAAATTTATCATTTGGATTTCCATTTTGCACAAGGATCCAAGGTACCATCAGAAATTCAGCCACATCTCTGCCTCCAGAGGGCAATGTTGGTCACACACAGACAATACGTACAGCTCGAGAGCCAACGAGTGCTCTGAACATGAGGTATTCTCAGTGCTCTGCAGTCTTCTGGATAGGGATGAAATTATGAGAAGTGGAAAGGGAGCCAACATAAATAAACTAGCTATGAGCTACGACCCCACTGAAGATGTAAGGAGCTTTGAGCCTTTGTAGATCAGTTTATGCTTCGACTCCACAAAAAGGCATTCTGTCTGCAGGATGGAGAATCCTTTGATTTAGCCTACCAGATTTGTCACCCATCTGTGTGACAAAAGAATAACCACTGTTAACATTTAATTTGCTTCTTTGCTGTTAGTATCGCAGGTAGTTTATTTGGTTTGGAAATGCCTTCCCAAACACATCCCAAACATATGAGCTGTCTTTATTTTGAACAAACATGTCAAGGCTTTCTCCCAGAGGAAATGTGGTCAGGAGTCTTTATTAATTCATCAGATAATGAAAAGCACTTTTGATTCTGAATGCAAAGGGCACCCACAGAGTCTTTACAAGGAGATATTTTATGAGAAGATATATTGGAGAGAATGTTCAGCCTGCACCATGTTACACAGAGCAGAAACTATTCGCTATCCAGGCAAATCAGAAACCCATAAATCTACCACGTAAGCTGATTTTAAAATGGAGAAAAACCAAGCAGTCTTAAAAGAGCAGTTTATTTAGTCCAGTCTTTCTTTAAGGTCTCTGATGTTTATTAGATATCCAAGGAAAAAGCAAAGCCTGAGGTTCTAAAAGTTGAAGATGCCTTTAGGATCTGATTGGCACTTGTCTGCCTTGTAACTTTCAGAAATTCCGCCCAACACGGTCTGTGAAGTTACAGTTCTTGAACACCTATCTCGGTGTGAGCGAACACTCAACTTGAATGCCACAAATTATTTACAAGATTTTTAAAAATATCTTTCCGAAGTGGGTCACAGTATTCTTTCACTTGATATGAATTCGTCTTTTCACAGAGGGACCAAGATGTGGTCATGGAGACTCGCTATTGTTCTAAAGTGCTTTGTTAGACTCATTTAAAGAAAGTCCTGTTCCTCCTATTAATTTTGTCCAAAAAAAATACAGTTAGAAAAAGAACGTGATACTACAGCCACAGTTGCTGACAAGGCCGTTGTCAAACCTTTCAACAAGACCACTATTATGTAGCCCATGTAAAATAAATCTTTGTTAACTCTGGGAACATGCAGTACATTGAGAACAGAAGAAAAGCTCCAAGATAAGATCTCAAGAATCAGAAAAATAGTGCATAAGAAATCCAATGTCAGTAAGCCAGGGGCTACTCATAACTGGAGGAGGTTGCAGGATCACCTTACTGCAGTGACGTTTGCCCAGAGACCTTACAGAAATGGAAAGCATTCAAGGCAGGCCTTTCCCTGGTAAGAAAGCCTCTTCAGGACCATACCATGAACCTGAACCTGCTTTCCTAGCCTGTCTGAATACAAACAAAAGGAAGCAGAGTTTGCATTTATATGTGATGATAACAGTCTGTCAAAGAAAGAAAGAAAAGAAAAAGCCTTCAGCAAGACAAGGACTCAAGGAAGGACTGTGACTTTCTTCTCAACCATTCCAAACGCTCTGGGGAAAGCAGTCATATTTTTGAGGAAAGTAAGTTGATCACTTCAGGTTAATTAATTTGAGTAAACCAACAGCTGAATGTCATCTTTACCCAATTCCTCAGCAGGTGCCTGCCTACAAAGAATTACCTGCTCTAACACAAAAAGCAAGAGCCAATACAAGAGCAGTTTGGGGATCTGGCTCAGGGCAAGTCAGGACAGGGTCACCGTTTAGCTTGAATTTAGTGGGATATATTTATGTGGCCTGCCATCAATTCTCTTTAATGCTAAGTTATTACAGGCCATCCCAGCATAGAAATGGTTTCCAGGAATACTGCTACCCCCCACTATGGGGCTCACCCTCCATCATGACATGAACGTTCAAGCACTGACGGTCTTATTGCATTACAGAACATGAATGAATCCGCTGGCCCCAGCAACATGGGCGTATGGAAAGTCGAAGAGAAACAAGCTCATGTAGGGATGCAAGTTCCTGCATCACAGCATGTACGGCCATGTCTTAGCGTGACTGACGCATCTTGCGTAGACGGAGTTTGGTAGTTCCAGAGAAAACAGCATATAAAACTCACGAAGCAAGAAACTTGGATTCTACAGTAAAGTGGAATGATCTTTTTATTCTGAATGCTATAGAATTCCCCACTAGTGAACCTGACATAGGATTTGGAAAAGGGCATCTTCCAGAAAACCTGGCCTTGAGGTCAGTGGGATTAGAATGTAGTTATATACTACTTAAATTAGGTCTTACGAGAAGGAGAAAGGCACGAAGGGCATCTGCCCACAGGGACGTAACAAGACAAGCTCAGCGTATCCCGGAGCTCCCCTCATCTGTGGTGGCTGGGAATGGAGGCAGACATGCTGAGCTCCTATCTGAGCCGGCAGTGCATCAGGCTAGCTGTGAGAAGGGGCCACAGCTGGACGGCAGAGGACAAATGGCACATATCCTTGGTACCGAAGAAGAAAGGTGACAGAAAGAAAAAAAAGTCCCCACCACACTGATTTTGGATATGACACAGCAAACAGACCCACCTCTGACTACAAAGGAGAGCCTATGCTATCTGTGAGCACAGTGTACAGAAGCACACATTTCCTCTCTTTTATGCGGACTCCAGAATAATGCAGTTAAAACCTGTCCCCAGAAGATGAAACAAGCCTGGCCACGAGTCGATAATTACAGAGGTTGGATGGTAGACACAGAGGATTTCATGGCATTATTCCCTCCACTTTTGTGTTTAATGAATGTCCAGCATATTGACCAGCAAGAATAGTTAAATAAGCACTTCACAACAACAAATGCACGATACGAAGGGAAGTGAATTTTTTAAACTGAAAATTAAAAAAAAAATTAACAAAGGCCCCACCCCCAAGAAAATCCACCTCAATTTTATTCTTGACAGCCCCATGAAGACTTGGTCTTTCATACATTCTGTTTGAGTCTAGACCATTGCTTAGACTCCTTTCCAAAATTATGGGCTGCAAGTATCTTACTTGGAATCGCTCATCAGTCTCATTCTCTCCGATCTGTCTCAGAAGATCCCCACTGGCTTGTCCAATGCTTCCAGCAGCAGTCAAAACTGTCTGTCGAGGCTAGAAAAACACACATTGGTTGGAAAGAAAATGCATTTCCTCCACAGTGCAATCACACAGCAGGGCAGCAAGAAGAATCCTGAAGGACCGGCCTCCTCCTGCACCTAGAGGAGAGTCTCAGACTATCTGCCAGATGGGAGACCTAAATGTCCTGGTAAAATCTGTGCAAGGAAATGCCTGATGTCTCACAAACCAGTCATAGGTGGACTGATTTGATATGTTCATTTAATGAGTCTTGCTCAGTGGGTAAGGTGATAGGCACTTAATGGAAATTAGGGCACAAACTTGTATCCCCTTCAAATGTGTATTGACTGTGTGTGTTTCTGAGGTTGAATCTAATCCAGTACCCTGGGGTGAGGGGACAGGGAGGTTTCCTACTAATAGCTCAACCCATTCCACAAGTTGAACCATAGACGCCGTACCCAGTTCACCAATTCCAAACCCCACGGTATGGTAACATGCCCCATGAGGATGGAAGGAACAGCTTCGGTGCAGGAGCCCTGTGTACTGCAGGCTGCACCTGCCTCATCAGAACCTGAGTGACCACGGGCCCCAAGAGCTCACCTCTCCAGAAGTAGGTTGCACGGCTTTCAGTAAGTCTGACACTGCCCCCGCAAGGGTCCTCGCAGCTCTGAGCAAGTCCTCCCCACTGCCCACCTCGTCGTCCATCAGAGCTGCCAACAGCTTCACACCCTTGGACATCTCCGTCAGGTTGGAAGAAATGGTGGTGATTGCACAACCCACTGCTGTGTAGTCAGTGTCTGCAGGGTCACCTGGGACAGAGAAGGACCGTCACCATCACAGGAGGGCCGTGAAGGGCGAGGAAAGCCCAGATGGGTGATGGCATCAGCCATCACTCCGCAGGAGTCGGACACCCAGCTGCATGTGTACAGGGTGACGCTGGGCTCCCTGTCTCCAAGGCGCTGTTCCTCCCCAGTCCTTTTGCCCCAAGGCCTCCTATGCTGAAATACTGAGCATGAGCCCCTGTACAGTTCCAAAGGGAGTCTTGGTGTCCCATGGCCCTTTCTGTTAGGTCCCTGTCAGCAGCTGAGGCACTGAAATGCTGCACAGAGAAGCCGAGACATTTGCGGGCTCTCACCTGACAGCGCAAGGTGGGAGACCTGCTGTGCCATGAGAGTACTGTGGGACAAGAGGCTCGGAGGCCCGCATGATGGATCTATTCCTCCAAAACCTGTCTGAGACTATAAGCTCCCAGAAGGGAGAACCTAGCTCCCGTACATTTTGAAGTTTGCCCAGCAGACTGGTGAACAATGAGCAGAGCCACTTAAGGGCTGATGAAGGATGCACGACATCAGTGGAAAGGAATGAGATGTTCCCCACCTTTCTCCTGGGTCTGTGTGAAAAAGTGCCCAGGGCTCTCAGAGTATCTAAAAATAGACTAGGCTCTCATCCTATGAAAATCTGTTGTTTCAATCAAAGAACAGGAATTGTTTCTAAAGCAAAACCACCACACAGCACAAAGCCCTCAGAGACTCACCAGCAGTGAGGTTAACTACTGAAGCTGTTCCAGCTGTGATCGCATCGACCTGAGAGTGGATTTCGTGTTTGGACTCGTCGACTTTATTCTGAACCCACACTCTCGATGCCTGCAAAAACCAGACACAGTCACTGCGTGGGATTCCCCGGGACACCAGAGACGTCGTGCCATAAAATGAGACCAGCATTTTGTCTGTACTCTTGCTCCTGGGCCGGCACCAATGAGGCCCTCCAGCCATCTTAAGCAAGGTCATTAACACGCCCCTGGCTCACTCTCTGATGCTCAACGGCATGTAAGGCCTCCATGCTGCCTCCACTGTTTTTAATTTAGCTTTCAGGATCTTAGAAAAGTTCTACATGGTTTTATTTAGGTAAATTCAATAAAAAACAACAATTTATGCCTCATAATAACACTGCACAACAGCACCAACAACTGTTGCTAATTTCCGCCTTGTTTTTTAGAGAACAGGGTTAGAATTAGGGTATCTCAGCCCACGAGCGTTCTCTGTCAGCATAAAGACTGTCTCTTGTTAATAACACGAATGTGGTGTAGACATGGCACCTTTCCTGGAAGGACTGGGGGTGGAGGTGGCTCAGGAACTCTGTTCTAGCTCCAACACTCACAAGTGATATGACCTGGGACAAATAACATCTAGGTCCTGTGCCTTACATTTCTTCTACTGTAGGAATTCAACAGCCTTTAAAAACCTTTCCAGATCGTACACTTTATGTTCACTAGAACCTACAAATAGCAAATTCTCTATTTCCTGGCATTTCTGGACTTAGCCAATCAGTGATCATTTACATTCATAATGATGACCCTGTGGTAACAGACAGTGCTGATTTGCTCCCCAACACACCCCAAAAAAATTCACTGAGATTTAGGATGTGTCTAGCACTAATGATATTTTTTGTATACCAATGCTTTAAAAATTGGTGAAGCAGGACTGTTAAGTCCTATTTCAAGCCATCTCACAACAGTGCTGGATATGGGAGGGTGTCTGCCTTCTGTATTTTCACTCTGACGTTCCCCCATGAAGAATGCTTAATGATTTCAGGTACTTGGGATACAAAGCACTGAGTATAGCAGCACCTGCAGGCAGACAAGCACGATAATGAAAATCACAGCATTCAGGGACGCCTTGGAGGACAGTTACCCTGGTGGGGCAAGATGAGGCCACATACTGCATTTTGGCCCTGGCCTGGGATGGCCCTGTCAGTCCTAATGGAATGCTTTTAAGTCCTGGTTGCCTATTAGAACCACCTGGGGAGATGAAAAAAGAAGGCCCCAACCTCAATGACAGGATTTTTTAGTTTGAGCTAGGCCTCCGGCTTGGTTCTTTAAGCTCCACGGTAATTGTAACGTGCAAAGCAAGGCTGAGAAGGACAGTGCCAGTCAGTGGCTCATGAACTTTAATGTGCACACCAGATAGCTGGGAAGTACACGAAAATGCAGATTCTGACTCAGAAGGTGGGGGTAAGGCCTAAAATCCCACGCCTCTCAAGGGATCTTACGTATTGCCAATGCTGCTGGCCCGTGGGCCACAGTCTGAGTAGGAAGGGGCTAGATAATTTCATGCAGCAGCACCTACAGAAAGGCACCTAATACCCTGCCCTGTTGAAGAGCTGAACAGTAATGCAGCTGTTCTCAAAGCACGGTCCCGAGGTAGCAGCAGAGTACCTGAGGACTTGTTGCAAAGGCAAAAATCTCAAGGCCTACCTCAGACCTACTGAGTCAGAAAAACGGGGACGGAGCCCAGCGTTCTGTGTTAACAAGCCCTGCAGGTGACTGATGCAGGCTAACGTTTGAGAAGCACTGATAATAACGGCTACTGCTCGTTGAGCTCTCACTACATGTTAGGTAGTGGGCTAAGAACTCTGCACACGACTGGATTACCAAGTCTTCATAAGGACCCCATGTATGCATGACAAAACGGAAGCTTACAGACAATAAGCTGCCGGGATTCACACAGAGGCTAAGAGTGGAACTGGGATTTGAACCCAGATCATGTGACTCCAGAGTCCAAGTTCTTGGTCCTTGAGAGGTACTGCCAACACCCAGTAGCACCCACCTGTGGGTACCGCCTCACTATGAAGACCCAATATATCGAAAACAAACAAATAAACAAACAAACCATGAGTTTCCACTTCACCTATCTGGACAAAGACCCACCCAGCTGAATACCGACAGAATGAAAAGCCCTGCTTTGTGCCAGGCAGAGACACTGAATGACAACCATAAATACTTACCATATCCTGGCCGAGGGGTGGCAGTGAGTCCAGCTCGCTGAGGTCGTCCTGGGCCTGCTGGACAGCGTGCATGCTTGTGTTGATGGTCCCCATGAGGGCCTGCTGGGCCGAGGTCTGCAAAGGCAGAAGACCACAGCCGGTCATAACCTCTCTCCTGGGACTGACACCACCCTTTACACAAAACAAGGCCCAAAAGAACTCCGGGCTCAAGACCGAGTGGCCCACAGTGTCTCTCAACATCCCCAAGCACCTGCCATTTCAAGCAGAGGCTGGAAATAGAGATTGTTATTAATAGAATGCTCAATATGGGTGTGTGCAGTAGAGAGGTTATAATCAGGAGAGTGTGGAGAGCTTAAGTAGCTGACAAGAAGACTCAAAGAGTCCTTACAGGGGGCTACTCCACTCTTTGAGTACTGAGGACAAACGATCTCATGCATAGGAAATGTGTTACACCCCAGAACTGAGCTTAGTAAGGAAGAAAGGAATTCACTCAAACCTATAGTCAACACGGTTCTTCAGAGTCAAATTACTTCTGAGCTTTCAGGCTTTTCAGCTTTTATAAAGTTCTTCCTCAGCAGCACAGGATTCCTGAGCAGGCAGGCCAGCAGTGGCAAGCAGCAAAGATCCGCTCAGGGGAAAGTGTGGATCACTACAGACCCAGTCTATTTCTCAGACCCGCTGAGGGGTACCCTGAGCTAATTAGCAGCTTGAGGCTGTTAAGGCAAGGAAGCAGGGCTCTCTACCTCTGTATCACCAGTCGCGTGGAGAGGTCACCTGTGATCCTACAAGGGAGTTACTAAGACACCCCATTTAAAGAGAGCACCGGGGAGCCAGGCACTGGGACCAGGCAGCTGAAGACGCATGGCTCAGATGGGAAAGAGTGAGAATGTGATGGTGCACACAAGCTCTCCCGAGGCCTGGTGTCTCTCCCTGCACATCAGAGGCAGCGTCCTGGTGCCCAGGACCAGCGTGGGGGAAGCCTCACCAGCGGGGGCATGTGCCCTCGGTGCATCTGCCCAACCATGACCTGCTGCTGTGGTGAGGGCATGCTGCCCACGTTGAAGGTCTCGGGCCCGCTGGAGCCTGAGCGCATCACGGCGGGCAGTGCCACGGAACCGTGCTCCACCTTCCCGGTCCGATTGAACTGCTGCTGCAAGATGGTGGACCTGCAGGGGACAGGGGTTTGGTCACTGCGGGGTGGCCACTCACATGCAGTGTAACGTTAAGATACCATAGTTGTCACAGCTGTTTGCTGTGTTGCGCTGTGGAGGCCAATTCAAAAGAGGCATATGCAGAAGGAATTGTGAATGAAGCAGCACCAAAATACTCAGGAGAACCCTGAGAATAATCTTCTTATTAATATAAATAACCATGCCCAGCTGGTTCATGATGGTATGCAATTACCTTTTCTTGGGGACCAACCCCCTACCCTGCCCTCCGGCCATTGTTACATTTCTAGAACGATGATGTTCCAGGTGCAGGTACAAGTTTTGGATGCATTGATCTATTAGCTGGTAAATCCCACCTGAAAGAGCATTCATTCAACAAATACCTACTGTGGGCCAGGTTCTATTCTAGGCAGTGGGGACATAGGTCATTTAGCCTCAGACTGAAAGAAGTATAGAAAAGAACTAAAAGAGAATCTCCCAGAGGTTAGCTTTCCTCCCCCAGGTCCAAGCCCACTGACCACAGAGGGCATTTAAACACCTCTGGAGCCTTGAGATAGGACAGACTTTGGCACTTCCTCCAGATGATTTCAACAAAAGTCTAGGAAGATTCCTAGGACATCTAGTAAAAAAAAAAAAAAATCAATTTTTTACTTTTGATATATGTTTGTAAGACGAGTGGTAAGGACTTTGAGCATATGAGGGTGGACTGTCTGTGCAGCAGCCCAGAGGACAAACCCCATACAGGGAGAGTCTGGGGGGGTGTGTGGGGGGCAGATTTGGTGAGCAGCTGCATTAACGGACCAGGCCTCTGTTCCAGGTTCTCCAACCATCACAGATAATTCCCTATTGCACAGGGCAAAGCTCATGAGCCATGCTAGGATACCAGACAGCAGGCAAGAACAGGAATGTCTGTGGAAGGGTTGGCATTAGGAAGGGTAGATGTGGGGACTCTAGGAGGAAGTCAGCTGTGTCCTGTGATCTCAGCCCAAGTCTAATGCAGGGAGAAGTGGCAGGTCTTGTGATGGAAACCAACCTGGACCATTCTTCCTACTTGCCTTGATCAGACCCCACCATGAAGCTCCAGGCAGTGGGAAGGGGCTTCAGTGGTAAAAGGCAATAAAGAGTTTCAGTGCTCTGGGCTCAGACACTTAATCAGCTGCTCTTAGAAGGACAAGTGCAGCAGAGTCCTCGAGGGGAACAACTCACCCTGCCAGAAAGCACTAGCTTACTGATTTCCATCTAACAGTCATTAACAATTCCAAGGACTTAAGGTGCTCTTCAAGAGGGTAGCACATACGTGAAATTCATCACACATGAGGTCTGTTTCTAAATTGTGTACTAAAATAGAGGACAAATGGAAAAGCACCTTCAAGGTGATTATGATGCAAGTGATAGAGTATGGAAATGCTCAAGAAGCAATTACTATGACTTAGCAAGTTCAAGATGCTTGAATCTGCTAAAACTTTCTGGCAGCGTACTGTAAGAAACATCACAAGATCTGAGGTAACTCCTGACTCTGCCTCACGTGTGCATCTCAAGCAACTTCCATGAGCTTTGGTTTCCTCTGTCATGCACAGGCGGTAACATCTGGTCTACTCCTTACATCGGGGGTTGTTATCGGGGTGAAATGAGACAGCATGCTAGACACAGAGAGTAAAGTGTGGGCAAGAAAACTTATTATCACAATGCTCTATGTAACATAAGGGGAGCAGCTGCGCATATCTCCCCAAAGTACCACTTATTAGATGTTACTTAATTTTAATAAATTTCAGTTTCCTTACCTATAAAATGGGGTTGAGACTGTTCTGAATTGAAAATGATGATGTTCAGAACAGTAAATACTTATGATGTGCCAGGCGTTGTTTCATGTGCTTTATTAATAATTCAATCATCAAAATAAAGTATGTAAGGTGGTACTATCATTTTTCTCGTTTTATAGTTGATGAAGGGGTAGAGGAAATTTGTAACGTCCCCAAGCCCACACATTAATAAAGAGACCCAAGGGGTTCCTGGGTGGCTCAGTTGGTTAAGCATCTGACTCTTGATTTCAGCTCAGGTCATGATCTCAGGGTTGTGAGATCGAGCCCTGCCGTTGGGCTCTGCACTGGGTGTGGAGCTTGCTTGAGATTCTCTCCCTCCCCTTCTGCCCCACCCCAGTTTCTCTTAAAAAAAAAAAAAAAAGAGAGAGAGAGAGAGACTCTCAAGATTTGAACCCAGGAAGTCTGGCTCCAGAGTCCATGTTTTAACCACTTCCCTTTACTGCCTCATGACACATGTGGCATACAGCAAGAGCGTTTTATAAACAATAACTCCTCCGCTGCTAGACCTCTGCCCCAAAAGGCACAGAACTGAACAGAAGCCCACTCTCCAGCCTTTGACGAAAATGACACACGTTAGGAGCTTTAAATGAGCAACTGCAGAACAGGATTCATGAACACTCACTGTGTCTAAAGACGGAGTTACACCTTGTTCTGTGTATCCCTGAAATCCACAGCCTCCTTCCCCCAACAAGATACACTCAACACTGATAATGATGGTCTGGAGACCACCCTTTAAGAAGCAAGACTCATTATATCATCCACTGCTGTCTCCCCTTCTGATGGACTTCAGGGCAACAGACCCCAGAGTTGGCACAAGGAAACCTGCCCATTTAGGGAGAAGGCTGGTTTTTCCAGCACTTTCTTATAAATACTTACTTTTTCGGGGAAACAGACTCTTCCAGCATAGTCGACTCTTCATCCCCCTCTAATCCAAATCTGTCTTTACTTTGTTTCTGAGGTAAAACAAAACAAAAAGTAAACTCAGCAGGTTTGATGCAAGAACCTGTTAAGATACCTTTTAAAAGGAGCTACAAAAGCAAAAATATTCAGGTTTACCCAAAGTTCTTTGTATCCAAGTAGGTGATGGGTGAACAAATTCAAAAATAACAAAAAATAAATACACTGTTTAACACAATACAGAGATATACGCCTTCTGTGTTTATTACTGCATCCACTAAATTTCGAACAGTTAAAATCAAGACACAGATACTGACGTTCCAGATGAACTTAGTTATTTCAGAGGGCTGTATCTTGAAGTCTTTGGTAGTCTGTCTGTATACCACTTTGGTATATATCCCCACTAAATTTGGTAAAAATTTGGTAAAAATTCATGAAATCTGGTAGTTTGGTAAAATTCACGAGGAACGCCAGGGTGGCTCAGTCGGTTGGGCATCTGACACTCGATCTCAGCTCAGGTCTTGGTCTCAGGGTCATGAGTTCAGGCCCCAGAGTGGGCTCCATGCTGGGCATGGAGCCTACTTCAAAAAAATTCATGAAAAATATGAAGAACATTTTCAGACCCTCAACCTAGGATTCTAAAGAGGCTGGAAAGCATAACTACCTAGAGAGGAAGATGCTGAGGGGTTAACTAGTCCCACTCATTAGCTAAGTGAAGCCCTACTGCTCATTACCTGGCAATAATAATATAAATATGAATTGCAGCTAAAATGGAAATTCTTGTAGGATCTTGAGGTTAAAGACTGCACACTCAAGCAATCTTAACATTAAGATTAAATTAGTGAATCAAGTACCTTAAATTAGGGTTGTTTTGTGTTGTTGTTTTTTTTCCCAGGCAGCAGCATGACCTAAGACAGTGTTTTTAAAAAAGCAGCTTTTCCAATTTGTATCAGTATGAAATACCTTTTTGAGGATGATGTCAATGTAGCCTGCAATCAGCTGGGATATCTGCTCGCCTTCAGTGGTTTGTACTGAATAGTAGCTTTCCTGATACTCCCCAAAATCCTGGGGAAAAAAAAAAACAGCATTAGAAGAAATATAACTACATCATATAGCTACAGTTTTAAAGGTAAAGAGGTCTAGTCCTGGAACAAAAGGGCATAGTCTCACTTTTCTCCTCTCTTCCCCTCTAAACACAACTGGATACTCTAAAATTTGTTCAACAAACAATAGTCAAAGGGCTCTGACAGTTGGAAAGGTAGATTGACCGGGGAGCACAGTACTTGAGAAATCATACTCTCATAAATTCTTAGGTTTTCTTTTATATCCCATTACCCCCAGGTGGGTGCCTGAAACCCAGAACCTTCCACAGGCAGGGTTTCAAAAGCCTGTACCTTTTCCACCAAAGGACCAGGAGAGGAGAAGCCCAATGGAGATCTATCTGCAAGCCTCAAACCCATTCCACAACCTGGGCCGATGCTCACCAGCAGCTGCAGAGCAGTAAAAGCCCAGGCCATCCCAGCCCCAGCTCCACAACCCAGACAGGCAGGTGGTCTTGTCCTTTTGCAACAGTGGTCACGTGAAACCTTATGTCTTCCTGACCTCCACCTAATGCCATAAACAGAGACAGGCCCAGTAGCTTCAGCCTATCCCAAAAAAGGTCACCCAGCAATAGCAGGTGGTCCAAGGAAGTGCCTTCACAAACAGTGCCATCAAGTTTTGAGCAAGAACCCGGCAGTGTCAAAACAGTCCAGAGCAGCACTACAAATCCCACAAAAGGAGAGAACACTACACTAAATCTAAATAAGATGACTGTCTGATAAAACAGAAGATTTAAGTAAGATCAAGAGTCTCCTAACTTAATAACCATAATGTCTAGATACAATTTAAAAAATCACTACTCATATCAAGAACCAAACAACTATGATATGAAAAAGAAAAGATAATCGATTGATGCCAATATAGAGATGAATCAGATATTGGAATTATCTGATAAAATTTTAAAGCAACCATGATAAAATGTTTCAACAATCAATTACAAATTCTCCTGAAACAAATAGGTTTCAACAGAGAAATAAGTCAGAAGAACCATATAAAAATTATAATACTGAAAAATCCAATAACCAAAACTTAAAAACTTACATGATAAAGTAGTGTGGTGATGACAGAGCATAGAATCAGTAGACTTGAAAACAGATTAATTTAGTTAATCTCAACAGCTAAAAGAACACAGACTCAAAAAAAGACAAAAAACAAAAAACCCATAAGCCAGACCTTCGGGGATCTGTGGGACAATAAAAGATATAATATTCATATCATCAGAATCCCACAGTAGGAGAATATGGGACAAAATAAGTATTCAAGAAGCACCTGGGTGGCTCAGTTAGTTAAGTGACCAACTCTTGATTTCAGCTCAGGTCATCATCTCGGGGTTGTGAGATCTAGCCCCGTGCTGGGCTCTTCACTCAGTGGGGAGTCTGTCTGAGATTCTCTCCCTCCCCTTCTCCCTTTGCCTCTCCCCCCATCAACTCACATGTGTGTTCTCTCTCCTCTAATAAATAAATACATCTTTTTAAAAAAAGTATTTGAAGAAACAACGGCTGAAAATATCCCCAAGTTAAAGACATATACCTACAAACTCAAGAATCTGAGCATATTCCAAATACAATGAATCCCGAGAAATCCACACCAAGAACTTTAGAAAGTGACATGTTACCTACAAATGTACACCAACTTGAATGACAATTTCTAATCTGAAACCACGGAGGCCAGAAAGAAGCAGTACATTTCTCAAACGCTAAAAGAAAGAACTGTCAATGTCTAATCCTATACCTGACAACACGATCCTTTATGAATGAAGGGGAAATAAGGAAATTCTTAGGAGAAGGAAAGCTAAGAGAACTGTTTTTAGCAGATCTACCTACCTTTAAAGAATGGCTAAAGGAAGCACTTCAAACACAAAGAAAATGGTAACAGGAGGCTGGGAAGGTTAAAAAGAAAACAACAGTGGGATAGATAAAAAATAGAAAGGAATGTAGTAACTTATCCTTCACCTCATGAGCTTTACTTAATCATATTCTATGGTTGCACAAAAGTTTTAACACCACCTCACATGGTGTTCAATATATACAGAAGTATTTCTTTGAACAATTATATTCAAAAAGTGGGGATTGTAAAGAGACCTAAATAGAAGTGAAGTTTCTATGCTTCTCTTGAAGTGGTAAACATCCACAGCTGTGGGTTATAGTTCATTTCTTACATATATGGTAATACCTAGATCACTAAGAATGTTAAGCAAAGAGATATGCTCAAAAACATTATAAATAAATCAAAATGGAACTCAAAAAAGTAACCCAAAAGAAGGCAAGAAAAACAGAGGAAAAAGAAATGGTGGGGATAAACATAAAAATATTATAAAATGGTAGACTTAAGCCCTAACATATCAATAATCAGACAAATATAAATGGTCTTAATAAGCCAATTAAAAGAGACAGACCAAGTAGATTTTTAAAAAAGCACAACCCAACTTTATGTACTGTGTAAGAAACTTGTCTCAAATATAAGTAGGTTGTAAGTAAAAGGATGGAAAAATGTATCATGCAAACATTTGAAAAATCATGAGTGGCTATATTAAGATTAAACAGATTTCAGAGAAAACAAATTTACAAGGAATAAAAGAACTAAATGGTAAAACAATTTCTCCACGAAGATAACAGAGGGATCTTCAATGTACATGTAAGCACCAAACAGAGCTTCAAAATACATGTGATAAAAACTGAAAGGAAAAACAGAAAAATCCGCAACTGTTGTTGGGATAGAGAAGACTGGAACAACATCAACGAACAGGATCTAACTGACATTTACCTAACACTCCTGTCAAGTACTCACCGAACATTCTCCTAGAATGACCATATCCTGTGATATAAACCAAATCTTAAAACTCTAAGACTTGAAATTATGCAGAGTATGTCCTTTGACCATAACAGAATTGAACTAAAAATCAATAATAGGAAGACAACAGGAGAATCTCCAAACACTTGGAAATTAAATTAAGGCTCAGAGTAGAAAGAAATAAGACATGTTATAAACTTTAATCCAACTTTAATAAACATCATTGATATTCATTCTCTCTTGTACTTGAGGTAGTTACTGTGACTCATAACTATTTCTTACTTATCTTTAAAACAACTTTTTGTTTTCAACAAAATGGGACTTGGACCTAGTTTTCAAAAACCAATAGCACTAAAAGGTACATAACAAAACACAGTGGGCCCCTGCCCTACCCCTTCCTATCTTCACTTTCCATCCCTCCCAACCCCAAAGGCAACTACTTTGAGCCCTTTCAGCAGTTTCTTCTAGTATTTCTAAATAACATATTTATATTGATTTGATTTTTCTCTTTTACAAGTTATCCACAACTTCCTACCATGGAAGATGAGGATGCAGTTCTTTAAGTATGAACACACCCTTCTTAAGGGACATGCAGGTGGAGCTCCTCCTGACTATAGGAGGCAAGAAGGTATACCTCCTGATGATTAGTTCCAACTGGCAAGAGTCTATCCACCAATGATCAAACTAGATAACTAAAGACTCCCTCCAAAACCCCTTCCTTACACCTTTTTTTCTGATGACCTATTATGAGACCTTACCTAGATACAAGCTAATATTTCAAGTATCCACTAGACCTGGAGAATAGTACACTTCAGCAGTGCTAGGAGACGGATAACTTTCAACACTGATTTCTCTTTTTGCTCAACTTGCCCTACAAAATAACAACCCTATCAATTCTCACAGGTCAATGTGGCTATAGTTAAGATAATAACACAATTATAATCTGCTAAGAGTAACTATTAAGGTTGGGAGGAGGAATTCAGAAGTTTGAAGGCCTGGGATGACTACATTCTCCCTGCTTTCCATGTACTTCACACTGAGAATTTTATCAACATCACCTTGTTTGATCTAAGTACCTCTGTGAAATAGGTATTATGATTCCCATGTTAAAGCTAATGACATTAAGGCTCAGAGAGGAGACATAACTCTCTCAGAAATGGAAGATGACCAGCTGCTTTTGAATACTACCCCAAAGTCTATGCCATTTCCTCTATACAGTATGTTGTTTCCAGGCAGGCTGGGAAAACACACTTCAGCAAGGTGTCACAATGCTTAGGAACTTCTAAAACAACTAGAGATGAAGAGACAGTCTTTGATCAGCCTATGAGCATAAGAAAGTTTCCTTTCAGGGCATGCTAGAGACAGCATCAGGAACTCAGAAGACTGGACCAGTCCCCGCCCTCTGTGGACTGCCACCATCTGTCCCTGTGCACATTGCTCTCTAAGGCCAGGAAAACCCATTGGGCTCGTATTCTCTCTACCACACCACGGTACTGCCCAAGGCCATGTTGGTCTTCCCTGTTTCCAGTGCATACCAGGGTGAAGCTTTTGGGCGAGGCTGCCCAGCGCTTAACCGTGGTGAGTGGCCACTCCTGCAGCACTTCCTTGGTCTTCTCATCCACACGCATCACTGAGTCCTTGGTGATACCCAGCAGGCGAGGCACCAGCTTATTCTTGCCTTTCATCTTTTCCTGAAACAGGAAATACCAAGGGTTAGTGCTCTTCCTCTGAATACATACTTGATTTTGCCAAGTCATCAGAGATTTCATGATGTCTTACCTGAGGTCACCTACATATACAATGTTTCAAAATAGGTAGGGCTACTAGAAAACCAGGGTTTTGGGACTAGGTGAATGACTCATTAAACTAAAGACATGGAAGCTAAAACAGGGACATCAGAAGACTGGAAAGATCCACAAAGGCACGCTTCCTGAAAAGAGAAACTGTTTAGGAGGGCAGGTTGCTCCAAAAATGGACTGTGATGGATAGAAGGGACAGAACTGAGAAGATATCCAGAGAAACAGAAGTTAAGGTGAATTCCAAATATTATCACTTCTAGTAGCCAACTCAATAAATATCAAAAAAGGTTTAACATGCAATTTAAATATGGCACGTTAGCTACTTAGAATTAACTAAAACTGCCAAAGTGAATCTTCTCATTAAAAGAGACACAGACCTTTTTTTAAATCTCCTAAATACATTTCCATTTGAAATCTTTGTTTTGGTATTTGTATGTATATCTACTGACTCTGAAAAAGCCTTTTATGATTAGCTTTAATAATTTAATAGTAATCATGCCTATTAAAATAATGGATCCCTACCTCACACTCATGCCAAAACAAATTTAAGAGAGATTAATAATTTTGGAAGAATATATAGGTGGATATTTTTGTGATTCCTGGAATTTTGTGATTCCAGATTCAAAATAAACAAAACTCATAAAGGGAAAGAACATTTTTAAATACAAATAAACAGACTTTGATACATCTAAAAAAGAGAGGGAAAGTAGGAGAAAAAAGAAACCTCACTGTAAACAAAATTAAAAAGCAAATAACTAGGGATAAATATTTACAATTACGATAGTGAAAGACTTTATATACTGTATATGTGGAAGGTTATCACAGATCGACAAAAAAAACTGGCAAAGAAGAGAAATAGATAATGTGTTTAAAATAATAAAGTAGGCTTTCCTTTGGGGGGGGCAAGGAGAAGAGGGCAGTGGAGTAGGAGGACCCTAGGCTTGCCTTTCCCACAAATATAAGTAGATAACTATTGGCTCATCATAAATATCCTCAAAATTGACCTGAAGACTGGCAGAACAAACTCCACAACTACAGGTAGAGAAGAGACCACAAAAAAGAAGGTAGGAAGTGTGGAGATGCAGCTTGGGAGAGAAATGGATCATGGTCACTGTGCTGGGGAGAGAGGGGTGATTGTGGAGAAGGGTTAGAGATAGACTAGTACATAGGGGACCACATGGGGGGGGTGTGGGAATCCCCATAGCAACTGCCTTGGAAAGAGAAAGGGGTCAAATTTCATGAGTTCTTGCAACAAGTGGAGCTTAAAGCCCGGAGATTTAAACATCAATGGGCGACTAACATAATATAATAAAAAAAAATCATTAAAAAAAAATAAAATAAACATCAACGGGAGTGGATGAAGAGTCTCAAGGGCACTGGGGCTGATCTTGGAGAGAAGGCATGGCAAAAAGCCCATGGGCATACAGCATAGAAACAGCTGGGGAACAGAGTGGAGAAGTTAGTTGCTCATCTCAGAGCACATCCCAGAGAGGCAGTGTTCACAGAGAGACCCCCATGGAACAAAAGAGCTGGCTGATACCATTTCCCTCCCATGCTGGTCAGCATAAGCACAGTGCCACCTGTGGGAATCAGTGCAGCATCAACACTTGCTACCTGACTTGCTTACAGCAAGCCCAGCTCCCTTCCTCCAGCCCCCACACACTGGTAGAACCATCCTTTACAGTAGCACTTGCTTCAGACCCAGCACAGTAGGTCTCTTGCCCCAGAAGACAGATGCAAACCCCTGTCCACACCATGTCTCCCGACCTGGGAGTTTTACAGGGCCTTGGTTCTGGTGGCAGTGGTGACAGGTGTCATTTAACAAGGACATCAGAGCACATCTAGTTAAAACATGCCCCAATTACGAGGACTAAACACTGCCCACAACAGCCAAAGAGAGCCTCTGCAGACAACTGGCCTGTAGGACAAAGTGGCCAGGACTCAACAGCAGAGTGTACACAGCACACATCAGAGACACTCTAGGAAGCACCAGGCCCTGAGGAACAGAGGATACTATAATGTAGAGCACTAGAGGGCCTCTTCTTCATAAAGCCATTACCCTCAAGAATAGGAGACATAGCTGACATTCCTAACACACAGAAACGGGCACAGAGACAGACAAAATGAGAAGACAGAACAATTTGCCCCAAATGAAAGAATAGGACAAGGCCACAGCCAGAGATCTAAGGTAAACAGATATAAGTAATATACCTGATAGAACATTTAAAACAATGAGTATAAGTATACTTAGTGGAATGAGAAAAGAGTGGACAGTATCAGTGAGACCATTAACACAGATGAGGAATAATATAGCAGAGATCAAGGGCTCGATAAACAAAATCAGAAATAAGCTTGATGGAATGAACAGCAGGCTGGAAGAAGCAGAGGAATGAATTAATGACCTAGAAGACAGAGTAATGTAAAGTAATCAAACTGAACAAAAGAGAGAAAAAAGAATTATGCAAAATGAGAATACACTCAGGGAACTCAGTGACTCCATCAAACATAATAACCTTCATATTAGAGGAGTGCCAGGAAAAGAGAGGGAAAAGAGGGCAGAGAATTTATTTTAAGAAATAATAGCTGAAAACTTTCCTACTCCGGGGGAAGGAAACAGATACACAGATCCAGGACGAAGAGAGAACCCCCAAAAAATCAACAAAAGCAGATCTACACCAAGACTTATAATTAAAACGGCAAAATACAGTGATAAAGGAAAAATATTAAAAGCAGCGAGACAAAAGAAGCCAGTTACATACAAAGGAAACCTGCAAATTTTTCAGCAGAAATATTCCAAGCCAGAAAAGAGTGACATGATATATGCAAAGTGCTGAATGGGAAAAACCTACAGCCAGGAATGTTCTATCCAGCAAGACTATCATTCAGAAGAGAAGAAGAATAACGAGTTTCCTAGGCCAACAAAGAATAAAGGAGTTATCACTAAACTAGCCCTGCAAGAAATACTAAAGAGGATTCTTTGTGTGGAAATGAAAGACCAAAAATGACAGTATGAAGATAGGAAACACGAAAGCAGTAAAAATGAGTATTTCTGTAAAATATCAGTCAAGGAACTTACAAAATAAAACAGGATACCATATACCTAAAATGTGGGAAGGAGAGTAAAGAATGGGTTCAAACATAAATGACCATCAACATATAGACTGCTATATGCAGAAGAGATTACATACAAACCTAATGGTAACCACAAATCAAAAACCACTAATAAATATGCAAAGAATAAAGAGAAAGAAATCCAAATGAATGACCAAAGTAAAAAAAACCAGCAAAGCATTAAAGAGAGAAAGACAAGAAAGGATCAGAGAAAATCCTCAGAAACAACCAAAAAACAAGTGATAAAATGGCAATAAATATATAACTGTTAAGAATTACCTTGAATGTAAATGGACTAAATGCTCCAATCAAAAGACACAGGGTGACAGAATGGATTAAAAAAAAAAACAACCAAGACCCATCTATATGCTGCCTACAAGAGACTCATTTTAGACCTAAAGCCGCTTGCAAAATGAAAAAGAGGGGATGAAGAAACATTTATCATGCACATGGATGTCAAAAGAAAGCAAGAGTATCAATACTTATATTGGACAAAATAGACTTTAAACAAAGGCTATAATAAGATACAAAGAAGGAGACTACATAATAATATAGGGGACAATCCAACAAGAAGATCTAACAATTATAAATATTCATGCACCCAACACAGGAACACCCAAATACATAAAACGGTTAATAACAAACATAAAAGAACTAATTGATAATAATAACAATAGTAGGGGACCTTACCGTCCCACTTACATCAATGGACAGATCACCTAAACAAATAATCAATAAGGAAACAGTGACTTTGAATGACACACTGGACCAGGTGGATATAACAGATAAATTCATCATATTCCATCCTAAAACAGCAGAATACACATTCTTTTCAAAGGCACATGGAACATTCTCCAGAATAGGTCACATATTTGACCACAACAGAAGTCTCAACAAGTTCAAGAAGACTGAAATCATACCATGCATCTTTTCTGAACACAATGCTGTGAAACTTAAAGCCAACCACAAGGAAAACTCTGGAAAGACCGCAAATACATGCAGGTTAAAGAACATACTACTAAACAATGAACAGATCAGCCAGGAAATCAAAGAAGAAATAAAAATGTACATGGAAGCAAATGAAAATGCAATGGTTCAAAATCTTTGGATGCAGCAAAAGTAGTTCTAAGAGGGAAGCTTATAGCAACATAGGCATAACTTAAGAAGACAAATCTCAAAAAATCTAACTCTTACACCTGAAGGAGTTAGAAAAAGGAAAACAAACAAAACCTAAAGCCAGCAGAAGGAAGGAAATCATAAAGATTAAAGCAGAAATAATGCTATAGAAACAAAAAATAGAACAAATCAATGAAACCAGGAGCTGGTTTTTTGAAAAAAAATCAATAAAATTGATAAACTGCTAGCTGGATTTATCAAGAAAAATGGAGAAAGGACTCAAATAAATAAAATCACAAATGAGAAAGGACAAACAACAACCAATGCCAAAGAAATACAAACAATTGTAGGAGAATATTATGAGGGGTGCCTGGGTGGCTCAGTCACTTAAGCATCTGACCTGGTCTCAGGTCATGATCTCAGGGTCCTAGGATGGAGCCTGGGATGACTCTGCACTCAGTGGAGAGTCTTCTTGTCCCTCTGCCCCTCCCTCAACTCATTCTCTGTGTCTCTCTCAAATAATAAAATCTAAAAAAGAGAGAGAAAGAATATTATGAAAAACTATATGTCAACAAATTGGACAATCTAGAAGAAATGGGTAAATTCTTAGAAACATAAAAACTACCAAAACTGAAACAGGAAGAAACAAATTTGAACAGACTAATAACCAGCAAAGAAATTGAGTCAGTAATCAAAAAACTCCCAACAAACAAAAGTCCAAGACCAGATGCTTTCACAAATGAACACTACCAAACATTTAAAGAAGAGTAATACTTATTCTTCTCAAACTATTTCAAAGAAAGGGGGGGGAAAAAAAAGGAAAGGAAGGAAAGCTTCAAAATTCATTCTATGAAGCCAGCATTACCCTGATACCAAAACCAGATAAAGACACCACAAAAAAAGAGAACTACAGGTCAACATCTCTGATGAACACTGATGCAAAAATCCTCAACAAAATGTTAGCAAACCAAAACCAACAGTACATTACAAAAATCCCCTGCAATCAAGTGGGATTTATTCCTGGGCTGCAAGGGTGGCTCAGTCTTTGCAAATCAATCAACATGATACATCATGTCAATAAAGAAAGGTTAAGAACCACATGATCATTTCACAGATCATGCACAGATGCAGAAAAAGCATGTGATAAAATACAACATCCATTCATGATAAAACCCCTCAAAATAGGTTTAGAGGGAACATACCTCAACATAATAAAGGCCATATATGAAAACCCAACTAATGACATCCTCAATGGAAAAAATGAAATACTTTCCCCTAAGGTCAGGAACAAGACAAAGATGTCTATCCTCATCACTTTTATTCAACAGGTCTGGAAGTCCTAGCCACAGTAATCAGACAACAAAAAGAAATAGAAGACACCTAAACTGGTAAGGAAGAAGTAAAACTTCCACTATATCCAGATGACATGATACTCTACATAGAAAACCTGAACTCCACAAAAAACTGCTAGAACTGATGAACAAATTCATTAAAGTTGCAGGATACAAAATCAATGTACAGAAATCCATTGCATTTCTCTATACCAATAATGAAGCAGCACAAAGAGAAGAAAACAATCTCATTCACAGTTGCGCCAAAAATAATAAAATACCTAGAAATAAACCTAACCAAAGAGGTGAAAGACCTGTACTCTGAAAACTACACATCACTGATGGAAGAAATTGAAGACACAAAGAAATGGAAAGACATTCCATGCTCATGGATTGGAAGAACAGATAATTGTTAAAATGTCTATACCACCCAAAGCTATCAACACATTTAATGCAATCCCTATCAAAATACTAATAGCATTTTTTAGAGCTAGAACAAATGATCCTAAAATTTGTAGGTACCACAAAAGCAATCTTGAAAAAGAAAAGCAAAGCTGGAAGAATCACAGTTCTGAACTTCAAGTTACATTAAAAAGCTGCAGTACCTAAAATATTATGGTACTGGCATAAAAACAGACACATTGATCGATGGAATAGAACAAAAAGTCCAGAAATAAGCCCACAATTATATGGTCAACTAATCTTTGACAAAGCAGGAAAGGCTATCCAGTGGGAAAAAGACAGTCTCTTCAATAAATGGTGTTGGGAAAACTGGACAGCAACATGCCAAAGAATGAAACTAGACCACTTTCTTAAACCATACACAAAAATCAATGCACAATGGATTAAAGACCTAAATGTGAGACCTTAAACCATAAAAATTCTAGAAGACAGCACAGGCAATAATTTCTCTGTCATTAGCCATGGTTAACTTTTTTCTACATATGTCCCCTGAGGCAAGGGAAACAAAAGGAACAATAAACTACTGGGACTACAGCAAAATAAAAAGTTTTTGCACAGTGAAGGAAACAATCAACAAAACTAAAAGACAATCATGGAATGGGAGAAGATATTTACAAATGACATATCCAATAATGGGTTAGTATCCAAAATACAAAAAGAACTTATACAACTCAACACCCAAAAAACAAATAATCCAGTTAAAAAATGGGCAAAAGATATGAACAGACAGTTCTCCAAAGAAAACATACAGATGGTCAACAGACACATAAAAAGATGCTCATCATCCCTGATCATCAGGGAAAAGCGAATCAAAACTATAATGAGATACCACCTCACACCAGTCAGAATGGCTAAAACCAAAAACACAAGAAACAACACGTGCTGGTGAGGATGTGGAGAAAAAATAAGCCTCTTGCACTGTTGGTGGAAATGCAAATTGGTGCAGCCACTGTGGAAAACAGTATGGAGATTCCTCAAAAATTTAAAAATAGAACTACCCTAAGATCCAGCAATTGCACTACTGGGTATTTATCCAAAGAATACAAAAACACTAATTCAAAGGGATACATATATGCTTATGTTTACAGTGGCATTATTTCCAAAGCCTAGATATGGCAACAGCCCAAGTGTGCATCGACTGATGAATGGACAAAGAAGATGTCGTGTACACACACACACACACACACACACACACACACACAGGAATATTCAGCCATAAACAGTAACAAAATCTTGCCATTTGCAATGACAAGGATGGAGCTAGAGAGTATTATGCTAAGTGAAATAAGTCTGTCAGAGAAAGACAAATACTGTAAAATTTCACTCCTAAGTGAAAGTTAAGAAACAAAACAAATGAGCAAAGAGGGGAAAAGAGACAAACCAAGAAACAGAATCTTAACTATAGAGAACAAATTGATGGTTACCAGAGGGGAGGTGGGTGAAGGGTAAAATAGGTGATGAGGATGAAGGAATGTACTTATTGTGATTCGACCATGATTAAAATAAAAACTTAAGAAAAAAATTTAAAACAAGAAGGAAAAAAATCAAGTAAAAAACAAGCAATTAGATTAAGTTGTCACTTAATAAAATGGAGGTTTTTTTAAATTAATACTCAGAATTGAAGAAGGTATGAAAGAGGATTACTATGGATGGGAATTTAATGTGGCAAAACCCTTATGGAAGAAAATGCATCAATACTGATCCAAAGCTATAAAAATGTTCCCCCTCTCGGGTGCCTAGGTGGCTCAGTCAGGTAAGCGTCTGCCTTTGGCTCAGGTCATGGTCCCAGGGTCCTGGGATTGAGTCTCACATCTGCTCAGCAGGGAGTCTGCTTCTCACTCTCACTCTCCCTCTCTCTCAAATTAGTAAATAAAATCTTTAAAAAAATAAATAAAAATGTTCCCCTTTTAATGCAGCTTGTTTTTAGAAAGTTATTCAAATGGGCATTAAGGAAGGCCCGTGAAGATGAGTACTGGGTGTTTATACGCAACTGACGAATTATTGAACACTACATCTGAAACTAATGATGTACTATATGTTGGCTAATTGAATTTTAATGAAAAAAAGTTACTCAAAAAGAAGTTCTAAATGTGTGAGAAGATTATGTGTAGCTACAGTTTGTCATAGTGAACAACTGGAAACAACCAAAATTTTCAACGACAGGGGAATTCTTAAGTAAATTAGGGTATACCCAAAAAACAGACTATTCAGAACCACTAAAAACCATACAACTGAAAAACAAATGGATTCATGGCAAAAACTTTGCAATACAGTATAAAATAAAAACCATTTGTATAGCTTAACCCTACATGAAATAAAATTTTAAAAATAAATTTTTAAAAAATGCAAAATAAATTTTTAAAAATTTCATTATATGATAAAATGGTGACAATGATCATTTCAAGTTATTTTTATTATTTTCTTGTGCTTTTCCTTATCCCCCCAATTTCACTTAAAAAATCTATTTCTGGGGTGCCTGGGTGGCTCAGACAGTTAAAGCATCCAACTCTTGATTTCAGATCAGGTCGTGATCTCAGGGTTGTGAGATCAAGCCTCGAATCAGGCTCCATGCTGGTTGTGGAACCTGCTTAAGATACTCTCTCTCCCTCTCTCTGTGCCCCCTCCCCTTTTTTCTCCTTTTCTCGCTCTCTAAAAGAAAAAAAAATCTATTTGTACTGTTATCAGGAAAAAAAAATTCCCAAATATTTGCTGAAACCTAGCAATGCCTAAATCACTATTCTCAGAGGAATATACATACAAATTAGCACACAAAAATTCTGTATGTATACAAGGGGATAGGCAATTTTAAAATAACAGAAATGCGCTAGGTACTTAATAAATATTATCTACTAATTCTCAGGGCATCCTTCAAATATTGGTATCATCATCCCCATTTTGCAAATGAAGAGACCAGCAAACTCATCCAAGGCAAACAGTAGTGAGTGGTAAAGCCACGACTGGAACACAAATTTGAGTAGCTCAAAAATGTCTCTGACTTCAAAAGCAGACTGTCTACCACCATGTTCTCTACTCCGGTGAAAGCAATCAGAGAAGACAAAATCCCCGCTAGCCCCCATGGGCAGTTCGTAGGCCATCCGACAGTGAAGGCCAGGGCACACCTCCAGCTTCCTCCCGGGGGGCGGGGAGGAAAAGGATCGGGAATCTGTGTGGGTGTCTGACAAGGGGAACATGGCAGTGGAAGAATCTTAAAAAAACAACACTGAGAAGAGTCAGATTCTTTGTAAAGAGAGGCTGGTTCTGCAAGGAGTGAAATCAATGCAGGTGGACGATGCCAGCCGTCCAACTTGGCTTCAGGAGCCACACAGAGATTCAGGCGAAGAGGTTCTAGGCAGTTAGCCACACAGGGCTGGCAAGAGCCCGGCTGCTGGGACCCGGAAGGGGATCTGAAATAAAATATGGTTTGCAGCTGCTGCCTTCAGCCTTTTCCATCTGCACCTCCCAGCAGGCAAGGGGCTTTGGGGTGAGGGAACACAGAGTTGTGACGGATTGCCCTGGCTCTTGTCGAGCTCCTTCTGGACAGGGGAGGGAAGTCACAGGGAACATGCTAACAATTTACAGTGGGCATTCCATCAGAAGATCAGGATTAGGGAGGGGGACAGAAGAAACACAGAATATGCTGAAACCCAGCAACACAGACCACTGTCAAGGGATCAAATGATTTCAGGGCCTGTCCACAAAATGCAGAGCAGCTGGAGAAAGTTAGAGGCGTGAAAGCCTCAGCTCAGGGCTGGCTACACTGGTTCTTCCTCATGAAGACCTGCCTTAGACCCACAGTGGTGAGCCAGCATGTTAGGAGAGGCTTCCTCTTCCTCCCCGTACCCCCACACATCTCAGTCCACCTTACACCGGGCCTTGCCAACTTCAGCTACACAGACCAGTGTCCTTTTATCTCCAGTGAAGAAAGCAGGCAAGGCAGGCCCCGTGAAGTCCTGTCTCTCAAGGACTGACACACAGAGAGACTGTGGCTGCTGCTGTTCCGTAGAAATTTCTCTCCAGGTGGTCCTCATTAGGTTGGTTTTGTTTGGAAGATGTCTTGAGCTTGCATAACTTAGACACAGGAGAATGAATGCATTCTACCAAGAGGAGGCAGGATTCATTAACAAGCCCCGCCCCTCCACTTTCAAGCACATCTCAGCCATTACTGTGGCTTTAAACCATGACAGACTCTTGATTCTGGGAAACAAACTGAGGGCTGCAGAATGGGGGTGAGGGGTGGGGGGATGGGGTAATTGGGTGAAGGGCATTGAGGGCACAAGATGTGATGAGCAGTGGGTGTTATATGCAACTAATCAATCATTGAACACTACGTCAAAAACTAATGATGTACTATACGCTGGCTAACTTTATTTAAACAAATAAATATAAAAAACAAAAAACAAAACAAAACTGGTGACCGGCTATGGTCAGGCCTGCCCTTCTTACAGCTCTTCTCTCTGGTGTGGAGGTTGGCTGATTCTTACATCACCTGTGTCTTACGTGGGAGATTTAGAAGTGAGCGAAGGGATGCGAGTGGGATCTGCTTTGGCATTTTGGCTCTAGGCCCCGAACTTCAATGTGGCCTAAGCCTGTGATCCAGCTGTGCTCTCTAGAATTCTACCTTGGCTTGGTGCCAAAGTGCTGGCTTGTATGCTTTGCTGTGTTATCAGTACCCTTATTTCTTTCAGGGGCATGGAAGGAAGGGACAGCTGCTCAAGAGCAAAATGGTGTTAGGGGCGCCTGGTTGGCTCAGTCTGAAGATCATGCAACTCTTGATCTCGGAGTAGTGAGTTCAAGCCCCATGCAGGGTGTAGAGATTCCTTAAATAAATAAAACTTAAAAAAAAAAAAAGAGCAAAATGGTGTTAAAGATCCTGTTCATTAGCCATTTTTCTCTAACAACTGGTCATCTATTCAACTTGACTCATGATTCTGAGAGGCTCCAAACGCCCTCTGTGATGCTTTTACAGTTAAAGGGGAGAAGAGGGTCAGCTCCCCAGCTATCTCACACCTCAAAGCTCTGGCTGTGGCTACAGGGAAAGTTAAAAGACAAATTTATAGATGAGAAAGAAGGTTTACACAAGAATTTCCTGGAATGAAACAACATCCCTCGCAGGTTGTGGGAAACAGCTTACCATTGCTTATGGAGTTTTGATTAGTGTATCAAGATAAAATGCAAAAGATGTCAATATAAGAGGAAGACTCTAGACATTTATAGCTTCCACTCATTAAGCTCTTATATGCCACAGTCCCCTTTTCTCTATTTTCTCATTTAAACCTCATAAAAAGGCACACTTTTATAGGTGAGCAAACATGCACAGACAGAAGGTAATGTAACTTATCTAAGGTAAAACTAAGCGGCAAACCAGAATCCAAATCTAGGTGTTTCTTTTCAAAGCTTATGTTCTTAGCCACTGAGAACAGAACACTGCCACATAAAGCCGTTCCCTGTGGATTCATTAAATGGCTGATGTACATTCTCTACATCAAGAGTCAGCAAACTACAGGCAGTGATAACCCCAGCTTTTTGCCTGCTTTTTTATGACCTGAGAGCTAAGAGTGAATTTTCCATTTTTAAGCGGTTGGAAGAAAAAAAAAAAAAGCCCACAAGAGGAATAATTCTATGTGACACATGAAGATTATATGAAATTGAAATTTCAGAGCCCATAAATAAAGCTTTACAGGAACCTAACTGTGCTCATTCATTTACATATTGCCTATGGTTGCTTTCAGGCCACACAGGCAGAGGTGGCCAGTATGGCCTGCAAAGCCTAAGATACCATTTGACCCCTTACTAGAAAAGTTTGCCCACTCTCAGTCTACATCATGGGTGTTAAAAGCCAGTTACAAGTTGGAAGACTTAGGAGCCAGGGATAAGGGAGATGTGGGAAGGGTTAAGGGATCACCTAAAATTTATCAAATATCTTTACTTTCCAGGCGCTACTTTTTTTTTTTTTTTTTTTTAAGATTTTATTTGAGAGAAAGAGAGAGCAAGAGAGAGCACGAGCAGGGAAGAGAGCAAGAAGCATGTTTCCTGAGATCAGGGAGCCCGAGGTGGGGCTCAATCCCAGGACCCTGAGATCATGATCTGAGCCGAAGGCAGATGCTTAACTGACTGAGCCACCCAGGCACTACATTTCTTTATATACATTATCTCATTTAATCTTTAGAGTTCTGTAAGGCATGATCACTCCCATTTTTCAGATGAAGAAACTGAGACTGAGGGAGGTTATGGGTGTCTCTCAAAGTCACACAAGTTTCTGCTCTTTCCCACATAGAGGTATTCTAGCATCCTGGATGCCGGGCCAATCTTCCTGACTCCAACACCCAAGCACTTTCTTTTATAACAACAAAGTATAATGCTCTGAATATTAGGTCAACACGTTCATGGATATAGAAGAAAATAGGATAGAAGCACCTGTAAATATATATTACTACTCCGAGAATATCTATGATTAATCCTAAAGCTATATGGTATGATTAAGTGTGTTCAATATCAATATCTAAATGTTTCATAAATTATAATTTCCTTGACTTACTTAAATTTCTAATAGACTACACAAGCAGTGAATGAGAAACTAGAATCACTCACTTTTAACTTCCTAAATGATGCCAATGAAATTCCTTCACAATTAAATGGTATGTTTAGGTTGGGATTCTAGAGAAATCCGTTATTTATGCCTTTAAAAAACTTGTTATCCCTTAGCCATACAATTTTTGTGTGTGTCTGCTATTCTACATAGGATCTCTTTCATCCTATATTCTAAATGGTTGCACTTACCTATACACACAAACGTTATTTCATGTTGTTGACATATGTCTTGTACATTTACTTGACCAATTTACTCAAATTAAAAATAAATCTAAAAGTTTAAATGACTATATATTGTTATAGCATGTACAGAGATCTGTAGGCTGAAAATTATGCTAAGTGAATGGACTATTTAAAATTAACTCTTCCAATCCATGAACATGGGATATCTTTCCATTTATTTGTTATCGTCTTTAATTTCTTTCATTAGGGTCTTCAAGTTTTCGGTTTATAGATCTTTCACTTCCTTGGCTAAATTTATTCCTAAGTAATTTATTGTTTTTGATACTATTGTAAATGGAATTGTTTTCTTTCTTTTCCCAATTGTTCACTGTATATGAGGCCATCTTACTTGACCTACTGATCTGATTTATGAGGTTCATTAATCCATAGTATTAAATTACTCCTGAATTCTCATTGTACTACTTTGAAAATATGGCAAACTGCAGTCATGCAAACTATTTATCAAAATCAATTTTCGTTTTTGAGAGAGAGAGCATGTGTGCGCATGAGTGGAGGGGGTGAGGCAGAGGGAGAGAGAGAATCCTAAGCAGGCTCTAGCCCAGCAAGGAGCTCAATCTCATAACCCTGAGATCACAACCTGAGCTGAGGTCAAGAGTCAGATGCTCAACCAAATGAGCCAGCCAGGTGCCCCTATCAAAATAAATTCTAAAATAAAATGATATAAGACCACGGAGCAAAAAATTAAACTGAGCAGTTGTGCTCACTTTCATAAAGTGACAAAAAAGAAAACTAAAGAAAACCAAAATTTGAATACCTAACATGTATGTGAAAGTTAGTCCTGGCCTTTCTTCAAAGGGATGTAAGTTAAAAAATAAAGACTTGAAAAAAAGGAGAAAGGAAGGGAGAGAGGGAGGAAGGAAGGAAATTTCCTTACTTTCTTATTTTGCCTTAAATACTTTTGTAAAAGAAGTTTTCATTTAACCAAATCTACCAAGACCTTGCCATATCCAGAGGATTTGTGTTCTACCTCAAATTATTCTACTAACCATAGACCAATTTTTCCAAGACCCTAAATTAGCCTTGGAGAACATTTTATTTTTTCTGGACCCTGATGTTCAAGTGCTCTTCCTAATTACATGTAGTTTTCTGTGTGCTGCTTCCTAACCTATATGCACATCACTGAAACTGACTGTATCAAGTGTGATGGTATTAATGGAAAACAATACGAATACAAGAGATGAATTTCATACATAAAGGATTATTGAAAAACTCAAGAAAGAATGGGAACAGAGACCAAAGCATTGGGCATGCTCAAAATTTGTTTCATCTTTGTCCCTGTGAGGTATTGGAACTCATCTGCTATCAACTGTTCTTCAGAATAATAAATGAAAAGCAGCTTTTTCTTCTTAAGCAGATCTCGCCATCTGCTCATGGTAGGGGTGGGGAGCTAGGACGATGGAAGCAGGTGACTATAGCTCAGATGCGATCACCTCAGCTAAGGCAGCAGAACCATTCCAGGAAAATGGAGTCATTTGTACCTACGAGGTAGCAGCCCCATTCATAAATTCACTGATAGTTTAAAACACACACTAAATATGAAAAAAATTCAGCTTCTAAATGATTTTTCTGAGAACCAAAGTTATTCGCCTATGCTTTCATCATTTGCAAGGGCCCCAGCATTTTCGGGTGTAAAACCAAGAGCTGTCTGGTTTAAGTCACTCATGAAGTGTACCCCCTTCTTCAGTGTAACATCTTTGTTGTTCCTCACCCCAAATGAGGCAGCTTTCTTCAGTGAGTAGAGTCAAGAAAAGCATCTCTACCCCCCAACATCCTAGAGGACAGTGTAACTTTCTTCTTCTCTAGTTCTCTTTAGCAGTTGGGAAAACAAGCTTCTTAAAGCACCCTGACTCTGGCCTTGGGACTTCTGTCCCTGTAGGCAGCTGCAGCACAGTTGGTAACACTCTCCTCTGCTTTAAGCAACATGAGAAACTTCACATAGTGGAGTTTTCTTCCAGGGCCAAGGGCAAGAGGCAGGGAGCCAAGAGTCAGAGCAAAACAAGTGGAAATCAATGAAACCTATTAGTGAGATGACTAAAATAGAGTATGTGAGGTCAAGCTGCACAAAGGAAAGAAGCTAATGAGAGAGCTAATCAGTCCACCTAAGAACACACCCATCAAGGGCCTCAGTCTTGAATTTCAAAGACCCACCTCTCTCCTTCTAGTAGGAAGGCAAACAATTCCCATGAAATCAGATCTGAAGGCCACAGAAAATCCCAAAGCCCACCTGAAACTATACAAAGTAAGTACCGTATTTACTACATTAATTCGATTTGGTATGCAGTGATCAACAGCCTTCACTTAGTCCAGGGCACTCTTAGTAATCTCAAGTGAAACATTTTCAGAGGAAAAGTGATAGCAAGTAGACATAAACGCACCCCTTCAGTGACTTTATAGCAGCGACTGTGCCAAGCCAAGACACGAGTGCCTGGAGGCCCACAGCCAGCCAGGCTCACTCATTAGCCTTATAGCTTACATGCTTCGTGTCTGCCCCATGGGCTAAACTCAGGTGACCACTGAACAGATGCTACCTCTGCAAATGCTAGGGGTCTTGGGGCAACAAAGCAAGCTTGACAGCAAACACCCTGTGTGCCCTGCACCCCACCCAACTTACCTTCACCAGGAAAAAGGACACACCATACGTTCGGAGGGATCGGGCGAGTTTGACATACTTGACCTTGGCTTCTATTTCGCTCATCTCTCCACAGTTCTTATGCTCCTACAAATGACAGCAGCAAGGACCAGTTATTAAAGATCTGCCAGCACGTGGACTTGGTAGAGCTGGTTATGACATATGGCACATGCAGTTGCTATGAATGATCAGTCATTGACATTTGTGTTGGAGACCCCTCTGTGACACATGTACCAGCCGACCCAGGGTCAGAGCACAGAGAAAGCTCGAATGCAGGGCTTCTTAACGGAAACTGGAGCCCAAACTCCCTAGAGATTTTACACCTACAGGCAATAATTCAAGCTGTGTAGAATGGCAGACCAGGGTCCAAAGTGTAATCCACTTTTGGAAGAACTCCATACCCCCAAAGGTTCAGAACCAACACTTTCCATGAGAGCTAAAATAATGTTCTCCAGGAGACGTATCATTCTAACATCCACCCAAAATATATGGTCTTCCAAAGAGCAGGATATATAAATGCCTGCACGTCAGAGTGCCTGGAAACAAGCCTGTGTGCATTTTATACACACAAAATTTCTACTTCAACTTACATTTACATTTCAATACCGAAGACGACTTTAATATTTTGGATTCACTGGAGTGATTGTTTTATGGCAAAGTTGATGATGGGGCTTTTTTTTGTTTGTTTTCTGTTTGCCTGAAAGAGAAAACTCTCTGACGTTTAGGGAAAAAACCCTGAATTTTAAAAAGACACCAGTTTCCAAATTCTAAGCTTCAAAAAGGCAAATATCAGGACAAAGAAGCTACTTGTAGCTGCTTCTTCAGTGCATTTTAATAGCAAATCACCTTGTTTCAACACTATCAAGATAATGCCTTTGAAATTAAATGTATGCACATTTTTCTCAGAAGGACTAAGTAACCTTTAGCAAGAAGGCATGGATTAAGATAATAAATCTGCCCGAAGTAGAACTGTCAGCTTCTTTACTCCTGAGTCACTAATCATTTACTATATGAGCAGAGTACATGTACGGAGTACCAAACTAGCACATGCAGACGTCCCTCTCATACTAATAGATGAGGCTAGGGAGCGAGGAGAATAATAAAGTTCTGTACATTTCCAATACCTGAAATATTCTCTTTTCAGCTCCTCTCTGCTTGATATATTCTTTGGGCAGGAATTCCTTTAGACTGAGAGAGAGAACAAAAAATAATAATAATAATAAGCCATTTATTCTATGATGAGAAGGAAAGAAAAGAGACTTTTTTGTACAACTCAGTGAAGTCACTAACTCTTCCAGTATTTTATGGCACAATTCAGAACAGACTGCCAAATCACATAACACACTTAAATAGGGCACAAATATAAAACCAGTCTTATCGATACAAAGGATCAAACTAACATAGTTAAAGAATTTCCATGACATATTGTAAAGTACCAAAGCAAAGGGTGCAAGAGTGTACAGTATGCTATCCTTTATGATAAAGGGAGGAAGATTTTTTTTATTTTGGTTAATACATATTTCTAGGGGTGCCAGGGTGGTTCAGTTGGTTAAGCATCTGATTCTTGGTTTCAGCTCAGGTCATGATCTCATGGGTCGTGAGACTGAGCCCTGCATTGGGCTCTGTGCTCACTGGGGAGTCTGCTTAGATTCTCTCCCTCTGTCCCTCCCCTTACTCTTCCACGTGCACTAGTTCTCTCTAAAATAATAAGAAAATCTTTTAAAAATATACGTATTTTTAAAACAATACAAGCATATATCTAGTACTAATTAAAATGATTCTCTATGGGAAGAAGGGAAACACAGGGCGAAGGGAACAAAGATGGAAACGAAACCTCTGGATAACCCTTGCATTAGTTATCACTTTAGAACCACTTGAAATTACAAAGAGGGGAAAAATTCAACACCTACAAATCTAAAGCAAACTGAAACAAATGAAATTAACAGTAAATCAAGTTGATAGCATAGCCACAGGAAGAAAAATGATTTCAAATAACTTTGAAAAACAGTCTTTTGACTATACATCCCTAGTGAGATATGTATTAAAGATAAAATGAACCAGAGAAGACATTAAATATTGATAACATTATTTTAAAACAATACCCTCTCCCCTCCAAACACAAATACACATACACTACAAAATTAGGTCATTACATTACATGGAAGTATGATATCATATATAATTAGGATAAAATAAATGAGTAATTATGTTAGCTGTTAGAAACCAAACTTCTTAGCATCAAATAGATTAAAACAAAACAAAACAAAAAGTTAAATGAAAACCCTGTAGTCCTTGAATTGGAAATACTGATCTGAATGTCTGATTCATTCTTTTTCTGGAAAACATTTTTTAGTGTGTCCACTGAGGAAGCTAAGGGCAAGGACCATCTGGTGGCATTGCCAGGGCCTCGATCAGGTAGTCTCCAAATACTATTTCCCACTAAAAGGAATCAGGGATTCCTGGAGAAGTGACTGATTCTAACTCCAGGGCAGGAAATATATTAAACACTCCTGGGGCTTCTTATGCTTGAGATCAAAGAAGTTATCGAAATGACACTGGACTGACATCAAGGGGTAACCACTGGCCAATAACAGGATGATTCTTAAAACCTTAAACAAAGGAAAAGAAAGAACAATTATAATGAACCCACTACCCAGTCCAACAATTTTAATTCACAGCCATTCCTGACTTATCTACTCCTTCACGCCATCCCCTGCGCTGGATTATTTCCAAGCAAATCCTACACATCAAACAGTTAATTTCATGTGATGGGACAATGACAGGGTCAGAGAGAATGATGACCACAATGGGTAAAAGCAAAGATATGTAAAATCTCATAAAGATCCTTTATTTTTTTTAAATTTTTTTTAAAGATTTTATTTATTTATTCGACAGAGATAGAGACAGCCAGCGAGAGAGGGAACACAAGCAGGGGGAAGTGAGAGAGGAAGAAGCAGGCTCATAGCAGAAGAGCCTGATGTGGGGCTCGATCCCCTAATGCCGGAATCACGCCCTGAGCTGAAGGCAGACGCTTAACCGCTGTGCCACCCAGGCGCCCCTCATAAAGATCCTTTAAAATAATCACGGGTCACCTTAACTCCTACTGAAAACTGATAGAGAGTAACAAAGCTAACAAACACAGAAGGAATAAAAGGAATAAGTCAAGCAGAGAAAGACAATTATCATATGGCTTCACTCATTTATGGAACATAAGTAGGAAAATCGGTAGGAGAAGAAAGGGAAGGTAAACAGAAGGGGGAATGAATCATGAGAGACTATGGACTCTGGGAAACAAACTGAGGGCTTCGGCGGTGGGGGGGGATGGGATGGGATAGGTTGGTGATGGGTATTAAGGAGGGCACGTATTGCATGGTGCACTGGGTGTTATACACAAGTAATGAATCATGGAACTTTACATCAAAAACTAGGGATGTACTGTATGGTGACTAACATAATAACAAATATTAAATTAAAAAAAAGAAGGAATAAAAGGAGTTCAAATTTATCATTTTATAGCTCCTAATGAAATAAGCAATAGAACAAAACACCCCAGAGTGGCTGCTAAAACCAACAAGTGAAAAGTTAATGGACAACTTTATAGTAGATAGTTCATTCTGATTCAAACCCACTTAATCAATTTTATTATTAATAAAAGTGGGATAACCAGACAACACATGCCTCCTAACTGATGCAACAGGAAGTTACAGCACTATCCAGGAAGTATTCTTGGCAATAAAGAATAATATGTAATTTAACCTGAATTTAATTAAGATGCTAGATATAAATATTAGTTTACAAAAAGAGAGATAGAAGAACACAGAAAGTGACACCACCAGGATACAATCAGCCCAATGCCAACTACGGCAATTCTGTAAAAATAAATCAGGTCCCTCACAAATAAACGGCTTGGTGGTAGAGGTGAAAAGGAGGACACATTACCAGGTTAAAAGAGTTTCAAAAAACATATCTGGTACAAAACTACAGTAATAAAGACAGTGGAGAACAGATATAAGAAAAGACAGGTCAATGGAATAGAATCAAGAGCCCAGAAATTAACCTTTACCTTTACAGCCAGTTGATTTTCAGCAAGGGAAATGGATTTTCAATGGGAAAAGAATAGTCTTTTTAAGAAATGGTGCTGAGACAACTGAATATCCATGAGCAAAACAATGAGGTTGGACCCTCTACTTCATACCAAATGCAAAAATTAACTCAAAATGGATCAGAGACCTACCTACATTTAAGATAAAACTGTAAAACTTTTAGAATACAGGAATAAACCTTTATGACCTTGAGTCAGGGCAACACTTAAGATACAATACCAAAAGCACACACAGCAAAAGAAAAAATAAGTAGGACTACATCAGAATAAAAAATTTGGAACGCCAAGTGACACCACCAAGAAAGTGAAGAAGCAGCCCATAGAATGGGAGAAAATATTGCAAATTAAGTATCTGATAAGGAACCTGTATTCTGAATACATAAGAACTTTCACAACTTAACAATGAAAAGACAAGCCAATTAAAAATTGGGGAGGGGATCTGTTAAAACATTTTTCCGAAGAAGATATACAAATGGCCAAAAGCACATGCAAATATGCTGAACTTCAGTAGCCATCAGGGAATTTAAAAGAAAATCACAATATGATAGCACACACCCACTAAGGTGGTTACAATAAAAAATGTAAGTGAATGTTCATAGTAGCACTCCTAATAGCCAAAAGGTAGAGACAACCTCAAATGTCCAATCAACTGATGAATGGGTAAGTCACAAGTAGTTGATCCATACAATACAACATTACTCAGCAATAAAAAGGAAAGATATATGATATAAACTCCCAACATGGAAACACTGTGCTAAGTGAAAGAAGCCCATCAAAAGAGCCCACAAACTGTATGATTCCATTTATAGGAAATGTCCAGAATAAGCAAATCTATAGAGGTAGGAAGGATCAGCACTTGCAGAGGCTAGGGATGGGTGTGGGGTTACTGAGGAGTGGCTGCTAATAGACATGAGGCTTACTATCAGGAGGGATAGACGTGCTCTAAAATTAGATTGTGTGATGGTTGCACAATCTTGTAAATACGCTAAAAAACACTGACTTGTACATTGTAAACAGGTAAATTATATGGTATGTGCACTGCATCTCAGTAAAACTTTTCTTAAAAAAAAACCTCTTTGGGGGCGCCTGGGTGGCGCAGTCGTTAAGTGTCTGCCTTCGGCTCAGGGCGTGATCCCGGCGTTCTGGGATCAAGCCCCACGTCAGGCTCCTCTGCTGGGAGCCTGCTTCTTCCTCTCCCATTCCCCCTGCTTGTGTTCCCTCTCTCACTGGCTGTCTCTCTCTGTGTGTCAAATAAATAAATAAATAAATAATCTTTAAAAAAAAAAAAATCCTCTTTGAACCGAATAAAATTTGTAGGTCTTGCTTAAATCCTGATATTAAGTAAAAATATTTTTGAGACACTGGGGGGAAATTTAACAAAGACTGGTTACTAGATGGTATTACAGAATTATCGTTCATTTTGTTAGGTGTTAGGATAGATTTGTGGCTGTACAGGTTTAGAAATTTTAAAAAAATGTTGTCAGAAAAACATACCTAAGTACTTATAGATGAAATAATACACTGCCTGGAATTTGCTTTAAAATGCTTCAGCAAAAAAGTAGAGGGGATGTAGAGTGAGGCCAGATTCTGGCTACATTAACACTTGAATAATGAAGTCTGGTCAACCTGCAAACTACTTTCATCGACAAAGTTAAGTTAAGCACATTTTCTGGAATTTCAGGGATCTAGTAGCAGAACAATCTGGATTTCTCAAAAGGGTCAGCAGGTGTAGGGTCTAAGAAATATCTAAGCAGCAGTAGCCCATTGCATGTTATAACTATCATTAAGCAACTGCACAGACACAAATGTGATTGGTCACTGGAAGACACCAATGTCACACACACAAAAAAAGCTGAGTCACAGAGAAGTAAAGTAACTTAGCTGAGGTCAAAGAACTTGTTAGTGCCAGGAGCCTCTGACCTCCCAGGGCAAGAGCAGACTCACCTGACAACACAGATGTTTCGGGTTTCCCCAAAAGCACACTGAAAACGATCTCAAGAAAAAGTGTCACGAGTGGGCCACAGGACACTGCTGCCAACCAAGGGGGACCTGGCTAAGGGAACCAAAAGCAGCCACAAAGGGACCCATGCCAAACCCCTCACAACAATGAATGTTACTAGAAGAATGACGGAGGGAAGGGTCCAGAGGCCAGGCAGGGGCAGAAGATGTTGGGCATTAATGGCAAAGAAAGTTGTGTGTGTCAACAAGCTGCCTTCCATCCCAACTCTGCCAACCAACCCTCCCATTCTTTAGGAGGTACAGAGAACAACTTCCCGAAGCTCGCACTAGAGGTGTTACCCTTGACGTCACACAAGTGGATTTGGGAGTCTGCTATCAGGTATTTTAAAATATGAAGTGTGTGTGCGCCCACGTGTGGCCTGTAGTTTTCCTCAATCAGCGAAGTGCACAGTGTCAGCATGAAGCTGCAAGGAGCAGGCAGCCTGTCCTCACCGCCTGCCTGCCTGCCAGCCAGCCAGCCAGCCAGCCAGCAGTTCCAGCTCGGCTGTTGTTTGGATTACCAACCCTGAGCTTGGGAGGCTCCGAAGCATCCGGGACATGAATACAAGTGAGATCCGTCAGCCTTCTTTGAGAAAAGGGGTCAGATTGTCAAACCTGATTGGAAATTATTCTCTTAATTAAGCAAGCTCTGGCCAAGCAAAGTCCCTCCCACTGCCTCCTTCGGTATTCCCACTTGAAAAGGGCAGGCAGCTCCTCCACTAAATCCTACCGCTGGCCTTTTAAAGGACCTTTTCTGAGTGCGGTAACGATAGGTCCTCCACATCGCTGGGGGTGGGGGCTAGTCCAAGCTCTTCTTCTACCCAAAGACCCATGGGAGGTTGGAAGTGTGCAGCCAGCAGATGGTTCTTCCCTCAGGAGCTCCACTTTTGCTCTGGCCAAGTCAGCTGTATTTACTGCTGGCTGGACGTCACAGGATAATGTCATAAACCAACAGAGCCCATAACTGCTAACATGGTACAAAAAAGAAAGCTACTGAACTCTTAAGAAAGGTAAATATTTCCAAAAGTTATTGGACGTGAGACAACTGTAAAATACTAAAATACTAAAAAGAAAAAAAAAACCACCAATCAGCAATAAAAAGGAAAGATGTACGATATAAACTCCAACATGGAAACACTGTGCTAAGTGAAAGAAGCCCATCAAAGCCCAAGAAAACACTTGGGTCTTTCATCAAAAGATTAACAAGTAAATGTATAAGCTGAAAGTTTAATTACAGGGTTTCACAGAGGTACTATCATAGATTCTATATTTTATGTTAAGATTTATTTGAGAGAGTGAGCGTGCATGTGAGCATGCGTGTGTGGGACCGAGCACTCGGGGGACAGAATCCTGAAGCAGACTTCCCGCTGAGCAGGGAGCCCCATGCAGGGCTCCACCCCAGGTCCCCGAGGTCACGACCTGAGCCTAAATCAAGAGTCGGCCGCTCAACTGACTGAGCCGCCCAGGTGCCCCTTAGATTCTGTACTTTAAATGTCTTTTTGGATTATCCATAGTCTAAACCATGTTGATAGAGGATTTCTATCAACAGCTGCTGTTTACTGAAATTTGAACACTGTTCCAGGTGCTTTACAAGAATAAGTAGATTAATTAAATTCTGACAAAAGCCCATGGAAGAAAATACCCCATTTTATACATGGAACATGAGGTTCAGTGACGTTATATTGCCACAATCACAACCAACAACTTAAGCCTCATCTGTGGTCTCCAGAGACCCATGCTCCAGCTAGTCACCTCTCTGGTCCCTCCAAGCTACCTTTAGTCCAAAGACATAATATGTGATCAGTACTTCAGAACTTTGAGACAAATAAGAGAAATACGCAGATAATGGTAAAAATTACCGTCAGAGGTGCAGTTTTTTAGAAATGTCCAGAAGCCACTGAGTGAAAGAAGGGGAACTTAACACATTTGGAGAAGCAGGGTCTAGATTCGAATCTAGGTGTTCACAAAACCTCATTTTCTTATATAAAATTAAAGCTGCTTGTTCAAGTAATTCCAAAAGAGGCGTGCTCAAGATGTTCTGTGGTCTGGCTGTAAGTATACAAGCATATGAGAGTCAGCTATGATTTTGGGAAACGTGAACTGCTTCTCATCTGTCCCAGAGTTGCTACAAGGACATGTCCACAGGCAAGCCCCCACTTCTCTGAGCTGGTGTTCACCCACCAAGGATGGAGGCCTGGAGGAGAGGGAAGGTGGAGAGGTACAGTAGGGACAGTCTCACGCACAGGACACTGGAACACCCAGATTTTCTGAGTCCAGCCTTCATGGTTAATCACCAAATGACCAACAGTAACGTCTCAAATTTGATGTCACATATGGTTCTAAAAGTCTGGTCCCAGGACCAGCAGCATTAGCACCACCTGAGAACGTGTCAGAAGCGCCAAGCTTCGGCCCTCGTCCCAGACCAGCTGAATGAGAGAGGCTCTGGAGGTGAGGCCCCGCAGTGTAAACACACTCTCTAGACTAGGAGTCTGATGTATGCTGGAGTTGGAGAACCGCTAGCACACTGGGCTGGAGATGGATTCAGACACACCGGAATTAGAAGCCAGACTCAAAGACGAACATACAGTGCAACTGAGGGTACTGGTGAAGTCCTGGCTAACTGCAGTGACGATGTGGGAGGAAGGAAGCATCTGTCGAGCTGGGAAACACTTAGGGTGGGAAGAAGTGGAGAGTGAAGATGGCATGGGGGAAGCTCAGGGAAGGGTCTGAAGACCTAACCTCAGCCACACGGCGGTTCTGGGCTCCCAAACCAATCCCAGTGCCCTTTGGTCTGAGGACAGGAACCGGTGCAGAGGCTCAGAGGCAGCTTGGGGCTTGATCAATTCAGTGGTGCCGGGTTTGAAAGTTCTGGAGTTTGAAAGCAGTTAGAGAGGTAGGCACCAAATTTAGGAGGGTGCTGCTAGGGGGGGAAATGAAGGCACCGCTGGACGGTCACAGCCTCCTCTAATGGGAGAGCCCTCGGCTGTCAGGTGCTCAGGACAGAAGCAAATAATAAACTGGTGGGTGGTAGTGGTGAGAAATAGGACACGGTGAGGCAGAGCTGATGAAAAACACATGCTGAAATGCCTCCTTCTCCATGACTTTGAAAATATGATCTACAGCCAAATTATTCCAAAGACTAACTCCAAAGAAGAAATAGGCGTCTGAATAAACGCCAAGAGAAAAACTGACTCGAGGCCTCCTACTGTGTCAAAAGCTTTGCTTGTTGACGAGAGAATTCCGTTGTTTGTGGTGAAAAATTTCCAAGTCCACTCTGAATTCTTCAACAGAGATTCATAGATCAGGTTGCTTTGTTTTCTCAGTTGGATACATCCAAGGCACATGCCGAAAAGATAAGGGGCTGTGGTCAGCAAGGCTTAGAGGGGTTCTCAGCCTGCTCCCCACCTGCCTGCACCCAACCACTCAGCCATCTGCCCTGCAGCAGCCAGAGCCACGAACACTTGTTATCTGAACTCCAAGGCCTGTTAATTTTGGCTTTGCCAGATATTAGAGAGCCAGCCTCAGTGAATACAAGCTTGTATCACCTCACATAGACTACATGCAACTGTTTTTAAACAATTGTTAATTGTGGAAACACTGGAAATACATCATATTGTCATATATGCTTTATGACTACTGCCTGTTTTTAAAGAAACAGAGATTACAGATTTAGCTGAAGTCCCATACCACCCTTCTTTCTCTCCCTAACTGTACTCACTTTCTTGTCGTTTCCATGCAAATTTGATTATGTTCCTACTTCTCCTTGCACCTATAAACATATTCTGTTTCTCCTTGTATTTTTGAATTCAATGGATTCATCTTCTGAAATGTCTTGTTTCCTCTGTAAAGTACTTTGATGTTTTCAAACATTGAAGTCTGTGCCCATCTAATAAACAAGAAATGCTGTATTCTTATTGATTTTGTATTTGGTTTACTTCTGAGTCTGAATATTTTTCCGTATCTTTATAAGTCAGTTGAATTTCCTCTTTTCTAAAGTACCTGTTGCTATCCTGGGTGATATTTTTTAAAATTATTTATTTTTGAGGGACAGCACGCTAGCACTCCTGCATATGCACGTGGGGTGGGGAAGGAGGTGGAGAGGGGCACAGGGAGAGGGAAAATCTTAAGCAGGCTCCACGCCCAGTGCAGAACTCGAACTCATGACCCTAAGATCATGACCTGAGCTGAAATCAAGAATCAGTCACTTAATGGACTGAAGCACTCAGGTGCTCCCCCCCCCCTTTTTTTTTAATAATTTCTGGATATTAGTTTGTTCTTCGTGGTATGGGTTGCAAACATGCAAATTTCTTCTTCCACACTCTGGAGCTTCACTCTTAATTTGGTAATATATTTTGTCTATTATTTTAATTTTAATAAAGAGGTTTATCAACCTTTAGAACTCTCATCACCCGGCATCAATAGCTTATAAGAAACTGGGTATTTGTGTGAGTCCTTCAACTAGCCTTGGTCATTCTTGAGTCCTGACTAGTGTGTATTAATTTTGTACAGTTTTATTGAAATATACATATTATATTCTAAGTTTTTATTTACTGAAGTATTAATTAACATACAATATCCTTTTAGTTTCAGATATACATCTAGTGATTCAATGTTTTTATACATCACAAAATGACCCCCACAATAAGACCATCTGTCACCAAAGTTATTACAATATTATTGACTGTATACCCTATGCAGTACATTACATTCCCATAACTTATTTACTTTGTAACTAAAAGTTTGTGTATCTTTAATCCCCTTCACCTATTCCAATTCAACAATTCTACTTCTGGGTATTTCATGGAAGAAAACAAAAATACCAATTCAAAGACATATATGCACCTCTGTGTTCATTGCAGTATTTACAAGAGTCAAGATACAGAAGCAACCCAAGTATCCATCGAAGATGAATGGTTCGAGAAGATGTGATGTATATATACATATACAATGGAATATTATTCAGCCATAGAAAAAGAATGAACTCTTCCTATTTGCAACAACATGGATGGATCTAGAAGGTATTATAATTAAGTCAGAGAAAGACAAATACCATATGATTTCACTTATATGTGAAATATAAAAAATCGAAAAAAATAAAAAATTGAAAAAACAAAACAAAGATTCAAAGATGCAGGAAACAAACTGTTGGTTACCAGAGAGGGGATGGGTTGGGGGGCAAGTAAAATAGGTTAAGGGGGTCAAGAGGTACATATACATTTTAAATTTAGTTTTTCCCACTACTTGATAGGTGGGATTTTGATTAGAATTGAACTGAATTTACAGACAAATATGAATTGCTTTTGTGACATTCAGCCTTCCTATATATTAACATAACCGCTTCATTTATCCAAACCTGCATTTATGTTCTTCATGAGCATTGTAATTCTATAATATATATCCCTGTAGGTGAGTATGAATATGCTTGTTCGGACCTAGGTGGTGATGAGCAGTTAAATATTTATCTCTTTTCCAGGGACTTTACTCTTATTAGCTCTATGAAGTTTTTCTGTAGATTGAGTGGATTATATATGCATATAATCCTATCACCTGCAAATAGTGACAGTCCCAGTTTTCTAATCCTGAAATTATTCATCTTTTTCTTTCCTTATCTTGTATTTTACTTATTATCTGCCTCTCTGCACTAGAATGTAGGTTCCCCAAGGGCAGAAATGTTTATGATTTTATATTGCTCTATCCCCAGTGCCCACAAGGCATGCCATAAATTGTTCAATAAATGTTACATCCCTAGAAGAAACTAGTTGTAACCTGCAGTTACATCTAAATACATGTCATGTTGGACTCTGTTAATGTTTTATTAACTTTGCGGAGGGCATCTCTGCGTTCAGTTTAAATGTTTTCCATGGTCTATACTCAGTTTTGGTATGTAATTTTGCTAGTTCCAAATTAAGGTAAGGAGATTTTTTGAATTTTTTTTCTTTCTATTCTCTAAAATAACTTGGGCCTCGTTTTCATTTGTTGTTTTCTGGGGTTTACTTTAAAAACTGATAAGGCAATTTCTTTCAAGATTAGAGATCTACTCAGATTTTCTCATCACCCATTTGGTGCCTACTTTCAATTTTTTTGGCTTCAAGCTTTCATTTCATTCTCTTATGATTTTTAAAATCTCTTTATCTGAAGTGCTATCCCGTTTTCATTACCCATAATGTTTACTTGTTGCCTTTTTCTACTTCTGCTTTTTTCTTGATCAACTTACCAGAGATTTACATATTAATTTTTCCAAAGCAGCAGCTTTGGGTTGTGATGATTCTGTGATTTCTATTTCATTACTTTCTCTTGACTAAAATATTTTACTTTCATCTTGTTTTACTTATCACTGAGGAAAGTATGTTAAATTATTCCACCAGATCTGCATATGTGAAATTCTTCTTATACTCTATCTTTCCTTTAAGTATTTTTTTTGGTTCTTTTTTAATGATTTTTTATTATGTTAGTCACCATACAGTACATCCCCAGATTCCGATGTCAAGTTCGATGCTTCATTAGTTGCGTATAACACCCAGTGCACTATACAATACGTGCCNGCCCTCCTTACTACCCATCACCAGTCTATCCCATTCCCCCACCCCCCTCCCCTCTGAGGCCCTCAGTTTGTTTCTCAGAGTCCATAGTCTCTCATATTCATTCCCCCTTCTGATTACCCCCCTTTCTTTATCCCTTTCTTCCCCTACTGATCATCCTAGTTCTTATGTTCCATAGATGAGAGAAATCATATGATAATTGTCTTTCTCTGCTTGACTTATTTCACTTAGCATTATCTCCCTTCAGCGCCGTCCATGTTGCAGCAAATGTTGAGAATTTGTTCTTTCTTATAGCTGAGTAATATTCCATTGTATATAT
>NC_048222.1:44644277-44719459 GCF_002007445.2 Ailuropoda melanoleuca
GGTTAAGAGTTGGCTTGTGTATCTTCCTGCTCCCCTGTTGGGGGCATATATATTTATAATTGTCATATCCATTTGTTGAATATTTCCTTTAAGAATAATATAGTGCCCTTCTGGGTCTCTCTCTATAGCCTCTAGTTTAAAATCCAAATAATATAATAATAATAGAATAATATAAATAGAATAAATATAATAGAATAATATAGTGCCCTTCTGGGTCTCTCTCTATAGCCTCTAGTTTAAAATCCAATCTATCTGATATGAGAATTGCTACTCCAGCTTTCTTTTGAGGTCCATTTTCATGGAAGAGGGTACTCCATCCCCTTACTCTAAGTCTGAATGCATCTTTGGTTTTAAAATGAGTCTCTTGTAGACAGCAAATGGATGGGTCATGTCTTTTTATCCAATCTGCAACCCTGTGGCATTTTATGGGAGCATTTAGGCCATTTACATTGAGACTGAGTATTGAGAGATATGATTTTAATGATGCCATGTTGCCAGTAAAGTCTTTGTTTGTATCGGTTGTGACTTTCTGCTCTGTATCACTCTTGGGGCCTTTTTACCTTTATAGAACCCCCCTTAATATATACTGTAGGGCTGGTTTCTTGGTTACGAAGTTGGTTAATGACTGGCGATTCTGGAACATCTTTATCTCTCCATCAATTCTGAATGACAGCCTTGCTGGATAAAGGATCCTTGGCTGCATGTTTTTCTCTGAAAGAGCTTTAAAAATGCCCCCCCCCCAACCCTTTCTCTCATTCCAGGCCTGTGTAGACAGGTCTGACGTAATTCTGATACCTTTGCCTTGGTACGTGAGAAATTTCTTTGTCCTTTAAGTATTTTAAAGTAATATCAGGTGCATACAGGTTCATAATTTATCATCCCAGCAAATTAGTCTTTCTATCTTTGTAATGACTTTCTCTGTTTCTACTTAGAGTTCCTTTGTCTCACAGCCTATTTTGTGTGACATTAAAAACAGCTTCTCCCGTTTTAACTAGTTTCCTGGGACATCATTTTCTATATGCTTTTACTTTACACTTTCCTCTGTCCTTAAAATATGTCTTTTAGAAATATAGAGCTGGACAATATGAGAACCTTTATTAATAGATTTAGGGGTGCCTGGGTGGCTCAGTTCGTTAAGCATCTGCCTTCAGCTCAGGTCATGTCTTCGGGCTCCTTGCTCAGTGGGGAGCCTGCTTCTCCCTCTCCCTCTGCTCTCCCTCCCTCCGCCCCAACACTCATGGTTCATGCACACTCTTTCTCTCCCTCTCTCTCAAATAAAACCTTAAAAAAAAAAGAGTTGAATTTACTTTTATTTGCTATGATGCCTAATATTTAGAAGTCTTTCTCTTATTTGTACATTCTATGTACCATACCTTTTCTGGCTTTGCTTCCACAATCCACCCTGCTCAACTCCTACTGTATTGGTCACATTGTTTGTATATCCTCTCCACTCCTCCCAGTACTGGTCTGGAAGTTACAAAATCTATTTCTGTTCTTTTAAGCTGCCCCAGTCTTTCCCCAATATTTTACTATGAAAAATCTCAAACACACAAAATGTTGAAAGAATTTTATGGTGAACACTCTATACCCATCACCTAGAGCGGGCCTCAACTTTATCACATACACTTGATTTAAGGTCTAATGTTGATCAGTGCATCTAATCTTCTTTGATAACAGTAAGATGCACAGAAGGCTTTGATCACTTTTTCAAGTTTTCCACCATGTTTTTAAGGGGCTTGCAGTTAGTCCTTATTATAATTGTTAACTGCTGTTTTGAGGTAATCGTTCTTCACATTTACATTCTGCTAAATTCTTCGATCAATATTGCTTCTTGCATCATACCTTTGCCACCTTTCTTGAAATAATTCATAGCAGTCCCATAGCCTGCACTGCAACTTTGGCACATCAGACTAGATTTGGGAGAACTGGCCGTTTTCTTGGCTTCTAACTCTCCCTGGTTCTGTGCTTTATTTCTGTCTTCCTCACACCTATTTTCCCCATACACAGAGCAGACGGGGACAGTTAATAATCCTCCAGTCTCTGAAAACTCTGAAAATCTTTCCTAGTCTCAGATTTTCACTGTTTTAAGTAAATCCTTTCACTGTTTTAAGTAAATCCTTTCACCCAGCTGGAACTGAGTCCAGAAAGCATTATAGGGTCAGTAGAAGGGTGTGGAATACCTCACAGAAATGTTCACAGGAGGCAGATTTTCAGCACAAGTGCTGTACAAATTTTCAAAAAAGCAAAAGAAATGTACCATGAATGCACCTCCAGAAGCTAGGCGGCTGATATTTTGGCCTGGCTCTATCTTCAACCTGGTTCTGTGACAAGTCTAACTTCCCTACTTTTTCTTTTTTTTCCCTTGAACTCTTAATTCGTTCCAGTGGATAGAACCTATGAAAGCGAGGTGGGGGACAACAAGGGCTGGCAAACACGGCCCAGCCAGTCACCAGGGACAGCTCCGGCATTCTATCCCTGAACAGACTCTGAATTTCCAATATGCAGTCAGGGAAATGTGACCCTGTTGTTTTGCTTTAATTAGGAGGAGACGAATATCCTCGGGAAGTTTTACCTGTACAATATATGCAACAATGTATACAATTAAACCTCTACATTAAATGAAAATGCCTCATTACCTAGACTAGATTTGGTGTAATTAAAAAGTAAATCAAATTCATAAGGAAAAATAATGCCACAAGGCATCATAAGCTTCTTTTAATTTGGAATCTGAGTAAGGATACACACACCACTAGAGGCATGGGCTTCACACTATAATCCCAGAAGAAAGCAAACTGACTGAATACGATTGTGCAACCCTGGCTAGCACAGATTAAGACAAGGGGCATGTTTAGTGGAGTGTACGTATGCAGCGTTCCACAGGCCCCCAAACTGCAGAAGATGCTGTAAGAGTAATACCGATGCTCTGATACTGTTTGGAATCCCCACGGAAGTCAGCCATCTGGGCTGTCACAGAACAGAGAAAGGCAAACTTCCCGGGGTTCCTGCAAGGAAGGAAGCCAGACTGATTGGGGAGAAATGGGCCCTGAGGAACACTTGGCCATATGACTTACGTGGAGAAAACAGAACAAAGTCAGTGACAGGACATGCGTAGAGCTGTTCTCAGACACAAGGTCACTGCACAGTATAGTGTAGGCCAAAGCATCACTTTAGAAAGGCTCCTTGGGATTCATTAACTCAACGGTAGAGGGTTTTCTTGGTAACAACTCAGTTTAGAACAAACACCATGTTGGACAAGCATCTCTATTACCAGGAAACAAGTCAGATTTTCTTCTTACTCTTGGGCCTATGCTGGTCCCAATTACTTTCCACCAAAGTGAAAGTGGGGTCAAGGGCCAAGTAAGCACTTATGTTAACCTCTCCCCTCAATACACTTGGACACAATGCGATCGATACCCTACTCAACACATCTCATGTGGGCATACCCTACAGAAAAGTGACGTCTGCCCCCAGCTGGCATTCAGCTCAGATCCCACTACCAAAGCTTCTACAAGTTGCACTCTAGGTGACAGCAGGACATTGATCATGTCAAGACACTCTGAGTATTTGTTGGAGGGTGGTGGTGGAGGGGGTTCGGACATGTTTCATCTGTCCTAAGAGGAAGCAGGAGAGAGAAAAGTGGGGGGGGGGGCAGGTAAAGGAATGTTACCAGAAGAAGAAATACACAAAACTCTTGGAGGAGCTGATCAAAACAGAGGGCAAGATCACTTTAAACCAAAATACCCTCTGTGTGGCTGGGCCTGTCCTGTTGTGCATTTCTAGGAAATCCAGCACTAAGGCCCACGTTCTGTGAGGCCATGATACATCTGTAGGGTTGCATCCTCTTAAATCTCCAAGTACTGAGCCCTCCCCCCAAACACCCCATCTATTTCTGTAAGAGAACCAAAGACCAGATGTATGCAAGAGCAAAGTACTTAATGTGTACCCCACCCTTCCAGAGCAATGGAGAATTCCTAAGATTGTAATAAAGAACATGAAGCTCTTTTATGCTCTGTGGTTCTAACAGAGGAGAGTCTTGAAAAGAAATTAAAGATGACAAAATCTGGCCTAATATGAAAAAGGAATGTTCTAATGGGAAGAGATTTCGGAAGATGGAGGTCTTGAGTTCCTCCACTCCAGAGATATCCCAAGACAGACCAGACAATGTCTTGGCAGGGTGCTACAGAGTCTGTGGTCTCCACGGAATCACCCTCTGCCAGAACGTGGAGCAGTAAACTGTCACAGTCATTCCTACACTGAATTTCCAGGCCTCTCTGCTTTCTCCGAGGTCCACAAATTTGATCATATACTCAACTGAGGCAAAGCTAACAACCTCACAACTGATTGCAACTAGGGCATGTATTTTACATAGCTGGCTCAAAATAAACAGTGAAAAGAAGAGGAGAGGCGAAAAGAGGAAAAAAAACCCAAAAGGTTACTTACTCTAAGAATCCAGGTTTGTGTTTATGTTCCACATGAGGTCCAAATTGTATCTGGGCTTGAAATCCTCCAAACTCACAAGCTTTCTCGAAGGAGACAGGGTGGGAGCCATTTAGGATATCATCCCGAGCCTGAAACACAAGAGGAAACGAAAAGCATCAGGAGCTTGGGGAACCATGCATTCTCTCCAGGGACATGTTCCTGCATCTGAGAGCACTCTCCATGCTGGGCAAGGGGAGAGTGCCAGCCAAAGGGGTCACACTCAGGACACTGCAGGTGACTGTGGCACAGGATTAAGGCAGAAGGAAAACAAGTCCTTCCCCCAAACTGCCTCTAGATAGAAAACATCAGCAGTATCCAGAGTATTAAAACTAAAGCTTCAATATCTAGGAAGGTAGAAGTGAGTATGAAAAATAAACAGGCAAAGTGAAATCCTTGTGATTCACAATATACATTTTATGTCCCTAAATCATTAAAGCTAACAGGAAAATTACCTAGAGGTCAAATCAACCCAACCACCATCCCAAGATAAAGGCCAATGTAATGTAAGGTGGTGGCAGGGCGAGAGAGATGGACAGACAGTAACTCAATACTACAGCCATTTAAGGGAAATAAGCAAAACGCACAGTGCTAGAATCAGGAACTCCCTGTGTCTCAAGTCCTTCTCCCAGTTCCTGATTCACCACTGCTGTTGCTATCTATTCTTCTGTCTTTTCTTTCTAGAGTTCAATGACCCCCAGACCATTCTCCAACAGATACTCTAAGCTATGGCTCTGAGCCTTAAACCACCAAGCATTTTCTTAATGCCTGGCTATCTTCGTTCCTTCTGCCTCCCAGCCGTCCTCCTTCCATGCCATTCTTGTACCCACTAACTCAGGGGTTAGCAAACTTTTCCTGTCAAAGGCCACACAGGAAACCTATTAGACCTTGTGGGTCATGTGGTCTCTGTTACAACTACTGAACTCTGCCACTGAAACACAAGAACAGCCACAGACAATATGTAAACGGTTACATGATACGGAAGGGTTTTACCAATGTGTAACACAAACGAATGAGCTTTGTTCCAATAAAACTTTATTTAGACACACAGGTGATGCCATGCCAGCATTTTGCCAACCCCTGCATTACTTCTAATGGCAGCTAAGTAGGTGAATGGAAGGAGAGGAAAGGGAAGGAGGGAAGGAAAGAATGAAAGAAAGATCAGGTTTTCCTTGAGCTGAAAAAAAAAAAAGACTGAGGACTGTCTGGTACGAAGCCAACATCTTACATATTGGGAAACTGCAAACCCTTAGAAGTTAAATGACTTGTGTGAGTTTCAACAATAGGTTAATGGTGAAGACATAAAAGGCTATGAAGAGACTATCTTTCAGGTAATGAGAAATATGGATTTTCTGACCGATATTCACTTGTATCCTAAGATACCAGCTAAGAGAGGTTTAGCGCAGCGGGGAGCCTGTTAAGTGCCTCAAAGACAGGCAGAGATAGTACCGGCCACCAGGTCCCAATCTGGGAGGCCAGAGAAAGGCCCTCCTCTCTTTGTGGAACGTCAACCTGCACCACAACCAAACACGTGAGGAACCCCTCAACAGTGCCCCCTCGAAACTGTGAGTCACAAACGCCAGGGAAGCCTGAGCTAAGCTCCAGCTCACCACCAGCCACGGCCAGGAGCTTCCTACCTTCTCAGTACCCTCAGTGAGCATTAAATGTTGTACCTGAACATAAAGCAAGTTCAGCTGCACGGGGTCTCTTGAGTCCACATTCTGATCAGAGTAGAAGAACTTCCGTCTAAGTAGCAATGTTTCGTGTTCATCTACTCCTTGTTCTCTGAACGTTCGGCTGTGATCCAGCCAATTTACTGCAACACAACAAGACAGATGAAAGAAGAACTGTATTTATTCTTCTTGCTTTGAAAGGATTTATCAAAGGAGAGGTGGATTTCTGGAACACTGATATTCAGTTAGTTACTGGCATTAGAACTGTGCTTTTTAACTTTGCGAAATTATTTCACATAGACCATCGTGTACCATATGAGCCACCAAAACACAACTGAGAGAAAATCCCCAGTAGCCATTCCTGCAGTTTGTTAAAGCCCCACAATCAATTTATAACATGGGGGGAAAGTAAGAAAAAAATCAATGCTTTATGCCAAGACAACCAAGTTAGCATTTTCCTTTAAGTCAACAGTGGATACTTCAGTCTCATCATGTGAAATAACTTATAAACTGAGCATAATGAGTTACCTCCACCCATAAGCAAAAGAGAGGATGAAAATAAAAGCAATGGGGGGTGCAGTAGGACAGGGCACTAAGGGATCAGGGATGGTAGAACCCTGCCCGTAGCCCAGCTTGGAGCTCATTCAGAAAACGCTCACCTGCTATCTGGGTGCACAGGAATGGCCCACCCCTCTACACTCTCTATAGCTCTCATTCCCACACTCCTCCCTGGGCTTAGCACAGACACTGTAAGTATTACAAGTCTCACTGGATTCTAAGCAACCTCAGCCCAGGGAATGTGTGGGAATGATCTCATCTCCCACGGTACCTGGGAGAGTATCATGCACATTATAAAAATCCTTAGGATTTGTCTACCATTGTCTCACTTGGAAAGAAGTATGTAACTGGAAATCAAATGAGGCAGGAAAAAAAAAGGAATGGAGAAAGCGTAGAGGAAATGAAAGCCGTACTGAAGATCAATGAACATAACGACAGTGATGACATATTACCAATACAGCAGCAAGAACAATGAAAGAGCGAGCCTGGGAAGGTCTATACAAACTGTGCATGAAGTAAGATCCTTGATGGGGTGGGGGATGCTGGGCACCCAGGTGCACATAGCATACTTTGGGGACACATGGGGTATAGATACTGGCTTTTCCAAATATTCTGTGTGGTCACAAAAGAGGACTTTCCTATAATTATATTAATTAGCATTTTGTAACCTCTAAGGAAATAATGGATCTAGGCAATGGGCATCAATGGCTGTTAACAACACAAAAAAGGAGACAACCAGATACAACTTTCTGATGGAAGTATACAACAGCATATAAGGGGTCTTTACTTAAAAAATAGACACATACACACGAATCTGATCAAGTTTCCAGATCTCAGGAATTAAGAGATTCAGAAGTATGTGTTAGAGGACACCACAATCAACAAAATTCAGACTGCAGAAAACTCCATACAAATAACAATCTGTTTTCTTCTTCACAGAAATTCCGAGGGAGGGGGAAAAAAAAAAAAAAGATGGAGAGGAAGTTTGAGATGAAAAGAGTTAAGTGTTACATCCTCCAATCTTATTTGGACCCCAGTTTAAACAAATTACTAGCCTTTTTAGAAGACAGTGTAAACATAATTTGTATATTTGACATTAAGAGATTACTCTTTTTTAAGGTGTGAAATAGGACTATAGTCTGTTTTTTCCCTTAAAAGTCTTTTAGTGCCACAGACTGAAGTATTTACAGATGGACTGAAGACACAGCCAACAGAAAACTCCTGCCCGGGGTCCTGTAGGTGAGGAGGGGAGTGAGGCCTGGCCACCGGCACCCGGCCCGCACTCCTTTCTGACACTTACAGTCATCATCTGTGTGGAGCTTGGCCTTCAGCTTCTCCATCTTCCTCTCATCTCGCAAGAGCGTCCTGTCTTTTTTTAGTGTCCCCGTCCCTTCCTCTTTCTTTTCTTCAATCGTTTCTTGGATTAAAGAGTACTCTTCATAGTTTGTTATTCCTAAAAATATAGATTAGGTTATAATTACCAGTGATGACACTGCTGTCACTCCTTCCAATGGGGGGCCTGTGACACTCTGAAGAGTCCCCGGTAGCACAGGGCAGAGAGAGGCTTTACAAAGGTTAGGGTTGGGGGCCACCCAGGGAGCACACATCAAATAACTCTGGCCACAAAGGTTGCTCGGCTAATTAAGCCATGTTTAAAATGTCACATTCAATTCTCCTAATTTTCAAGAAACAGGCACAGAGTAGAGATCATGCAGAACAAGGCAAGACGGTGTCAAACAAGAAGTGGCTGAAGCAACTGGTCTTCCTTTGCTTGGAGAGAAGACTAAGAGAGGCCAGGATATTTTCTGCAATATTTGAAGAGCTCATGCAGGAAGGAGACAGACTTGTTCGCAGAGGATATGAATAGTAGCTACAAGAAGAAAAGTTGTATAGCAATCAATTGTATAGGCTGTCCCTATCAGTCTTCACGGAAATATTGGATGTCATTGATGCTTATATAGAATCTCAGCCATGAACAGGAAACTTAATTATATGATTCCAAACATACTTTCAATTAAAAAATTCCTTGTGGGGGTGCCTGGGTGCTCAGTCGGCTAAGAGTCTAACTCTTCGTTCTGGCCCAAGTCATGATCTCAGTGTCCTGAGATCCAGCCCTGCATAGGGCTCCACACTCAGTGGGGAGTCTGCTTGAGATTCTCTCTCCCTCTGAGCCCCCCTCGCCCCATCCCCATTCATGTGTGCTCTCTCTCCAAAGTAAGTAAATAAAATCTTTTTAAAAATTCCTTTGGCTTTTGAAAGGGAAATAAAATCTCTCAATTTCGACTCAGTGAGACATTCAAGTGTTTATGACACCAGTTAGTGGGTTTGCAAAATCTAGGGAATAGCAACACTGTCTTAAGGATTGGACAGAAATCAGTGGCTAGGGCACATTCACCACTGGCAACTCACCACATGGGGGTGAAAAAAGAACAGGTGCGTAATTAATAATGAAACAAAAACAGGAACTTTGGCAAGGGAATGCTCACCTATCCTGCTGCAAATAGTAACCAGGAGTTCCCCAACAGTCTTGGAGTCATCCACCATCACGGTTTTCACGGATCCATCCAGCATCCGGATTTTCTGAGGTCTCTGTTTCTTTTTATATTCCAAAATATCCTAGAGCAAAACCCCACAGATTTTTCACACGACTTGATAAACCAGATAATCAACTTGGACACTTTTAAAAAATGAATTTTCCCTAGCACACTCTGATTTCCTCCTTCAAAGTTTTCATGAGATTTTTGCCACTAAAACAGAAACCCCAGCGCTCAATAATTGCTTCCAACAAGTCTTCTTAAAATCTGATGGTGAAATTGCCCCCAAACAAGTATGGTTTATAGCTTACAATTCTTGAAAACTAACCTCTACAAACTTAAAGTAGCTTATGCCTTCCTGAAAGTCTGTGGATGATCTGCTTTGATGAGAATTAGCAGAAGAAAAATCCACTTACCACTGAAAAAGACAGTAGTGTGCTTCTCCAGTTATCTTATGGTTGCAAGCAATTTTTAATACAGATGTCATGAAGGAATAAATAATACCCCCCATGATTCTTTATAGTGGTGGTATGCCACAAAAGTGGTTTTGCAGTAATGGCAAGATCAAACGGGGGTAAAAGGTTTGGAAGTTACGTTTAAATAGACTTTTTTTTTTTAAACTACATTTAACAATAGAATTATGAATGGAAAATTAATTGGTACCACATAATTCACTCTCAAGTAATGGAATACTGAGCAGTCAGGTATGTGAATTCCATATACTAAAATCCAGTATCTTCGAGGTTAAGCTGAACAGATAACATATAACTGAACATATAATACTTTTTTACTCATTACCTCTAATTCCAAACACAACCATTTTTTGTTGTCACTGATTGTTGTCAAGCTTACAACTCATATGGACCCTCTTGTACAAAAACAAAACTGATTAATATTCAATCTCTGACTACCTTTAGGATCTTTTTGTTTTCCCTCTAATCTACCCTTACTTTTTATCATTAGTCACAGGATACTTCCTATATCCTTACAGAAAGACGCTATGTCTTATTTCCTAGCTACCAAGTGCAACCACGCCATGTGCAGAGAGCTGAACACACTAACCCTAAGCTGCTTTCATTACTCTGTGGAGTTTCAAGAATTCGGACTGCCGATATTCCCTATTACTACCTGGACAGCCCTTACAAAGTCAACTACGTCAACGCTAGGAATAAGATGCCCTTGGAGCAAAACATTGTTGGGTCTCCCTTTTTCTCTGAGGCATAAGAGTATGCTGACTTCTAGAGAAGGCCCACAAAGTGACAAAACAAAACAAAAACAAAAATGACTTCTACAACATACCCCATTTCGCAACATGTAGTAATCCAGTGTTCTGCCTGCTTCCAGCCAAATTCCTTTCCTGGGGTCTTCATCCGAGAGAAACAGCCCATAATCAGAAGCTGGAAGATAAAGACAAGAGAGGATAAAAGACTGAGTGCCGATGAAGCCATCAGTGACTTCCAAACCCTGAGTCGGCTGACTTGGCAGGATGTGGGCATTCTCCCGCACCAGCCAGGTTTCGTTCTGACAGCACGACCAAGCCGAGGGGCTAAAGCAGAAGAGGAGAGTGAGGCTGGAGCTGCAACATCAACACCCACAGAGAAGGTTCGTGATTCTTAAAAGCAGTGGGCAGCCGCTGTGTCTACACTTTAGGGAAACACCAAGAACAGAACAGCCCCAATTTCTAATTTCTGAATTGGGCTTTTGTTCCCTCTCACTTGCTATATAAAAACGTGGCAGAGAAGCCATGAAGGACAAGACAGGGAGAAAGTGAGGAAGTGACCACTTAAGCCCAAGGTCACTTAGGCAAAGAGGGACCAATGGAGCCTTTACACTTTGAAAATCCCTCCATCATCCCAAAATAGCATTTGTACAAAAGGTAAGCAGGAGGGCCGAGAGAGATGAAGCCTCTGTCACCCACACCACTAAATTATGAATATAGTTGGAAAATAAAACTTTGTGTTCTCCATAGAAATCCCTTAATCTGATCAGGAAGTACAAGAGCATGGTGGCAGGAAGAAAGCAGCATCATTTCCTGTCTAAAGATTTCTTTTTTTTTTTTTTTTTTTTTTATTTTTTTTTTTTTTAATTTTATTTTATTATATTGTGTTAATCACCATACAGTACATCCCCAGATTCCGATGTAAAGATTTCTATCTTGGGGAGCCTGGCTGGCTCAGTCAGTAGAGCATGCAACTCTTGATCTCAGGGTCACGAGCTCGAGCCCCATGTTGGGTGCAGAGATTACTTAAATACATCTTTAAAGACTATAAATAAATAAGTACAATAAAGACTTCTGTCTTCCTGAATGTGATTCAAGGCAACCTCAGAGACCCCAATGAATGTCTGAGCTCCTGTTGTTTCTTAGAAAAAGAACTTCAAGATCTAGAAAGGTCTTGATCTTCACCAGAGCTAAACAGCAATCCAACCCAGAGAAATTATTTTAAATCTGGGAGAAAAACAGGAGAAGAAAAGGCACTAGAAATGATTGGACAACCAGAATTCGGAGTAACGCTGGGAATGTGGGATAACTTTATTTTTATTTTTGGGTAATATAAAATAACAGAGTGTTTTAAATATATAAATAATGCTTTTAGACCAAAAGTTTGGCAGTTTTGTGAGATCTTTTTGAGAACATCAATGCCTATCTCTAACCATCTTTGAATATTTGATTCTCATATTCCCATTTTTAAGGTAGGTTTCAGACCATTTTCATGGTAAAGGCCTATTAATTTGGGAGTAATCCCAATTTCTCAAGTGCCAATCAAACACTAAACAGAGGAAGGCAACAGAAGAGAAAAGGCAATGGAAAATAAAAATTCTATGAATAGCTTTAGTTTAAACTCAGATTAATAGTAGTCAGTGGTTTAAACAAACAGGAAACAAAACATAGATTCATAGATGCTTCCCACCTTCTTTAGGGTTTGAGATAAGTTTATAAACCCCCTTCAAAGTAACTGAAATATAAGGCTTGCCCTGCATCCTGATGGCAGTTCCAGCCTTCTTATATGGAAAGGCAGTTCCGGCCTTCTTCCATATATGGAAAACAGGGCTCAGGGTATACAAATCAGTAACTGTTGGAATAGCTTCATTTGTATTTTATAGGGCAAATGAGATGATCTATCAAAAAGTGACTTGTAAACTGTAGAGAGCAAGGCTGATGTATGGAAGGATCATGACTATGGGTGTGACAATGATGACTCAGGGGCAGCTGTGGCCATTGTCAGCACAAGCCTCACTTGGGAGTTAAGTAGTTACGTCCAGGGTAAGAAGACAGTTCATTTGAAACATACACACTAGTGGGCTTGGGGACCACTCGGGGCATCTGTTTCTTTAGCTACTAAGCAAAGAACAAGCACATTTCAAGAAGTCAGTGAATAACCAACAGCTTACCTTGGCCAGTTTGTGCCTCAGGTACCCGTTCCCGAATGACTCGACATGCATCGTACACGGCTGTAGATGGTTCAAACTGCATGGTCTTCACCACATTGCAGTGGCGGACACAAATCTTTAAGGACAGGGCCACCATTTTTCTAAATGATCTGAAGATTCTCACTTAGAATGTCTGGAAAACATGACAAGATAAATGGTGATATTCATAATAGTCTTGAAAAAGCTGCTAGATTCTAAATCAGCTTTAAATAATTGAAACAATAAAATAGCAATTAATGAGAGTGCTTTGGATAAAAACACGAATTAAAAGATTTTGAAAATTTTAAAATAAAACAAGAACATCTAGTCTCACTGTTTATTTATCCTTTTTATAAAAATTTTTTGGGGCGCCTGGGTGGCACAGCGGTTGAGCGTCTGCCTTCGGCCCAGGGCGTGATCCCGGCGTTATGGGATCGAGCCCCACATCGGGCTCTTCAGCTGTGAGCCTGCTTCTTCCTCTCCCACTCCCCCTGCTTGTGTCCCCTCTCTCTCTGGCTGTCTCTATCTCTGTCGAATAAATGAATAAAATCTTTAAAAAAAAAAAATAAATAAATAAAAAAAAATAAAAAAAAAAAAAATAAAAATTTTTTATTATGTTATGTTAGTCACCATACAGTACATCCCAAGTTTTTGATGTAAAGTTCCATGATTCGTTACTTGCATATAACACCCAGTGCACCATGCAATACGTGCCCTCCTTAATACTAATCACCAGCCCATCCCACTCCCCCACCCCCTCCCCTCTGAAGCCCTCAGTTTGTTTCCCAGAGTCCGTAGTCTTTCGTGGTAGTCTCACTGTTAACATTATCACAGGGTGGTAAGTAGAATCTCTAGGGAGGAAGGATCCATAGGAAGTCCACCAAGACTCCATCTCAATGGTGCTCCCTACTTTGGGCTTCCAATAGGGGATTGTCAGTGTGAGAGGCAGAGTGCCTTGGGCACCACAGCTAGTTCCTAAAGATGCTTTTGTTAGCAGCCTAAGTGCCCCAGCTCTCCCCCGACAGCTCCTGGGGACAGGAAGAAGCATGAATGCCTTCTCAGATGCTCCTCAGGGCCAAAGAGTTCCACCTCACCACATACCAGAAGACTGGGCATCTGGGTCCAACTTCAACACAAGGATCCTGTGTAAATCCAAGCAAGGCCCTCTGGCCACTCTGCTTCCATTTCCCCACAAGTAAAGAAGCCACAATGGTAACAGCCCTGTATAACTTATAAAAGAACGAACCCCTGAGGGGTTACCACTGGGAGCCCAATGCCCAGTTTTAGACAGTATATAGGTTTAGGCTAGGTTTTATTCCATAAAAGACTTCTTTTTAAAACCTAAGTCCAAAAATTCAGTCCATTTCCTTTGAGTTGGTGGCTTATGGCTTATTTTGATGACCTGCTCTCTTCTGGGGCCAGAAACTTAGCCCTCAACCCAAGCCAGCCTCAAATGCATCCTGCTCAGGTACAAGAGAGAGGATTCTTCCCTGCACCTGACACAGACCCAGCTGACTGTCACCCTGGCAAACAGAACAACGCACTTCAGAGTTAGGAACTATTAGAATCCCAGCACTGCATCAATAACATAAATCCACAGGAATTTCAAGCTTTCATCCTTTCTTATATTTTCTTAGAGAGCCTACAGGTAGTGAACCCGAACCCCAGCTGCCTCTACGCCCTTTTCCCTTAAGAATGCAAATGCTAAGAAGCAATGAGGCAGCCAAGGGGCAGAGAAGGCCACAGGCTGACCAGGCCCAGGGACTGGGTGCCTTTGGGGCATGACTTCTTCACATGTTTGATTGATTGCCGGCTTCCTAACAACAGGTGACTGTTCAACTAGGTACAGAGGACATTTTTAAACAGATGTTCTGGAATCCATGGGCAGTGTACACATATAGCTGCATGGAGCAACCACTTAGGCCATCCAACTAGAAAGTCATTTTGACCTCTACTTACATTTTGAATGAATTGCCTGTGAAAATATTTCTTGAAAAATGTCAAGATACAGTTCTTAATAAACAACAGCAGTGTTCACTGGGAATCTTCCCCAAACTGAATCAATTTACTATGGCCTAGGCAGTGGCTGGATTGCTGCCATGGCACAAGAATTCAAAATATCCAGGGATTTTCCTTTGCAAATATATTCTCCCATTCTGTGGGCTGTCTCTTAGTTTTTTTGACTGTTTCCTTGGCTGTGCAGAAGCTCCTTTATCCTGATAAAGTCCCATAAGTTCATTTTATCTTTTATTTCTCTTGCCTTTGGCGATGTGTCGTGAAAAAGGTTGCTCTGGCCGATGTCATAGAAGTTGTTGCCTATGTTCTCCTCTAGAATTTTGATGGATTCCTGTCTCACATTGAGGTCTTTCATCCATTTGGAGTTTATTTTTGTGTATGGTGTGAGAGAGTGGTCAAGTTTCATTCTTTTGCATGTAGCTGTCCAATTTTCCCAGCACCATTTATTGAAGAGACTGTCTTTTTTCCACCGGATGTTTTTTCCTGCTTTATCAAAGATTAGTTGCCCAAAGAGCCGAGGGTCCATTTCTGGGTTCTCTATTCTGTTCCATTGGTCGATGTGTCTGTTTTTGTGCCAGTACCATGCTGTCTTTGTGATCACAGCTTTGTAGTACAGCTCGAAATCCGGCATTGTGATGCCCCCAGCTTTGTTTTTCCTTTTCAACAGTTCCTTGGAGATTCGGGGCCTTTTCTGGTTCCATACAAATTTAAGGACTATTTGTTCCAGTTCTTTGAAAAATGTCCTCGGTATTTTGATCGGGATAGCATTGAAAGTGTAGATTGCTCTGGGTAGTATGGACATTTTAACTATGTTAATTCTTCCAATCCATGAGCATGGAATATTTTTCCATCTTTTTATGTCTTCCTCAATATCTTTCAAAAGTGATCTATAGTTTCTAGGATATAGGTCCTTTACGTCTCTGGTTAAGTTAATTCCAAGGTAACGNTTGCAAAGGACACCACAGATAAAGGACTGGTATCCAAGATCTACAAAGAACTTCTCAAACTCAATACACGAGAAACAAATAAACAAATCATAAAATGGGCAGAAGATATGAACAGACACTTTTCCAATGAAGACATACAAATGGCTAACAGACACATGAAAAAATGTTCAAAATCATTAGCCATCAGGGAAATTCAAATCAAAACCACACTGAGATACCACCTTACGCCAGTTAGAATGGCAAAGATAGACAAGGCAAGAAACAACAATTGTTGGAGAGGATGTGGAGAAAGGGGATCCCTCCTACATTGTTGGTGGGAATGCAAGTTGGTACAGCCACTCTGGAAAACAGTGTGGAGGTCCCTTAAAAAGTTAAAAATTGAACTACCCTATGACCCAGCCATTGCACTACTGGGTGTTTACCCCAAAGATACAGACGTAGTAAAGAGAAGGGCCATATGCACCCCAATGTTCATAGCTGCATTGTCCACAATAGCCAAATCATGGAAGGAGCCGAGATGCCCTTCAACAGATGACTGGATTAAGAAGCTGTGGTCCATATATACAATGGAATATTACTCAGCTATCAGAAAGAACGAATTCTCAACATTTGCTGCAACATGGACGGCACTGGAGGAGATAATGCTAAGTGAAATAAGTCAAGCAGAGAAAGACAATTATCATATGATTTCTCTCATCTATGGAACATAAGAACTAGGATGATCGGTAGGGGAAGAAAGGGATAAAGAAAAGGGGGGTAATCAGAAGGGGGAATGAAACATGAGAGACTATGGACTATGGGAAACAAACTGGGGACTTCAGAGGGGAGGGGGTGGGGGAAGGGGATGGACTGGTGGTGGGTAGTAAGGAGGGCACGTATTGCATGGTGCACTGGGTGTTATACGCAACTAATGAAGCATCACTTTACATCAGAATCAGGGGATGTACTGTATGGTGATTAACATAATATAATAAAATAAAATTAATAAAAAAAAAAAAACAAAACAAAACAAAAACAAAAACAAAATATCCAGGGATTTTCCACCTATAATATCAAGGACTTTTAAGGCGACAGGTGAAAGGTCTACCCAACTCTGTTTTTATAAGCATATTTAACCAACCAATTCCCCAGTTTAGGAAAAAACTTAGACTCTAGACCTCAACTGACAAATTTACTGTAATGTAGAGATCATGCATGGAACAGTCCATCCCTCTGGGGCTGGTGACAATTGTGAGGATTTCCGAACCACAGAGATTCAGAAGCATGACTGCTGGTAACAGTCAGTGGTAAAAACCATGGACCTCTGTCATGGGTGCCATTTACGGAATGCACCAGAGAGGATGGGATGGTTAATCTCTTCTATTCCCTGGGAATAGAAGTATTTTAAGTGTCCCTGCATGAAGGCTGCCATTCCCAGGCTAATAATTGGGCTTTCTGCAGAATAAATTAATGGTCCCTCTAGCCAAATCAAGAGAGGTTCCATCAAAGGGAAATACAGAGCCATGACATGGGGTTGAAAGCAGAATATAACAGCAAGACCGTAAACACTGGAGCTCAGAAAGAAACAGAAGACACACAGGGGAGGACAAAAGGGCAGATGGAGCAGCAGGGAGCAAACAGAAGCAAGACCGGACAAAACCTAGGCCTGTGGGTCAACAAGAAACACAGGAGAGAAGACCAGGGATTTGGGAAGCAGACGGAGAAAAGCAGAACATACATAGCAGAGAAGGAACATCTCTATTCAAAACAACTGGAAAAATGAGGAAGCCACTGACTGATGTGGGGGAAGCTGCCAGAGGCACAGGTTTGGCGTGAAAATTCTCTAATGCGTTTCTTTAGGGTATATTCAGTGGGGAGGCAGAACAGGGTCAAATACAAAGCAGGACACGTAATGGGCGCGGGAGCTCATCACATTTAAATCCTTGGGACTGGAAAGATCATCTAGGGAAGTGAGCAAGAGAGACCTGAGGACAGAGTCCTGGAACAGTGTCCGAAAATCAGGACAAGAAGGGACTGGCAAGGAGGCCTAGTGGTAGGTGAAGGAGGAGAACCAAGAGAGGGTGGGCCCAGAAGAAGGTGCGCCAAGCAGGAGGGAGAGAGCACCTGTGCTAAGTGCTGATCACGGTCCAAGGAAGATGAGGGTGGAGATACCACTGAATCTGGCAGGGAGGTCTCTGGTAGCTGAGGTAAGAAGGGGAGGGGCTGGCATAGCAAGTACAGACTTGTCTCCTGAGGAGGCCTACTGGAAGGAGCGGAGGAATAGGCAGTGGCTCTGATTTATGCCCTTAAGGCTTTTTATCCAGAAGTATGAATCACGTAGGTGCTATAAACTCCGTATCTATGTAGCCTCTGGGAAGACATAGTTTCCACCTGATGATGGCCCAAGAGGCAGTCCCAAGACAGCTAAGTGCCCTTCCTGGAGACAGGCGCCTCAGCATGCATATCTCCATTCTGGGCCTTTGAGAGAGGAGAGGAGTAGGCAAGACCCTTCAAGGGAAGGGCCCTGGACTGGGAAGGAGTCTGGGGTCCAGGTCGATGCCTTGGACCTTTGGGCCTGTCATTTCTCCTCCTTCTGCTCTTCAGAGAGCAGGCGGCCACTGGCTCTCATGAAAGGAGCTTCCCAGCAGACCCCAGACGCTTGGCCAACTCTTCCCACGGGATTCCCTTGTCCTCTCCTGGTAACATCACACAGGTGAAGCCACAGAACGGAGATAACTACCGTTAGCTCAAGGCAGACATCAACATAAGGAGGGACACTGGAGAGTCACTGTGAGATTCGTGCTCTCAACTTTTCTACCGCCTCAAATGTTACAACATGCCCCACGTTTATACGGCAAAACCAAGCCACCAGAATCAGTCCCTCTCAGAGCACTGTTCAGGGGTCAAAGACTAAAAGGCTCCAGCGTCGTCTTCCTACTCCTGGCTCTCCGTGCTCCCAATACGAAGCATGAAACAAGACCAACGACTGCCTTTGTGGGAAAGTTTTAAACATGCAAATTAGGTACAAAACAAGGCTGATAAACTACCAGGTTATATATTTGTATGTATGTAAAAGACACAGTATTTTTGTTTTTCTCATGCAAGAAGATCATCCACACAGGCAAATCTCAATGAGGTCTGAAACCGAGATACATGGTGATTTAACCATTATTCCACAGGGAACACGGCACTGTTTCTAGCCCCACACACAGCACGGTGAGATTCTTGCAAAACAGACACGTGCTGAAATTAACGATCCTGACTTATGGCAAAAAGATCATAGGATCACAGCACATAGGAACCTAGATATGTCAAATAAAAATGAGTATGTGTTTTCAGCTCTTATGAGAAGTCTCACTATACGTCTGCTAAAGCCTTGAGAAAATCATGTAGCTTAGACAGTACACCATGATAAAGACTAACGTTCCGTTCCCTCTCCAATGAGATATTCTCAGGGCAGTGGTGCAGCCTGCAAAATGAGCCTCACCTCCACTTTCCTGTACTCTACACCTCTGGCTAATTCCTGCCTCTCCAGGCAGGGAGCCTAGGACAGAGGAACAGGTTTCCTTTTCTGGTTTGGCTGCAAGAAGGCTCAAAGCCAACTGTTTTATAGTCTAACCCCTGTCTCTATTTTACGATCCTATCCTTGTTTTTCTTTTACCCCAATCTGAATGCACCCTATCTTGCTGGATCTTAAGTCCTTTTTTTGTTGTGGTTTTGGTTTCTTGCTAAAATTCATACAACACAGATTATTTTCCTTTTCATAATTTCTTCTCATTCTGACCATTTTGCGCTGATTTTACATGTGAAGGTCGCTTGGGGCCGACACGAAACTCTTCTGTGCCATCCATCGTGGAAGATGAGCCAATGGAACCAGTGGTGAAACCCAGACATTCTCCTTTTAAAGTAAACACTTCTCAGTCCCAGGGAGCTGTAAACAGCTCAGCATGGTGGGAGCGCTGCAGGCTGCCCAGCCTCCGGCCAGTCCATCCTGGAACAAACAGGCCCAGCTCAGCCAAGGCCTCCTCCTTACCCAAGAAATGTCCACCATTGGTAAACATGAGCAACCACCCCTCGGATCTCTGCCCTGACAAGTGAGCGCTGTGAGGTGCTCCACCTCCACTCCTGCCTTACCAGTTCATGACTCTGAGCTGGTTGCTTAACTGTGGTCTGCCTCAGTTTCTTCCTCTACAAAATGGGAGACAGTAACAGACCTAACCTGTAAGGTTACTACAGAAATCTATTAACACGTGTCAGAGGCATAAAAAAAGGGCCAGGTAAGGGTTTGTTATTACTCATCTTAGCCATAGGGGTTGGAGAAACACTGAAAGCAGCATATTCTATTTAGCCACTGTCTGAGGTGCAAAATTCAACTTATTGTTTATTTTACATCTATTACGTAGTAGACATTATCACAGACAATAGGGAGTGAAGACCGATTAAGATTCCTGTCTAAATAGCGCTCCCCTTCTAATGACCCTGTTCACTGTACAGCTCCTGGGTTCATCCTTATTCAAGTCATGCAACAGACTTTTTGTAGATGCACAATTATCCAAGGATGGGCCATGGAGCCAAGTGTGTCTGTGGACAAGGAACTCCTGCACTCAGGCTGTCCTCCTGGATGTCAGTCAGACTCCCTTAATCCAAGAGCCTCAAGGAGCAAAACTGCACCCTGTGGTATGGGTCAGGGCTGGCATCAAAGTAAACTCCTGGCCTGTCAATGAACTCTGCCCAGATGCAACCTAGGAGATGGGCCAAGGCGCTCTGCACACTCCCCTACACGCAGAGGTGTCATACGCAGCTGACAGGACAACAGGGACAGGCTACCATGCCTCAGTGGGACCCTGGATCTTGAAGAAAGAAAGAACTGCCCACCATCCCTCTCCTCTCTCTTCCTCCAGCCACTGACTCCACTCTGACCCACTGGAAGACCACTGCACCCAATATGATGGCTGTACCTGCCCCTCCTTATGTCTGCTCTCTCCTGAGCAGGCAAAATATAGCCCTGAAAACAGCATGCATTTTATAACCAAAAGTCAGTATTTAAAAACGGGCCTGTCATTCACCTCAATCCCCAGTGAACAATTCTGCTCTCTGGAAGAAATGCCTAGGAAAGAGCTTCCCTTCTCTCCACCCCTTACCTGCTCTCCTGCAAGGGAGGAAGGGGAATAACTCAGCCAATAAGTAAACACCCGCCCCACGATGGGGTCCTAGCTCCCCAGAGGTGCCTCAAAAGTATAAGCCAAGGTCTTGTCCTCCATTTTGTTTTCCTGGGCTATCTGTACTCAGGTACCTTGGGACTCAGCTCAAAGATTCAGAACTTTCAGTATTGTTACTTAGCCCACCAGGCACATCCAGGTGTCTATGTGTCACCATGTAGAAGAGTGAGTCAACTCAACTGTTCACTGGGAGCCAACTGCCTTTCATTTGGGGAGGGATGAGGAGGAGTGAAGGCAGAGTGCCCATTTTTATCCCACCTGCAGCCGGCTTTATGGAAGAGCCACAGGCCTTCCTTAAGAATCTGCCCCCCCCCCACTGGGCCCCTCACACCTCCCTCTTCCCAACTAGCAGAGTCTGAGTAGAGAGGCTCCCCCGTAGTCCTCCACATTCACAACTTGGGAGAGAGAACTCCAGCTAATCCTAAAGTCAGGGAAAACATTACGTGTACACGACCAATGGGACTTCCTCATGTGGGAACTGCCCACATAGAAAAAGACCAGCACGATCATGCTCCCCCTTTGCAGCCAGAACGGAGAGACCAGAAGAGCGGTGAGAACATTCACACAAGGATCTCTCTTTAGTTCTCCTTCACGAGGCATGGAAAGCCAGGACGATTGCTGGGCTCTGCATACCTTAACTAGAAACAACCGTTAAAAGGTCAGGTGATAAAGGAACAGAGGGTAAATGATTAACCACCCACACAGGCGTGAACTCAGCAGCAGGTTGGGCAGGTCAATAAAAATTCCAGCCAAGAGGTTGGCACCCTAAGCTGCTTTGCAAACCCCACATATGCCCCTTCACCCACAGGCCTACCACAAAGGGTTTTTGCCTGTCCCCAGGACACCCACACTAAGACACACGTGCAAGGTGGTATCAGGAATACATTAGCTGTGACAGGTCTCCCTCCCTCACCGTCCTCCCACAGTAAGGACTGTATCATCACAGCCACCTTTGATCCTCAAGGACCTAGCACGATGCCCGCCGCCAGTAGATGCTTAGACAATGTTTGTGAAATTAATATGTACTGCAGGGAACAACTTACACAGATTTTTTCTAAGTTAGTCCTTAGAATTATCCACACTAACAGCATGACTAAAGGATGAACGCAGGGCAAATGCCCAGCACGCCCTACTATTTCTACTCCATCAACAACCTGTTCCTTGGACCACAGAAGCTTAGGAGATGAAGTTCTCCAGCCTGGCAAATGAGAAACTGGAAAAAGAACCAAGGCCATTATCAGTCTGGAACACCTGGAGGTTCCCTGAGGGCAGGGACCATGTGCACTGCTCACAGTAAAATACCTGTGCAGAGAAGGGCTTGGGGTGTATTTAATGCAGGGATGGAGGGCCACGTCAGCAGCTGTATCTCCAAGAACAAAGCCAAAGAGAGTGCCCTCAACATGGAGTATGGAATGATGGGCGAAGATCTCTGACACTGTTTTCCATTTTCAGACGAAGAAACTGTCATCTTGAGATTAAGTGACCTTCCCAAGGTCACATTGCTAGAAAACCACAACCAGACCTTCCCATGCTGCTACAATCATCTGCTATGTACGTGGTATGACTAGAGCCCACCAAGGATCCCTCCAACTCGCACTCCCATCCCCACTCAGCTCTCGGTACAGGCGTATGAAATTCCATCATTAAGTAGATTATTGGTCATAAAGAAACGTTCCCAGTTAAACCTTGCTGTACACGAGGGTATTCAGATTTACCACTTAACCACTGTCTCACAGTGTTGCATTTCAGAACTTCCAGACAAATCGAGAGCTGCCCTTTCTTAAAGATGATGCCTGATTACCAGGAAATTCTGAGTTAACGGGTTACTACAGACTGATTCAGAGCTCTGGCAGAGCTGATAAAGGGCAGAAGAACTGGGAAGAAAACCTGCTAAAAGGAAGTGGAGAAGGCACCTACGTGTTCGTAGTGTTATAATTGTTCTGGGAGATGATTTCAATGCACACAAAATTTTGAAATGTGCGGGTAGTCAGGTGCAAACAGCTCAGCCCCAGGGTCAGGGCCTCCCATCCACCCACTTGCCTTCTCTCATTCAGGCCATAAGAGCTTGCCATTTTACACAACAATATATTTTCAATTCCTGCAAAACTACCTCCATTATTTTAGCCCTTGTGGCGTTATCTCTGTCTAAAATGCACCACCCATCCAATTCTTTCTGGTTACTCACCCTGCAAGGTCAGCATCAAGCTTGGCTTTCCTAAACTAGTCTTTCCTACCACCCCTGGTACAGGACCCTTCGGCTCTCCCAAGCTCGTGGAGCACTCACCTGTAACCCACGCTCCCGTGCCAGCCCTCCCAGGCTCAAGTCCCCACTGAAACAACAGCAGATGCCCCATCTAGGGCTTACCTGGCACTGGAGGGTCCTAGGGCCCTGCCACAGACATCTTTCTCACTTGATGTGCACGACGGTTCACAGAGTATAACAGATTTTTTTTTGCATCCCCATTTGACAGAGAATCTGGGAGGATAGAGTATTCCTGTGGAATATTCCTTTGTTTCCCTCAGACCACTAAGAAGGCTGTGCCAGCTTCTTGGCAATGTCACTGTTCGCCTGGGGCTGCTGAGAGAGAATAAATCATCCCCACATCTTAGTCCCCCTGGAGTCCCCCTTGCAGTTCTGCTATCTGCTTCCTCTCCCAAGTTATAGGAGGCAGAAGGTTCCAAAGTGAATTCTGATCTTGAATTCTTATACCCTAAAACTCATTCAAATGATTTGAGGCTATTTACAAAAATACACAGGACAGAAAACTAAAAGGTCAAGTCCAAGGAATAACAGAAGAAAAAAATGAAAGTGAAGGTCAAGACCAGGAGAACTGTGAATTATTTACTCTTTGTTTGGATAACTGGAAATAAACTTATCCCATTATTTGTTTTTTTTCTGACTCCTGGTGACAAGCCTGTTTTCCCAGGAAAACAGATTCTCCAGGCTACTGCTGATGCTGATAAACATAAGCTTGGTCACTAAGGCACACACCACGGGGAGGGGTACAGAGGGACTGGGTTTTACTTGGAAAAGATAGCTTTGTTCTACAACGATCTGGAAAAAAAATATTCAGTGTGTTGTGCACTGAACCTGGAAGAATGAATGAAAAGAACTCCAAGTCCCTTCTTGGGTCACCTTTCTCATGCTTGTGTTTTTTAATGCTCAAAAGGTATCCCCTGGACCAAAGACTATCTGGCCAAGCAGCATGGGCTTGGGTTGTGCAGCCACAGGGCACCCCATAGTGTTTGCTTCCGGTTAAGAAACGGAAAAATTGGGGCGCCTGGGTGGCACATAAGCATCTGCCTTCAGCTCAGGGCGTGATCCCGGCGTTCTAGGATCGAGCCCCGCATCAGGCTCCTCCGCTGGGAGCCTGCTTCTTCCTCTCCCACTCCCCCTGCTTGTGTTCCCTCTCTCACTGGCTGTCTCTCTATGTCAAATAAATAAATAAATAAATAAAATCTTAAAAAAAAAAAAAAAAAGAAAGAAAGAAACAAAAAATCTCCTACTTCCTAGCTCCAAGTCCCTTTCACTACAAAGGTTTTCAGCGCTGACCTCTGACCTGATAATTCAAGACTGCAAACCCCCAGCACTGTCCATCACTGAAAGAGGCACTGGTGCATGGTTTTGGCAAGGGTGGGTACTAAAGAGCAAAAAGAATATTAAAAACGTATCCTCGAGGCTTATCTACGTTAATCCATTAACCATAAATCAGAAGGGCCTTTCTGTTAGAGCCCAGACCTAAAAATCTGGCACTTGTGTGGAGAACTGAAATAAAGCAAGGAACTTGACTGAAATGTACATTTCTGGAGATTTGGAGTCCACCACAGTCCCCATCCAGCATTCACACGCTAGATCAGATTTTCCAGAGGATCCCTATTTCCTGTGGCCAGGATCTCATTCCAAGATCGCCCCATTTAACGCCTGGAAATTGCCACGTCTCAGTTAAACTGAACCTAGCCTGCGGTGTCCCTGATCTCAGACACAGAAGTCATCATGTCCAGCTGTCTGCAGGGCACATAAATCTTTACTGTGGCTTTTCCTTCTCCTCAGCGTAGGAACTAAAACATCTATTTTTCAATTTCTTCATTAGCAGCAGCAAACACATAAGACCAACAATGTGCCTGCATGGATTCTAAACCCTTTCTGTACATCAAGTCACGAAATCTTCAACGTCACAACATCACACCATGCTAAGGAGTACAGACTTCACCCAGGAAAGGTGACCAGGACACTGCGGTCATGGGGCTTGACAGAGCGGGCTCTGCCTCCTACTGTGTGTTTAAAACAGGAAGACCCATGGGAAAATGAACATAGTGCTTGTGTTAGGAGAGCGGTAAAATGTGTGAAATATATATATTGTTAAGGTTTTTGTTAATAATTGAATTTTCATGCATTGCGTTCTGACAAGTCACTGAACAATTCAGTCAGAGAGGTCCTATCTGCCCTGTAGGAGATTATGTTTCTTAAGTAACAGGCGCCCACAGGACGAGGGGGGTTAAACCCAAATCTGTCATTATCCAGGCTTCCTTGAATGGTCCCACCCCACCCAAACATAAGCAATGCTAACATCTTGACACATCTTCCACTGTTATGCGTGATTTCATGTGGTTGAGATGACATGCTCTATATAATTCTGTGTTCTGATGTTTCCCCCATTGTAATTATACAATAATCTTTTCCCACAGGATTGTACAGTTTTTAGAAACTTTTAAAAATAGATACATAATACTGCAATGCAAGCCATCATAATTTACTCAGTGTATCTTTTTGTATATATCAGCCAAGTGTAGGTTTTCACTATTATAAAATAAGGCTGCAATACAATTTTTCTATTTAAAAGCTTTTACTCTTTCAGATTTTCTTTTTTTAAATGTTTATTATATGATGTAAGTCACCATACAGTACATCCCTGGTTTTTGATGTAAAGTTCGATGATTCATTAGTTGCGTATAACACCCAGTGCACCATGCAATATGTGCCCTCCTTACTACCCATTGCCAGCCTATCCCATTCCCCCACCTCCCTCCCCTCTGAAGCCCTCAGTTTGTTTCTCAGAGTCCATAGTTCTTAAGCTAGACTTTTTTTTTTTTAAAGGACTCATCAGTATTTTTAAGGAGCAACCCAGAAGATAAGACAATAAAAAAAAATTTGAATCTACAGATATTAGCAGTTTGATTTTTGGGTTAGCTAAACGAATATGCATTAACAACCAAGAAAGCCAATAATCAATCTAGATTTTATAGTTCAATATAGCCCACAGAACGATCCTGCTAGCAAGGGCTCAGGCTGCAAGGGACCATATCAAAAGACAGAGCTGACAACAGGCATGAATGGGGAAAAACATCTGGCATGGTAGCAATAAACCAGATTTACAGAAAAGAGGCAGAGAAAAGATGGATGCTTAACATAAATTTTAAAATATACTGCTAAGAGTAGAAGTGACAGAAGAAAGGTTTGGTCTAGATCTACTAAAGAAAATAGTGGACATACACAGTAAATATCAATGCTTTGCTTTCTGTCAGTTCAAATTTTTTGAACTGCCTAGAGGATCAAACCAGAATTACAAAAAAGATTTTAACTAAATTGAAGTACTCTGACAGAGTACAATTTTCCTAAATTCACTAAAGCCAAATCAAAAGTTTTGCCAATTTTATCATTGAGTTATGGATAAGATTTACATTTCCAAATAATAAAACCAAATCAAATTCAGATCTGTATACATAAATATTACTTCATCAAGAGCACAGGGAAGAAACAAACATGTCCTGTGGGAGATGACATTAAATGGTAAACTCTTCACAGCACAGTTCAGTACAGCCCAGTATTTTAAACTACTATTTTAAGATAGTGTCAAATTTATTATCTGTCTTTACAACCTGGAATAATTCTTGGAAACCAATTTTGGAAACATAAAACTTAAGATAAAGCTGGAAAAATAAAAGAAATGCAGAGACCAATCAAGAGTGGGAAACAAAGGATAAGAATCCTTAAAGAAATGTCAGGACTGAAAAATTTCCTGACTTTGAAAGTGTGAGTGCCTCGTCTACGGCGATTACACTACAGTATTTCGTCATGCCAGTGATGGCTTGTAAAACTGATACTCATCTTCAAATACAACACCTAACATAATGTTATTGGTGGCACTGTTTCCTCCTCCCTAATATTCATATGTTGAAGTCCTAACCCCTAGAACCTCAGAATGGGAACTTGCTTGGATATTTATAGAGATAATCAGGGTAAAATGCAGTCATTAGGGTGGGCCCTAATCCAAAATGACTGGTGTCCTTATAAAAGGGGAAATGTAGACACAGACATGTACGGAGGGAAGGGAATGTGAGGAGACACTGGTAGAAGATGGCGGTCAAGCCAAGGAGAGGGGCCTAGAATAGACCCTCCCCTCTTAGCCCTCAGAAGGCCACCCTGATCTGGGACTTCCAGCCTTCACAGCTCACAGACAATACATTTCCATTGATTGAGCCACCGGTTTGCAGTTTTTTGTTATGGCTGCCTCAGTAAACTAATATACCTGACTATTTATGGTTCAATTCAGATTTTAATTAGCATAATTTTCTTAAATATAGGAAATTAGTACAATTTTGACACAAACTAACAATACAGTCAAATATATGTAATTATCTGCAGGGAAATTATATATATGCTGTGCTTGTTAATATGTACATACAGGCATAGATGCAGATATTGGTGTAGGCAGAATGCACAGGCATCTGGGTATGGATACTTTCTGTCCACAGTCACAACAGTACTGAGCTGTGGTAGGGCTGGGAGGGCTCTAACCTGGGTATATCTACCTCCAGGGTCCAGGGCCTTGCTTCATAACCAACAAACAAAACTAGATTGCAGCATAGAAAACGCTTGTCACTATAGGATGGTGTGACAGAAGATGTGCAGTACTTAGGGTTCCTATAGGCAAGCGTGGAAGACACTGTAAGCATTTTATTGGTGTGGTAAGACTCATTTTTTGAGTTTGACTGATTTTGGCTTTAGTTATAATATACACTTTTCTTCAGGAGTTAAATAAATTCAACTATAGCACAAGATAATTTTCAGTTACTCTAATTCTGATGAAATGGAACGATTCTCTTCCTTGTGAGATCACCCCTTCCCTTCTATAAACAAACAGGAAGGTCCCCAGGCCTTTTGATGCCAGGCAACTCAATATTTCATTCCTCAATGAAGTCATTTTCATGACCTTCTGTGGAATCTTCTCTCACATTCAACACAAATACCCTAAATTGTAGACCCGGTTATTCAGGGCACAAGTATCTCATGGACACAGCAAGAATTGAGAGTTGGTTCCCAGGGCTATAATGAAAGCAAGAGAGGGGGCTGATGAGTAGTTAATCAGTAACTATCTACCAATCATTGATAATGTACAAGACACTGTTTTGAGTGCTTCAGGGAATATAGGAGATGGAATAAGGCTGGTGCTGAATTCAGTGGGATTCTGCTCTCACAGCACACGTATGACACACACCCAGAGAGAAGACCCTCTTAAGAGGTGGAAAAAAAAAAAAAGTAGAAGGATGCCTGATTGGCTCAGTCAGGAGAGTGGATCAAACCAGAATTACAAAAAAGATATTAACGAAATTGAAGTACTCTGGCAGAGTACGATTTTCCTAAATTCACTAAAGCCAAATCAAAAGTCTTGCCAATTTTATCATTGAGTTATGGATAAGAAAGACTCTTAATCTCAGGGTCATGAGTTTGAGCCCCACATTGGATGTAGAGATTACTAGGGGAAAAAAAGTAGACACAATGGCAAGAGGACCAGAAGGATCCATGGGATGAAGACTAAAGCTTTGGGTCGAGTCAGTTAAGAATAATGTCAGGCTGAGGGCAAGATAGAAGTTCAGACTTAAACAATGGATAGGGTATTGTTCCAGATGGCGTCAGAAAAAGTTACCCTTCCACCCTGGGGACGTTTCATCCTGGTTCATGACTCAGTTTGTCACACCCTCTATTCCCCTCGCAGACAGTACTCACCACCCAGGACCTGGTGACTCCAAGGCCTAGTACAGAGCCTGGCAGATGAGTAGGTATTCCATAAAATCTGAACACTGAGTAACTGTTTCTGAGCCTACTTTCCATACGGTAAGATCCTTCAGGGCCCATAATTATTTATTATTCTCGACATTGGGCAGATTTTCAGCAACTACTTGATAACCAGGTGGATGCAATTCCTCCATCTGATTTCTTTCATTTGTACTACAGAGGAACAAGTATCTAAAAGAAATTATAGCTCTATTAAAAAAAATTAGGCCAGTTCCTTCAGATTTGAGATGATTTCTACTTATCTTAATACTACCACCACCTTTCAGCAAATATAAAGCATACGCCTTCCACTGCCTTGACTAATACTTAGATAAACCATGTTATGGAGAAAATGCTTATCCAACTGGGAGTCAGAACACAAATTCGGATTGGGAGGCCACTGTCTCTGAACAGCAGTACCATGACATAGGGCCTGTGTGATCTCATGAATCCAGTGTTATGCACACACTATGTCTCAGTTCATGCAAAACTCACTTAATGTATAGTAAGGATCTTATCATCAGAAAAGCCAAACCACAGTATTCACTGCTACAATTATTATTAATGCCTAATACCTTGTTTGGATAAAAACAAAATACAGATTTCTAAAAGGTTTTTCTTTACCCCAAGAAGCTACAAAATCAGGTAACTGACAGTTGTTAAGCCAGGAGAGGGAGTAGGAAGGGTAATGGCTCTTCCCTGAAAATCAGCTGTCCTGCTTGTGCAATTTTCTTCTTCCTTGCCTACAAGGATGTAGGTGGGATAATTTATGACTCAGGTTTTAGATGTAGAAAAACTTTAAACCAGAAAGATATTGTGGGTACTCAAGTTCTAAAATCTTCTGTAGAACTGATTAAAAAAAAGAGACCATGGGTTTCAGTCTGACTGCTTCTGAGGATGGCAGGAAGCCAATTACTTAAACTGAAACAGTGTAGAAAATGCTTATTTCTTAAAGAATGCAATCACCCATTTATTCACCCATATAGATTCACTGAGCTCCATTCACTAGACCAGATGCTGCTCCTTGAACAGAGAGGACCCCAAAAGCCATACAGGGGAATGAGTCTGGAATAAGGGACAATGTCACTCTGATCACAGAAGTCTTTCTAGCACCTTAGTGATTCCAGGATGAAGACAGGGCTCTAAGAATTTGGGTGGCTGGGAATCCCTAAGGCTCCAGGATTAGTCTGGATCCTCTGGACATTCCCAAGCAACAGCTAAATGGCTGAAGTTCAGTCAGAACAAGAACAGACCACAGCACAAGAGCCGTCCCAATTTAGTGCCACCCCACATGGTGGCTCAAGTCGTCTGTGTGACACTGCCGTGCCTTCCGTTCATTATTTACCTGTAACAATTGAAGGCTTCAAAACAGCTGCTGGGGCTGTCCTGAAGGCTGTGAGAATAAATTTAAATTCATATGCAAGAAGGAGAAGAAAGCACAAGTAACTTCTAACTAGGACTCGTGAGGATTTTGTTGCCACTGTCTCACCAGTGGTCAACGGTAGCACTTGCTGAAATCCTGTGGGTTCTCGCATCATCAAAGCTCCCAATGACACTAGACTGGACAGGTTTTATCATCACCATCATGGATACATATATATACATGTATGTGTATATACACACACATATGCATATATTTGACTATTAAAAAAGACACCTCACTATAAAACTCTCTACTTGAAAAGATGATAGATGATTATTTATGCTACAGAAGGCTTAAATAAGACTTCATAAGAATTCATTGAGCAAGCCCTCTTCAAAATTCACACAGTGAGTCCCACTATTTGCCATTAAGTCCTCAGAGGACTACTACCTTTTAACTCTGGGTCCCCTACACCAAAGATGGTCATGAGAGCCCTCAACAGAAGAGTGCTCACTCTTCTCCATTATTTCAGGGGATGTCAACTTTCTCAAGGTTGGTCTCAATTTTAAAGTATCGTGGCCCCACATTTCAAAAACATTTTATTTACTCCCAAAACCGCATACATTTGTAATCATCAACCTTCTGGTTTCTAGTCACTGAAGACCTACACCTGATCAGAAGGTCTTACTACTTTCTCCACACCAGGCTGCAGGAACTCAAGCCAAGTACAAGAGCACAGCTTTCCCTTTGCCTGCCTGCCAGATTGCTGAAATGCAGAAAGCATGTTCAAGGAGCTTTCAAGCAAGGAAGCACAGCTTTGCTTCCAAGCTCCCTGACCAGGCCTCCACCCTCCCCAGGAAAGGCAGGTGAGCACTTACTGGAGCTGGGCTTTGGGCTGCCCAGATGGTCTCTATCCATTACTGTGGCTGACAAACCAGGAATGTGGGAGGCAGTGACTCAGGCCAACAGGACTGAAGCCAGGACTAGGATAAAGGAGGCATAAGGGAAGTAGGAGAGACCAGGTGCAGAAAGAGAGGGGAAGCTGGATGGAAGGGAAGCTGTGGGACACACAGGAAGCTGTAAGCCAAACTCATCTATTCGGATTTTGGGAAGCATTCAATTACACATTCATGTTTCCCCGGTTACGATCCTGGATGAGAAAAGCCTGGCTAAATATTTCAATGCTCCAAAAAGAAAACCTATTATAATGAAAAATCCTTTTGAGTTTTCTTCTCTTCTGTTTACCTTTGAAAGACACATATAAATTTACTGAGAAAAGGAAGTTTCTTTATTCTCTTTCCTCCCCAGTGGTGAATCTCTCCATGAGTCAGTCTAAATGTCAAAAGAAAAAGGCATCCTCTCAGGAATATATAAATATTTATAGACAACATTACTCCATCACCCTCAAAATGTTAAACAGAGCTATTTTTCCATTCTCTTCTTTATTGATTTAGTTATATGGTACATAAAAATCAGAAAGCAAAAAAGGGTTAATGGTAGAACTCAAATCACCAGGTCATGCATCAACCAAATGCAGATCCCCCAAAATATTAAGACTCTTTGTGATACATCCAGAGAGAGCAGTAACAAAAACCAGCAAATTCATATCAAAACAAACCCAGCCTTAGATTATTAAAGAGTAGATGTTCAAGTACCTTCATCTGGTATGAAAGCTTCCAAGTCTGTGGAATTCTTCCTCTGGGCATAGATGCTCTTAAGGCTAAGTTCTACCAGCTTGACTGGGTTGGTGGGAAAGAGTGAAAATCTGGTGAGATGATTATAAAAATAAAATCCAGGGAGGGCACTGTCAAGTCCTCAATCAGCTCTCAAAATGTTTGGCCTCCTCAAATTTCCTGCCTCCTATTAGACTGGTTGACTTCAATAGACCAAAAAAGAAAAATCACCTCATCATTTTAATAGATGCAGAAAAAGCATTTGACAAACTCCAATACCCATTCATGACAGAAACTGTCAGTAAGCAGTAATAGAACTTTCTCAACTTAATAAAGATTACAAAAAACCTAAGTGTGATATATCACACTTAACGGTGAGAAACTTGAAGATTTTCTACTAAGATCATGTAAAAGACAAGGATATCCCCTTTCGCCACTCCTTTTCAACAGTGCACTGAAAGTCCTTGCTAATGCTGTAAGGCAAGAGGAGGAAATAGAAGGTATACACACTGGGAAGGAAGAAATAACAACTTTGCTTGCAGATGACATGATCCTCTATGTAGAAAATCCAAGAGTTAACAAGAAAATTGAACTAATAATTATAGCAAGGTCATAGGACATAAGGTTAATATAAAAAGTCAACTGCTTACCTATATACCAACAATGAGCAGGGAAAAGTAATACTAAAAGCAATACCATAGACATTAGCACCTCCCCCCAAATGAAATAGGTATAAATCAAAGACCTGCACGAAGAAAAGCATAAAACTCAGATGAAGGAAGTCAAAGAATTAAATAAATGGAGAGATATTCAATGTTCATGGATAGGAAGACTCAGTATTTCAGTTACCAGTTCTTCTTCACTTGATCTGTAGATTCAAGGCAGTCTCTACCAAAACTCCATCAAGTTATTTTATGGATATCAACAAAGTGATTCTGAAGTCACGTGGAGTGGCAAAGGACCCACAATAGCCAATAAAATATTGAAGCAGAACAAAGTGGATGTTACCTGACTTCAAGACTTACTATAACACTCCCATGTTCATCGCACCATTATTCACAATAGCGACGGTATGGAAACAACCCCAGTGTTCATAAATAGTAAATGGATAAAGAAAATGTGGTGTATATATGTACACAACAGTGTATTATTCAAGTCTTAAAAAGAAGGAAATCCTGTCATTTCCAACAGTATGGATGAACCTGAAGAACATTATGTTAAGTGAAATAAACCGGACAAAGACAAATATCACATGATCTCACTTACACATGGATTCAAAGGGGAAAAAAAAGGTCAAACTCATACAAACACAGTAGAAGAGTGGTTGCCAAGGGCTGGGGGTAGGGAAATAGGGAAATAGGGAGAGTTTGGTTAAAAGGGTGCACATTTTCAGTTAAAGATGAACATGGTGTGAGAGTCTAATGGTGGCTATAGCTGATCACACAGTATTGCATAACTGAAATTTGCTCAAAGAGTAGAACTTAAATGTTCTTACAAAAATAAAAAAGGTAAATACGTGAAGTGATCAAGGTGTTAATTAACTCAATGAGGGGATCCTTTCACAGTGTATACATACATAGACCAGCAGAACAGAAGGAGCCCAAAAATAGACCCCCATGTATATAATCAATTCATCTTTGGACGAAGGAAAAATGGTGTTGGTACAACTAGATAACCACGTAAAAAGAGAAATCTAGAAACAGACAATACACCCTTCATAAAGCTTCACTCGAAATGTATCATAGACCTAAATGTAAAAAAACACTAAAAAACTCCTAGAACATAGAAGGCCTTGACTATGGTGATGCCTTTTTAGGTACAACATCAAGGACATGATATATGAAATAATTTATTGATAATCTAGACTTCATAAAAATTACTAAATTCTGCTCAAAGACAATATTAGGAGACTAAGAAGACTAGACACAGACTGTGAGAAAATATTTACAAAAGACCTATCTGATAAAGACTATTATCCAAAATATACAGATAACTCTTAAAACTCAGTAACAAACAGCTTGATTAAAAAATGGCTCAAAGATCTTAAGACATCTCCGAAGAAGATCTATAGATGGCAAATAAGCACATGAAAAGATCTGCTCCACAGGGGCATCTGGGTAGCTTAGGTGGTTAAGTGTCTGACTCTTGATTTCAGCTCAGGTCATGATCTCAGATGAAGCCCCACACTGGCTCTGCGCTCAGCGGGAGTCTGCTTAAGGACTCTCTCCCTCCCTCTCTGCCCCTCCCCCAGGCCCCAGCGCCCTGCCATCTCTCTCTCATATAAATAAATCTTTAAAAAAAGGGGGGGGGGAAGATGCTCCACGGTATATGTCATCAGGGAAATCTAAGTTGAAACAAGATACACATCTTCATGCATATTAGATTAGCCAAAATCTAGAACACCGACAATACCAAATGCTGGTGAGCATGTGGATAAACAACAACTCTCATCCCATTGCTGGTGGGAATCCAAAACGGTACAGCCAATTTGGAAGACAGTTTGGAGGTTTCTTACAAAATGAAATATACTCTTATCATTCAATGTAGCAATCACACTCCTTGGTATTTATCCAAAGGAGCTGGAAAGTTATGTCCACATAAAAACCTGCACATATATGCTGATAAAAGTTTTATTCATAATTGCCAAAACTTGGAAATAACCAAGATATGCCTTCCGTAGGGGAATGGATTAATAAACGGTGGTACATCCAGACAATGGATTATCACCTAGCACTAAAAAGAAATAAGCTATCAAGCCATGAAAATACATGGAAGAACCTTGAATGTATACTACTAAGTGAAAGAAACCAAACTGAAAATGCTACATACCGTATGATTCCAACTATATAACATTCTGGAAAACACAATACTAGGGATACAATAAAAAGATCAGTGGTCGCAAGGGTGAAGGTGGAGTTAAATAGTTAGAGCAAAGAATTTTTAGGGCAGTGAAACTATTCTGTACAATGATGGATATATGTCATTATATATTTATCTAAACTGATTTAATGTACATCAAAGTGAATTTTTTAGGTATGGATTTTAGATGATTATGATGGGTCGACGTAGGTTTATCCTTGGCAAAAAAGGATATACACATACCATTCTTTAAGTGATGTTGATAATGGGGGGAGGGAGCGTGCGTGCATGTGTGGGAACAGGGGGTATATGGAAAATCTCTGTACCTTCCTCTCAATTTTATTGTGAATTTAAAATTTCTCTTAAAGAATTAAATCTTTAAAAAATTTTTTCATCAGATACAACTCTTAAAGTTCTCTTCTTTGGGGCATATACCTAGGAATGGAATTGCTGGATCATATGGTAATTCTATGTTTTATCTTTTGAATGAAAGATAGCTCTTTTTCCAAAGCAGCTGCACCATTTACATTCCCACCAGACATCTACAGGATTCCAGTTTCTCCAAATTCTCCCCAACACTTGTTATTGTCTGTCATTTTTTATTAGGGCCACTCTGGTATGTGAGGTAGGATCTTACCAGTTTTGATTTGCATTTCCCTGATGACCAATGATGTTGAGGATCTTTTTATGTGCTCATTGACCATTTGAGTATCTTCTTTGGAGAACAGTTACTCTAATTCTTTACTCATTTAAAAGATTATTTCCCTTTTTGTTGTTAAATCATCAGTATTTTCTATATTCCTGAGATTAGAGCCTTATCAGATATATAATTTGCAAACATTTTCTCGCATTCTATACATTGTCTCTTCACTTACTTGACAGTGTCCTTTCATGCCCCAATGTTCTTTTAGTTTTCATGAAGTCCAATTTATTTTTCCCTTTCATTGCTTATACTTTTGGTATCCTATTTAAGAAATCATTGCCCGCTTCAAGGTCATGAAGATTTCCACCTACATTTCCTTCTAAGAGTTTTGTAGTCTTACAGCTCCTACATTTAGAACCTTTGATCCACTCTGAATTATTTTTTTATATATAGTCTGAGGTAAGGGTCCAAATGTAGTCTTTTATCAGCTTTTTATTTTTAATTTATTTATTGTAGTGGACTCTACACTCAAAGTGGGGCTTGAACTCAACCCCAAGGTCAAGAGTCACATGCTTTTACTGACTGAGACAGCCAGGCACCCTATTCTTTATCAGCTTTTAAACCTAAGAAAGAGCTTTCTCTCCACTTTCACTGAATGGTGGAAATGGGGAGGAACGCCAGAGAATTACAAACCTTAGATTAATTATAAACAAGGAGAGAAGATAGCAACTGAACTTTCCCTGACGAGTCTGAAATCCCCTTCAGTAATTACAGCAATTCAGTGTTTTGAGCACTGGAATGGAGTGCAGCACTCTGAGATTTTCAAATGACTAGCTAAGTGGAAAGAAGATTTCAGTTATTAAGGGATACGCCACCTTACAACTATCAAAATCAATTAACTAAACAGTTACTGAATACTAGTAATATAGCCTGCGCTCTGCCAACCCCTAATATATAATATAAATATACCAAAGACACAATCCCTCACCCTAAGAGCTAATCTACCAGCTTGGAAACAAGGACAGTTTTCCAGAAAGTGGTTCAATTTCTAAGAGTGAAGTAATTCAATTACATAAGCCTTTAAAAAAAAAAAAAAAGAAGACAATGATGTTGTCGTCGTCAAATATGCTGGAGCCAACAGAGCTAATAAAATATTCCATCGGGGCACACACTTCTGTGACACTAGATTTAATCTTGACCATTCTGATAAATCTTTATGTGTATCATACAACGGACGACCACCTCACAAGATAAACAGAAAAGAAAATTTCCTCAAAGACATAGAAAGAAGAGATTCTCTAAATTAAGATTAAAAAGGTATTAAAATGGCCTATGCATCCTCAATTCCTTTTGGAATGTTTATATGTTTTCTAAGGGATTTTTTTCAAGGCTTAAGTGGATTAGAACTCTTTTATCGGCTGCCTGGCTCTTTATTTTTTAATAGCCTAATATTTACCTTTTATAGTGTCCTTTCCAAACACTACAAAAGTGAAGAAAAGCATAATGTATGGAAAAGCCTATCTGGAAAGATGTGAGAAGGTGAGTAGAAAATACACAAAATCAATATATCCCTTATTCTCAAGGGAACCAATACTTCATTAAGACCTGCTCTGACCCACCATCTTGCAATTTAAACAAAACCATGCCCTCAGTTCATAGCTTAGCCTCATGCAGACCTCCCTCAGAATTTAATGGAAAACTTCAGAAAATGCCTCATTTGGGGAGAATATAAACCCCACAGAACAAGCAGACATCAATAAAGGAAGGCAGGCCAAAATATGGAGCAACCATATTGTAACAACCAAAGTCACAACTGGTAACACCAGTCCTAAAGCTCAGCTCAGGGTTCTTCTCTCAAGAGAAGGATTCCTCCTTGAAATCAGTATCATCTCAGCAAGTGTCACATGTGGCCAACGTGGAAGCTCCATCTCATGGAGAGATGGGAACACCACATACTGGTCGTCACTTAGATGCCAGGCATGTCTTGTTTATCTCATTTATGCCATCCAGGGACCACATAAAGTCGGTGACACCAAGGAAGTGGTAGAGTCTAGATGAAGTCTACCTACATTTTGGTCCACCACCCAAATGTCAAAGTGAAGGTTATATACCACCAGCCAGTTAGGTCACCAGGACTGTCTGGGGAAATCTTGCAGGTCATCAGGACAGGGAATTCCAGAGAGAAGCTGGTGCTGTGGAATTACAACTACTTTAAGACCGATTCTCCTAAGGCCACCCAGACTCTGCTCTGATTCTGTAAGCAATAAGCCACCTCAGCTCTAGTGTCTGGTCTTACTAGTTGACTGGCCCTCCAAGAGGCTTCCAAGTAAAAACTCCTCTGAAGAGCTCTCTCTGAAATACCAGACCCTCCTCTATCCTGGTCGCTTAACATCTACCTAGCCTCACTGAACAAGGGTTTATGAGTGGGAGATCAATTGTCCATTTACGTTGACGCTCAAACTTTCTTTCCTCATACTTGGTAAACAGAAACATCCAACCCTTCTTCTAATCCTGGATCTTGATTACAATAACCAGTCAGCAAGACTTTACTTAATATCCAGACCTTCCTTTGAAAAATCTTTTAGGACAGATTTGGAGAAAGCATATGGCCTCCACAACAATTCATATATACTTACAATAATTCCATTTAATTCAACAAATGCTTATTGAAAGCCTAATGTATACAATGTTCTAAGTATTAATGTCATTCCAACTTTTGTTCCTGTTGCAATAGCATTGTCTACTTGGTATTTTGCTTATACAAGCCACTCTAGGATGACAATGCAGTAAAACCTGAATGTGCTGCTTTCAAAGGCCAGGGACGCCTCAGTGCGTATGTGAACAGTTTGAAAACTACAATCGTTTTTGTCTTAGCCCAGAAGTACAAAGTGAATTATCAGTAAAAGAAAGGAAATTAGAGTCCTCACCTTGTTACTGAGACTAAGTAATTGCAACTTGAGATTTAAATAGAGCAATGACTATCAATTAGCATCATTGTTAATTTCTGAGTAGAAAGACACTTAGTATGCTACAATAATTGTGAAATGCTGATTTCTACATCAGGACTATAGAAAAGAAGAATGCCCACTTTCCACATGGATAGTTCATGTATGATTTCACCCTTTTTATAATTTGCTCTACTGAAAACTAAAGTCGCAGTACAGTCAGATCGTAATGGATTAAGCCCAATGCTAAATACCTCAAAAGCTTCACTTGACACACAAGGCACAGGAAACAATGTCATCTCTACCTGGAAAGAACTGAGGGCCAAATAAGCAAGCTGAAAACCTCCTAACAAAATTCATTCGTTTTGGAAGTTTTAACAAGATACTTTCTTAAAAAAACAAAACAAAACAAAAATAAAAACTTGGAGAAATTGGAAAAAGCAATGAAAATTAATGTACTTGACAATACTGTAATGGCAAAATAACCAATTCTTAAAATTCAAATAAACAGCGGTAATTCTGGCCCAGCTAAGAGACAAAACCCTTTGTATGCATTCAGCATGGCTCTAATTTTAAAATAATGTCTCTGAGGCACAGCAGTTCAATTTTTGTTTTAGCCTCTAAAAAGCAGAAATCAATGTTTTACAAAATGATTCTGTATGTGGCAAGCCTCTTCACTTATCTCAAGGATAACCGCAACTATTAAACATTACTATTCTATGAATACAAGGCAAAAGTGGAAATAAAGACTTTGCTTACCTAATTCCCTGCTTAGCTGCCTCCCAAAATTCAAGAATTCCCTCTATCAGGAGGCACAAAGAGAAATCAAAAAGAATCAATTCTCCTCATGATGAAAGCAAATCAAGTATCTGCGGTACAACTCCATCCAACCCAAGGGCAGAATGATATAGAAAGTTTAACATCTAACCTTTCTTCCTGCACATCCAGACGACGGATCATCCCCTTAAGAATTCTCTTTTGCCAAGAAACAAAATGATCTAAGTACTAGAACTGCATTAGCCTTGGGATAATGAAAGTTTAAACGGCATGCGTATTAGAGGCGTGGCTGGCATAAGCATCTCATAAAGTGAGACATTCCTTGTTGTTTTTGTACCACCAACACTCACCTTGGTCCTTCCTTTCCACGCTCAAAAACAAGCCCAAAATCTTATTTTAGGAGGGAAGAGTTTAAAATACTTTTAATAAAACTGAATATCTGCCAAGAGGAAACACACTGGTATGTGTCCTTGTCAAGTGAAATCCCACATTCCTGAAGCCTTTCCCCTCCACGTCCGCTGTCCAGAACCCAACACGATTCATGACATCTTTAGTTTCATCTATATGCCAACTTCACGCCAGCAGCCACAGACACTTGATCCAACTAAAAGCTCTCATTTGACTTCCCACGTAGCAGTACATGGGCCTCTAAGAGCTGTGTGTCCTTGGACAAGACATCTATCGTCTGCATCTCCCTCTCCTGTGTGAGGACAAGGTGATCTCAGCATGGCCAGCCAGCATCCCATGCTCTTCATGTGGGTGCACAGCCTTGCTGTCAAGCTTGCCCGTAGCAGGGAGAAAGCGGGCTTTGGCCACGGGTACTTGTGTTCAGTTGTCTCAAGGGATTCAGAACTTTAGAATCAGGGAAAAAAAAAAATAAAGGACAGTAGTGAGTACATCCGTTTATTTCCCACACTCCAGTCAATAGTGCTTTGGCCAGCCCGGGCTTTTGACTGCTAACGTCCAGGGGGTGAGGCATCCATCTTGGAAGATGTCAAACTATAGTATCATTCCACCAAACTGGACATTAAGCATCTTTCTTTTTAAAATTATTTGTTCAAATGGATGAAAAGTAACAAAAATAATTGCATTTCCCTAAGCTACAGAAAACACAATTCTATCAGATATTAGACTGAATTGTTCCTCTGAAAAATTATGTGTATCGAATAATTGACACACATGCTTGATCAGCTATTAAAATGTCTTTTATGTGCTAGTGCCTCACATGTATATTTATATATATAAACTATCATCCCAAATGCTTGAAAACCAGGCAAATTAATGATCTGAGGGCAAGGGCTATAGGAAAACAGACGCTCTCAAACTCACCCTCTGGCATGTGGGAGAATGTGGTATGTGCTCATTGTTCAGCACAGAATGCAAATGATTTCATGGGGAATGCAGGTCTACCTACCCTCCCTAGAGTCTCCACATCCCCAGCCTCCTTCTACTGCACCCTCACACATGAGCGGCCTGCCATCTTTCCTCCAGCATCCATTACCATCTGCCCACACTTGGATCTCTGCTGTCTCCAGGAAATGACATCAGCAGAGCCCAGTCTGAAAGCCAGGCTGGCGACATGGAAACCCAGATTGCCTGTATTTGAAAGAGTCCTAAGCTTTGAGAAGACAGGTGGCTGTACTTAAAAATTCCTCTCTGCCCATCAGCTTCAGCCCATATTCCCCCCCATCACCACCCCCAAAACATATGCTGTAGGAGTCCCTGTCCTCTCCTTGCCCTTGCCAGGGTACAGGAGCCTAGCTTCTCCCAGCAACTGCTGGCTTCTTCCTCACTATCCGGCACACTGTGCTCTAATGGAATGGATGCTGAAACCTCTAAGCTCAGCTCGTGGCAAAAGGCATTTCCTCCCAGTCCTTGTCCTAACCACAGACTATGCCCTCTTCACCTTTAATTCAATTACACAGGTGAATAATGTATAATTAGGTCTCGGACAGTGAAAAACCCTCAGCTTATACTGCAGCCACTAAAGCCTGGCCATACCCCAGTGTAGGGGGCGCCACCACAGGCCAGCTCTTTGAAGAGTTCCAGCTGTGATTGGATGACTCCAACCTGGAAAGGCTCTCCTAACACGTTCACTTAGGCCCGTGTAACCAGAAAAGTAGATCAGGTGCGTGAGTCAGTCTGAAGCCCAACACGCATGTCTGCTGCTCAAGAGCTAAGTCCCATGGGCTTTGTGTGGTTGGCAAGATGCAAGCAATGACATTTACAGATGGGTCCTCCTCATATTGCCCCCACTGGTATCCCCACATCAGCCTTGATGACCAGCACAACGACAAGACACACTCCTGCATTTTCCAATTATCCCAAAAAACCTGATAATAGTCCCCCTTAGGCAGCCAGGAAAAAAAAAAAAAAAAAAGCAATCTAGGGTATTGGTACAAGCAGCTTTTGAGGTCACCGTGCTCCAGCAGTTCAAAGCAACAGCCTCTGATTAAGATGGGCTTCATCTTTCTTAGCTGCCTTGTGGATTTTATTTTTCTCCTATTTGGTCAGTAGATGTCACATTAATGTGTTGTTCCTAGTCTTAAACTATTTTTAAGTCAGTCCTCTTGTCTTTCCTCCCATCATGTGTTTATGCACATAACTGCCCACGCACACACTTTTGACATTACACGCAGGACTGCTGAGGAACTGTCAGCACTCGGGTGCTTGAAGACAGCTTGACAGAGCGGCAGAGGGAAACTGTCAAAGCTTACCCATTTCTTCCATTTTTGTTCTTCCTTCGTAACTGTGATATGGTATCTCTTCTCTTCCCCCCCCCCCCCCCAAGAGAAAAGTTATGCTTTTCATCAGACCAGTTTCTGAGACAAAGGAGCAGAATAGCACGTGCACATAGCCTACCTCATTTGAGACCTTCTTCCTTCCGGTCCTTCCTAGGCCAAACCTTCCACCCTTCCGTGCAGTCACAGAAAGGAGGATTCATTCAAGATAGAGGTGGCTAATTTTATGAGGTAAGAAGCAACAAACTTCCTACAGTGTCACAGTAACTTTTAAATCCATCAGAGAAGTAATATTGCAAGCCATCGAAGACCACTTTTTTGACATTTGGGAACAAATATGGAAATATAGGACCATTTGCCAAGAGTACACAAAGTTGCAGGTCAAACAGTGTCAACTTCCTGGATCTAATGAAAGTCAAACTGGCCATTTAAAACCAACACAATATATTATTTCCGAGTGGAATACAAAATTCTCATGTAGCTCTATTATAAAACCATTTGAAGTGGGGCCCTTAAGGTATCAGACCCTTTATTCCCCTCTTGTTGTTAGGGTAACAGTGGAAATCCAGAATCTCTGCTTTCATACAGTGGACAGGAAAAGTACAAAAATATCCCCAACAAAGACCAACTCAGGGCAGAACTGACATTAGCAATGAACTTGATGGGTCACTCTTTGAGGAAATGACAAATCAACAGTACTTCCAAATATCAGAGTCCATATGCCCTTCCCTCTTATTTTACCCTCTTACCAGGTATCCTCTCATCCCCCAAATGAAACATACAAACTCAAAGAAAAAGTAAAAACCAAAGGTTTCATATCTCAAGAAAAGTTACCTAATAATGACAGTCAACTTGCTATGAAACAAAGGACAAGAAGAAAATGTATTCTGAATTTTTGTCCACATCAGTATTAGCAGTAACCTCAGAGCTGACAGTCTACACCAGATAGTGTTGGTGTGGACTGGCTATGACATACACTTAAGATCCATCTACATTTCACATCTAGTATTTCAGGTATGAACCACAGAGCGAACTCACAACCATGATTTTAACAACAGAGCCAGCAAAAGCTCATTTACAAATTTACACTTGGTTTGGTAAATGGAACCACTGTCAATCGCTGGGTGAACCGTGTAAGAGATGCTTTCTTTAGATTTATAAGCTATGAGATTTTCAATGAAAACAAATGATTCTCCACATGTGTTCAAACCAATAGCCCCCTTCATCCTTAGTAATGAAATATCCTCTGAAAAATATTCTCAAGTGCTATACTATTTACCTGCGCTCACCTGATTTGGGATCCTCTGTCTTCAAGAGTTGTGCTTCCACTGCCATGGTAATCTTTAATTCTTTTCCACTCTGGCATGGGTTTATCAGCAGAGGGCTCAGTTAAAATCTCCACTGCCCATTCAAACAGTCGCTCCATATGGATACTAAGCAAAGTAAATCCACTTAGTGATTGTGCCATGAAGAGGGGAGGCCATATTGATCATCCTGATTAGCCCTGTCAGCCGGAGAAAGGCTTGCTGGCACTCAAGGCCAGCTGTGCAGGGTACACAGAGGCAATGGGCAACATCGAAGGCCTCCCAGCAATTGGTGTAGGCACTGATGGATGCTATGTGGACAGCTTATGGGGTTATTTAGGATACAGAACTGGCCCAAGAGAAACCCAAACTACATCTCGTTTTATTAAGATAAAGTTAGATTGCTCATGATACAGTGCAGGACTAAGGAAGCTTCTGTCTCTTTTATCACTGACACAGGCAAAAAAAAAAAAATCAATTTATGTATTAAATAAGACAACCTAGTGAGTGTACGCGTTAGATGGGAGTACATAACACTACTTGTTTGCACTTTAAATTAAGAACAGGATACATAAAACTCTTGAATAAACAAATTACCTAATTTTGTACTATTTAATCTATGTTATTAATTATATTGTTGAAAAGAAAAAAGGAGCCATGGCTTTCTCTGCATTCCCTTTGTGCATATGAAGGGGCACCTGTTCAACAGATAAGGAAAAACATATCACTCTTCAGCCCTCATCCTAACAGGCCAGACTGAATGGAGACTGAATGCTAGGTACCCCCCGCCCCAATCCCTCTGGATTTGAAAGAGTCCTCTCAAAGTTGCAAATGGTTGAAATCAGAAACCACCAGAAAAAAATTCCCCTAGCTTTACAGACACACGCACATAATCATTCACTCACACAGTCTTCCATTTCTTTCCTTCCACGCCCCTGAAGAAGTCCCTACTAACTTTAATCATATAACTTGGAGTAAATTATTTAACTTTCTGATTCTCAGTTTCCAAATTAAGACTAATCATCACTTCCACATTAAGAATACCAATGTCTCCCAATCATGGGAACACCCAGAACACTAGATTAAATCAAGTCAGTAATGCCTGGTAGAGTTTATATCTAAAAGATTGGGGGAGGAGAGGAAGGACAGTAACACTCCAGTGCTTACCCCAGACAGACCAAGAAAAGCCTGGCTCACGTGTGTGCCTCCAAGGAAGGATGACAGAAGAGGTTTTCTTCTGGACAACAGCAAGGTTCTCCTGACCACACATACGTAACATCTGAAACTAGCAGAGAGCAATTCTCCATTCCAAGCTGGCTTTACGTCTGGACTATCATCTGGTAAGAGTCTCCCTTATAGAATTAGCTAGAAATTTCATGTGGTAAAATCTCCAGAGGTGGTCATTCCCTTCAAACACCTAATAATGGAAACATGAGATTCTGTTATATTGAGCCAGTTCCTCTGTGGTCAGGGCGATCTTCACAGAAAGAAAGAGGGCTCTTGTCCCAAGAAATACGACGAAAGTGTGGCATCGTCTCGGTAACACTTGCCCATCATTTCAGTACCTCCACAACCACTTCAGGTGAACATGTAACAGTGACACAGCCAACTTTCATAGCAGGAGAATCCGAACTACGTCAACACAAGCTTCCGATACACATTTGAGAATATGGGGCGGGGGGCACACAGGGTGGTTGAATCCATGTCAGCTAGATACTACATTTTTTATCACTCCTAACCAGAAGAGTCCTTTCTCCTTTAAAGACACTGTTTCCCCCGCTCTCAGTAACTGCATATTGACTTCCTTTCTCCTCGTCTCCTAGTGTGGCGGCGGTGGGGGGGGGGGGCAACTCATTGTGCACCAAATGTTGTCTTTACCCCTGAAGACTCAAAAGACACCGCTGTACAGCATCACCCTGCACCTTGGGCAGGGTTTTCAATTTGTTGGTTGCCCCTGTAGCCTGAGTCCCTGAGCACTGATCATGTGAGCAAATAAGTCCTTAAGAGACCCAATCAATCCCTTAAGTCCCAATGTGCTACAAGAAATAGGTTTAAGGAATTTGCAAATTCACCTTGATGGAACAACAATGGCAAGAGGCATCTCTCCCCACAGACAGCTTCTAAAGGTCACGATGAACAAGACCATGGATGCTCCTTCAACTGGGATTCCAGTTAATTACCTTTAAAGATACGCTGACCAAATTAAAATGGAAGGTGCGCCAGACAAATCAGCTTCTTGCATATGGAAAATTTTACTGCCTTGATTTTAAACACTGTAGTTTAAAACCTTGCTCAAATCAGAGCGCCTTAAGCTGAAGGTCGACCTTCAATCTCTGCAACTCTGTATTGGTTGCTCTATTAGTTCCCTAAAGCTGCCATTAAAAAAAAAAAATGACCACTTAATGTGTATCTTAAGACAATAGGAATTAATTTTGCCATAGCTATAGAAGCTAGAGATCTGGAATCAAGAGTTGCTGGGGCGGGGGGGGTCATAGTCTCCCTGAAGACACTAGGGAGAACCATTCCTTGTCTCTTTGAGCTGTCTTCACATGGCATTCTTCTGTGCCTTCTCCTCTTCTTATAAGGACACCAGTCACTAGATTAATCTAGTATGACCTCATCTCCATCTTTAAGTAACTGCCTCTACAAAGGCTGTTTCCCAATAAGGTCACATCCTGTGGTTTCAGGTAGACGTGAATTTGGAGGGGACACTATTTAACCCACTACAGTTATTAATGAAAAGTCAAGTTGTAGTCTTATGACAAGAACTACCTTGATACTTCTGTAGAAATATGAAAATACAAAATATTATATACATACCCATCATAAATGAATAATGGGGCATAAGAGTGACCTCATCTAAGGAGATAAACCAAAGATGAGCTAAGAAAAGCCACAACTATGAGTAAGCCAACACCAACAGTTTTCCATTTCTCTCTCTTGTCTAAAGGAATAGAGGTATGTTGCTGGGGCCAAACATGGAAATTAAATGACATTTTTCAGGAAAACACACAGCATCGCCTCCCTCCTCACACCTATAACCCAGGAAAGCTTCCCAGACAACACATACTACATGTTTACCTAGACTCACTGCTATGCTCAGTTTAAAAATCAAACATTTCAGCATTCAGGTAACGTAATAAACCACACTGAGAACAGAAAACAGGTCACAGTTTAAGCCACAGCCAGAAATGCTGATTTGCTTTTCCAGGTTATTCTGCAAAAATGAGAAGTTCAACTGTTTAATACTGTCAACTAGTTTATATGCTGAGTGTTTAACTCATAGATTTAATAGCAACTCCAGGTGAGCCACTTTAATGCTCATTTCCTAACTCAACCTTTCTTCTCTACACATAAAAAGCTGGGAAAGGTTTTCAGTGTCTTCAGGATGATGTTTCACTCTGAAAACTAAACACATGAGGAGAAAACCAAGCAGAAAGCTTCAGAAAACACTTTCACCTCTGCAAGTTCTCTAAGCTTAAGAATCAACCACCTTCATCATTCTGTACGGTGCTGGCGAGAAGGGAACTGCTGAACATCTCACTCACCCCGCTCGCCGCAATCTGCTGTGCCTCCAGTAGCAAGTGGAGACTCAAGACCCCTCAACCCATTAGTCAGGACAAGCAGCACCAGCATCAGCACCCTGGGATTCCGGGGAAGTCTATGTCTCTGTGAGAACCTGCCCCCTGAAATGCATACAGAGTGCTGTAACATACAACCAGTTCACAAGGGTCGCGTCCAAGCCCCCTGAACAGGCGGCTCCTACTGAGTCTTCTGTCAGCGTTAGGGATCCACGGTCTCAGCCATCAACTCACAGGAAAAGGTGCCTGTGTCCACGGGCCTGTCCTTCTGCCACAGGGGTGGTGGGGAATGGGGAGTGGGAAGAGAAATGACATTTAACAATTTTTCAAATCTTGTACCAGAAAACAGTCCATGAAGCTGGATGTAAACCCATCGGAATATCTAAACAAAATGTGGATGAAGGAGTAGGAAGAAACTTTCAAGGTAAGTTTCAAATTAAATGTAAGCCTGCAAAAATGTTTCTCAAGGTCTTGGGCAACTATGATCCATTTTGCTGTTACTGAAGAGGGAAATGCATCTCTGAAGAATCACCGGAGACAATCAGCCTGGATGAGTGGACCTCCTCCAAGATTCTCCTGCCTTTTCAGAAAAGACTTTTCATCTGAAAGACGACCAACTCTGTTCCTAGTGTCATCGTATGCTTCCCCCAAGTAGAAAGTATCAATTCCTTCCTGTCCATCTTCAGCACCGCAATCTACTCCTCTCCCCCTACACATATTTTATTTCTAAGTTCCAGCCAACTACAATGAAAGGAAACCCCACTGGACAGCCGTGTGACAGACGCTTCACACAGACAGGCAGGCGGGTCAGCAGTCAGAGGGGCCGTGGGGCAGCCAGGGCTGTGGCTATGTCAGGCGGCCTCTCTGATCCAGGTGTGACAGCCCACACAGGGCTGCTCGCAGAGGCATGACGAAGGGGAGAGAAGCCAGTGTACCCCCCTGCTCATGGTATGTTCTACTGCTTCTGTCTTCGAGCCTTCCATTAGTTCTCTATAAACGTGCAGTTGCTGATAAGTGGGTACCCCTGCATCATGAATCAGGGCGGTGAGATGTCAGCGTCACTTAGGCAGGGGAGACGGCAGACTGAGAAGCCAAATCCTGGAAGCGATCAGCAAAAGGAATTCAAGGGATGGTTCCAGAGGGAGAACATGCCAAGGCTGGGCTGTGAGTCGCCGTAGTCACCTTCAGGCAGCTCCTCCGGCCACGTCCATAACCCAGAGGTGGCAAATGCACTTGGCCTGGCTAACTTCTGCCTTCTGCTCTGACACATTTCAGCTGCTGTACAGTTTTCTCCAAATGCAGGAAGCTGACAGGCTGGAAAGAAAGCAGCTGGCCCCACTCCTGATAATGCCGGTGCAGTGTGATTTATAAATCGACAGTCTAAACAATCAGAGCTTCATGAAATCTTACTTTCAACTCTGCACCCCGAGAGACATTTTACAGGCACGTAATACTTCACGGCCACGTTCTCCTTTCCTGAGCAGTTGGATATCCCACGTGAGGACACTCACTCGAGTGACACTTCGCCTCTGCCACAGCCCGGCCAGATGGCAATGGCCACACAGGCCACGAGAACATGCAATCTCGACATTGGTCTTCTGACAAAGTAATTATTACTCATCAGGTGCTTTCTCCGAAAATAAGATTAATGAGGCAACTCAGACTAGACCAAAAGGCAACAGCCAAAAGCATCTTTCTGAGTAAAGGTTGAGTGTAAGGACGTTAAGAAAATAAGCGACAGATGCTCAGGTGAGAGGTGGGAAGGCAAAGGCCCTCGAACTCATAGAAGATACCCAGTGAAATTACCCAGGGAGATGAAAATGAGGGAGAAACCTACAAACCACTGGAAGCCTGGGCTACTACCCACCTAGAAATAGTTACTTCCGAAGAAACTATGCTGAAAATAGTAATGAAAATGTTGCAAAAATTGTTACCTTGCTCACCCAACAGTAAGACCAACAATAAAGCTAAAATGATTACAACCTCAAAAAAATAAAATAAAAATATAATTTGATTATATCCTTGCACTGGTATGAGACAAACAGATAAATGAAACAGACACAATGTCTAGTACATACACGAATGTTCCTATGTAAAACAAGCTTCATCAAAACTCTACCAGGAAATGGAAGAATTTTCAAAAAGTGGTGTTGGGCAAATTGATCTGAAAAGAAAAATTAAGTTAAATCAAACTTCATACGATAGACTGCAATAAAATTTCTATGAATTGAGAGCTATATTTTCACAATAAAAGCATAAAACAGTAAGATTTATGCCATTTACCTGAGTCAGACTAAAAGCAATGCACAAGGATATCTTACATTATAAAAAGTCAAACTATTTTTAAGTCCGAAGAGAGGCAATGAACTTTGAAAATGTATCTGTAGCTTGACAAAAAGTTACTATCTGCCAGAGACATACTGGCTAGAGCTTTAAAAAAATCCAGAAAACTTAAAGACCCTAACACAAAATGGTTAAAGAAGAGTGACAGATTTTTCACAGCGGAACACAAATGGCAAAGAAATAAAAAGGGGGAAAAAGTTCACCTTTATAACACCTTCAAAACACAGTCCAAACCAAATACTCTCTATCATTTAGCAGGGGTACGAGCACTCATCATTTTGGCAAGAAACATGGTGAAATACACATTTCCTTCCATAGAAGGTACAGATTTGCTTGGCAGTCAATATGGCAATATTCTTGAAGGGTCTTAAATATGGTGACCCTTTTTAAATGGATACTTTAATTTCTAGGAGTCTCCTGAAAGGAAGTAATTAGAGATAAGCACAAATATGTACTTTTGAGGACCTTCATCACTGATTTCAGGAGCAAAAACATAAACTGCATACAAACATGCACATACACAAAAGAGATTGAACGAAAATCCACCTAAATGTTAGGGAATTTTACTGTCTTTAAATTCAGGGTTTACAAGTGATCTACACGGGCACATGGGTGGCTCAACCGGTTAAGCATCTGCCTTGGGCTCAGGTCATGATCTCAGGGTCCTGGGATCGAGTCCCACATCAGAGTCCCTGTTCAGCGGGGAGCCTGCTTCTCCCTCTCCCCCTGCTTATGCTCTCTCTCTCTGTCTCAAATGAATAAAGTATTTTAAAGAAAAGTGATCTACAGTACGCTACAATGTGTATATGGATAGACAGTCTCACAGTCAATTTAACCAACATGCCAAATTAAAGCAGCTCTACAGGGGTATGCCACTGCTATCATTGAGGGGTAGGCCTATACAGAATGTTCTCCAATCTCTTCAAGCCATTATATATTTATAATCTAAATATGTTATGGACCAATGAAATATGAACACAAAAGTAAAAAATTGCTGTTTGAATAAAAAGTCAGTAAAACGTTTGGTGAATTGCTAAAAAAGAACATTGCTGCCAAAGGAGGTGAGGGGCAGACAATCGTCAATGAATTGAGAGAACAGTTCTTAAAAAACACAAAAGGGATCTACACTCTTCTTTTCAAACATCTCAAGTAACACTATTTTTAAAAAACCCTAACTATACGTCTACAAACACCCAGCCACCCCCACACACACCATACATGGAATATTACTCAGCCAAAAAAAAAAAAGAAAGAAAGATAAAAGAAAGAGATCTTGCCATATGCCACATGGATGGACCTAGAAGACATTATGGTAAGTGAAGTAAGTCACAGAAAGACAAATACCATATAATTGATTTCACTTACATACAAAATCTAAAAAACAAAAACAAGCAAGCAAAAAATCCAACAGATTTAAATACAGAGAACAAACTGATGGTGGCCAGAGGGGAAGTGGGTGGGGGGATGGGCAGAACAGATCAAGGGGATTAGGAGGTAGACATAATAGGCTGTACACTTGAAACTAACATTGTAGGTCAATCAAACTTCAACAAAAATAAAAGTAAAGCACCCCAAACTGCAAATCATGAACTCCACAGTATGGGAGTGGCTCATGATGGAAAGATGCTACACAGAGCTCCAGTTACACACACATCAGAGAAGTTTCTTAAAGACATGTATTTAAGTCCAAATTTAAATGTGCATGTTTTAGGTTAAAACATTTTGTGATCCTCACTAACTGACTTTTGCCAAACTTATTACAAGTGTAATTAAACTAATTTTGAGAAACTGAATTTTAAGTCTGGTCACATCAAATAAGGTGGTTTCCTTGACATCCCTTTGGACAATGGAGGAGGAAATGTTCTTTTGAGCAGCAAGGTGGTACGGTGGTGGGGTGGCGAGAAGGAAAGGGAATAAACAGAAAACCAGAAAGAGAGGCTATTTTAGAATTTTAAGAAGCAAAATCAAAACTCTGTGCAGACAATTTTACAACATTTAGATGCTGTAATGGCTAATTATAATAAGGTCAATGCAGTAATGTAAATGCTTTTACCTGGCACAGGTGATTTGATCAAAAGAAAAGTTATCAGTTCAAATTTTCTTGGGCATATTGTTTCAAAAAATTCTAATAAGGCACTATAAATTCCAAAAGAAAACAAAACAGCTTGTGAACAATTTAGCAAATTTTTTAAAAAAACATTTTTTACATTTTTATTTTTTTTTTAATTTTAATTAATTAATTATTGAGAGAGAGAGAGAGAGAGAGAAAGAAAGGGAAGAGGGGCAGAGGGAGAGGGAGATTCTCTGCAGAGCCTGATGCAGGGATCCATCTCACGACCCTGAGGTCATGACCTGAGCTGAAACGGAAGTCAAGAGTCAGACGCTGAACAGACTAAGCCACCCAGACACCCCCCCCTTTTTTTTTTAAGTAAGCGCCACATACAAACTTGGGGCTCGAACTCAAAACCCGAAGTTCAAGAGTCATATGCTCCACCAACTGAGCCAGCCAGGTGCCCCAATGTAGCAAATGTTCTTTAAGCTAGCTGATGAATGTCATGCTATGGCAGCTGAGCAAATGTATTGGTTATTTGACACAGCAGGCCTAATTTTTAAAAAATATTTTTATTAAAGCATTATTGACAATAAAATATACATATTCAAAGGCTATAAATGTTCATGTAGGTATACACCTGTGAGATGCTCATTGACTGTCAAGATAACAAACATACCCATAACTTCCCCAAAGTCTTCCTGTATCCCTGGTAAGCCCTCATTCCCAAATGTCTGCTTCTGCTGTCCTCAGGCAACCTGGGATCTGTTTCCCCTCGCCATTCACTAGTTTGCAGTATCTAGAATCTTACCTGAAAGGAATCATATAGCATGTACTTTTTTGGTCTGGTTGCAACCCATGTTGCTACATACACCAATAAGTCATTTCTTTTAATCGTGGAGTTATATTCCCTTGAAGGAACATAGCATAATTTACTGATCTTTTCACATGTAGATGAACATTTGAGGTTTCCAATTTGGGACTATTATCAATAAAGCTCATAGTAACAGGTGCATGTGCCCTTTGCCCTGCCTTTGAAATCTGCATACAAGTCTTTTGTAAGGACATAGCTTACATTTCTCTTGGGTAAATACCAAGGGGTAGAATGTCTGGGACATATGATAGGTGTTAGGTTTATTCAAAAAGTGGTGCTGGGCAAATTGTGCATCTGAAAAACAATTAAGTTATATCACACCTCTTACCATCAAATTTATGATTAAAGTTATGAATTGAGAGTTCAATTTTTTAAAATTAACGTGTAGGACATGAATAACAGAAGAAACTGCCCACCCACTTTCCAAAGAGATTGTACCATTTTACATTCCTGCCAGCAATGTCTGCATTCCATTTGTTCCAGGTCAGCTACAAGTAGTTTTGTAGGACACAGGACCCCTTGTCCATGAAACACTTACTATACATAGCTTTCCCTACTGTAAAGGAACTGAAGCATAAGTTGACCATTATAAATATTTGTGAAGGTGTAATTTTAATTTCTGCCCTTTCCTGGTAGCACAAATTATACAGAAAAGCATCAAAGTACATTGATAGGAACAACGATATACATTTATTGAGTGTTTACCATAGTCTTCATTTTATGTATTCCATAATTACTCTACAACAACCCTATGGAGTACCAAGATAAAACCACTAACCCATTTTATATGTGAATAAACTGAGGGAAAGACAGAACAAATAAATTATCCAGTGTCACAGAACTAATGCATTGGCAGAGCCAGGATGTGAACTCAGAATTCTGAGTCCTGAGCTTTGGCTCTTTACTAAAACCTATACCCACGCTACCATCTGTGCCATCCTGAATACTGGTTATTTCTCTTCCAAAGCTACACAGTTCTTTCCAGTTCTACCTCAGACAATGGATTTCAAATCTTCAAGAAAGAAATTGGGTAATAAGCCCTAGAATACCATTTTGAGCTAAATAGTCAAAGCAAATACTGGCTCCTTACTCTGCTGACATTTCTACATAATATAAAATCATCCCAGCATGACAGCATAGATATTGATAAAATCCACCCAGTAGATACTACCTATTAAGTGCGTAAGTCAGTCCTAAAGAGTGAGAAGATGTTTCAAAGAGCATACTTATTTTTAACAAAGTGCTTTTCTGGTGGAAAGGAGGGAGAAAAAGTCTCAGGAGCAGGCAGATTCATTACCCACTACATGTCAGGCTGCCGCAGCTGTACAAAACCCAATCCAGTAGCTCCAAGTCCTTGCCATAAAGACCCTGGGTTGGAAGATAAAGTGCCATCGTTCTCAAGGGTAGAAACAGACGGTAATTGTGCAGCCACTGCTTTGTTTAAAGAGAGCCTCAGAGTCTAACAGGGACTGAGGACAGTGCTCGTGTTAAGGAGAAAATCTGGAAAATACCACTTCTTAGCATCAGCAGACCATGACATCGACCACATCTTACGGAGTATTGATTGGTAATCAAAAAAAGAAGAAAGGTTGGAAAAAATAATCAGCATCTCCCAGCACTCTGACAAAAGGGAAGCAAATTGCTCTACTAGCAAGACTAGGTCAGGCAGAGAGGTGTGAGCATGAGGAAGGATCGGGCAATGACCAAGCAAAAGATAGCTACTACCTCCCGGGGGCATAGCATCATGTTAGACTGGAGGGGGTAGATGGATACACGGGATGCGTGGTTAGATATACACGCTAAATAGGAGACCAGATCTCCACCCCAATTAGGAGTTCATCAACAAGCTAGAGGAAAGGGCCTACAATCCAAAAAAGATGATCACATACCCAGTGCCAGATCACTCATGACCGACCACCATCCTTGCTAATGTTGACTAGGTACAGCCACCGTGCCAAGTCCTTTCAAAGCACCACCTCATTTAATCCCCCCAAAATCATGGGAGGCAGACGTTGCTCATTTCCACCTCACAGTTTTTAAACTGACTGGGATAAAGTCCACAACTTGCTCCTGACCATGTAGCCAATAAGTGGTAGAGCTGGAAATCCAAAGCACCTTTGTTCAACTCCAAAGCTGATGCTTAGGCACTAGGTTGCAAAAACTCTCCCAAGCCTTCAGACACTCTTTCAAGAATGATCCCTCTGGTTACTGAGAGCCTGGAAGGCTCCCACAGGGAGGAGGGAGACGAGCTTCCAGAGAAACTTAAGGGAAAGAATCAAGAACATTTTAAGACAAGAAAAGGCCTTCGAAGACTGGGCAACCACTTGGTGGGCTATGGTCACACAATGTCACCAGTGTACACCAGTCACTTCGTATGCCAGGCTTTAGTGACACAGTAATGACTAATCTGCATGCAGTCCCTACCCTCCAGGGTCTCACACTCTCTCGAGGGAGGCAGATACCTCCACATGTCTTGAGAGAATGGATCTCTCAGGCAGGACATACTGCTGAGGCTCTGGCGCTATTTGCAACCCCCACCATTCACACCTGAGCCTAGAATGACAGGAGGTGTTTCTCTTCACCAGAGGGCATGGAGCGGCCCTAAGTCCATTTATAAAGTCAGTTCTCAGTTCTTGCACCACTCATCAGCTTTCAAATTGTTTTTCCCCAAAACTGATGTTACTTGCATTATTTCTACTTACGAGATGAAAAGGAGGCTTCATAAATATTTTAATATCAGCCTATCTTAAATTGGCATATAGAATATAAATGGGATAATAAGGTATAATTACATCCATTCCCCTTCTTGCCCCCAGCTTTTCCATCCAGAAGAAATCAGCTTTAAAGTCATTATGTGGGAAAGAGTAAGGTAGGTGCCAGCAAAGAGGAGAGGCAGGGGGGGAGGGCCACAGTGGCTCAGAACAGAGAAAAACTACAAGGGAGCCAACGGTCTTACACTGGAATTTCAAGTATTGGTGTGAATTCATGGTTTTCAAGACAGATAGATGAACAGACACACACAGACATGCAGACAGACACAAAGACATAGCTGTGCATGCAAAGACAGGTACACCGTTAATCCCCACTATTTGCAGATTCCGTATTTGCAAATTCACCTACCTGCTAAAATTTATTTGGAACCCCAACAGCACTCTCCTGGTTATTTGTGGACACAGGCAGAGTGGCAAAACGGAGTCATCTAGTGTATACATTCTAGCTGTGGTCCCACAAGAGGACGTTCTGCCTTTTTGTTTCAGCTGTCAGCCTAACATGCGGCCTTTTTGCAGTTTATTTAGTGTCACGATTTTTGCAGTTTTGTTGATGACGTAGCTGTTTAAAATGGGCCAAGCATAGGGGAACACTGTCTAGTGTTTCTAAGTCCAGGGAGGCTGAGATGTGCCTCATGGAGAAAACGAGTATGTTAAATATAAGCTTCACTCAGGCCTAAGTGCTGGTAGCCATTGAGTTCAGTGTTAGTGAATCAACAATATATTTTACATACCGTATCTTTAAATAGAGACACACATAAAACAAGGTAATGTTGTGACCAGAGGCTGGCAAGCACCTGGCCCTGTATTTCCCCTAGGAGCAATGGCTCCACGTTCACTAAGTCAGTGTTCCCTGAGACACTGTACAACATAATTACTGTGAATAACAAGAATCTAATATATTCCCTAGCTCTGCCCACTGAGAAGGCCTGGTATTGAGGAAATCCTAATATCAGGGAGCACACTTAGGGTTCAGATCTTGGCTTCGAATTACCTTGCTCTCATAAAAACTTCTAGGGCTCCATCGAGAAGAGAGTGATTGCAGGGATGAGCAAAAGCAAGTTTTAAGATAAATGTGGCACATCTTATTAAGTCAAGAATTGCCCAAAGAATGATGGGGAAGTGTCAAAAGCACACAGAAACCAGTTTGAAAGGGCTCCCACTGGCCAAATCAAGAATAAACACCAAAATGATAGTAACGGACATAGCTTAATGAATGCAATATGAAAACAGGAGTCCATACCAACAAAAATCAATGAATAAATAAAATGGAAGTCTGAGGAGGAATGAGAAGGCTACTCACTGATTTCTAAGGTAACTCCTTAGAACAGGGGTGGGGGGGACCTCTTCAGAGACAAAACCTGGCCAATAGCACCTGAATCATGGGATGATGTAATCATCATCAATCACGAGACACATCTAGATTGCACACCATCTGACAGGATGCAGGAACCACATAGCATCATGGCTGTGATATTCTTGCCAAAGAGGCAAAACATGAATTTAATCATGAGTCAAAACGTGAATCCAAACGGAGGGATGTACTACAAAATAACTGGACTTACATCTTCAAAAGGATCTAGGTCATGAAAGTCAAGGCAGGACTCATGGACTGTCCTGACTAATGAAGACGAAAGACATGAGACAAGTAACTGCAACAAATGATTCTGAACGTGATCGTCCTGCTACAAAGGACATGCAAGGGACATCTGGCAAAAGGCAAGGGCGCCTGAGGATTACATGGTAGCAATTTTGATGACTGCACTGTGGCTAGGTTCGAGGATGTCCTTTTACAGGACAAGTAATTAGAGGTGACTGTGCATTAGGTCAGGAACTCGTAATTGGATGCTTCAAGGAATCATTCTTTGCGCTGTACTTCCAGCATTTCTATAACTCTGGGATTGTTTAAGAAAGTTTTCCAAGTGTTAAAAAAAAAAAAAAAGATGCGTAACAGAGCAGTAAGCATGGCAAGAATGAAGCACACAGGGGCATTCTTCTTTAACTCTTCATCCACCCCTAAAGCCACATGCCCTCACCACACACCCACAAGCCCCGCAGGCTAACTGCACTGCCCCATCCTCTCCCACTCAGTCACTGTTCCTGTAAGAGTTCTCTACACTGACGGACCTCCAATTACTCACTGTATTCCTCATCTGGCTTCCGCTGAGCGCTGCCAAGAGTGTGCAGGCATTCCCGCTCCAGTCCTTACCTGTGAGCACTGCCCTGGACACCAGTGGCCCCTCTAGCAGACTCTCCCAATCTATCTGACCCACTCCTGCTCAGTCTTCTCCACAGGCTCTCTTCCTGGCTTAAACCTCATGGCCCGTGAGTTCTCTCCTAGTCCCTCTTCTGTACAAGCTTGCCTGGTGGATGGCTTCTGCTCTCAGGACTTGCATCCACCAGATCTGCAGATCTGTCCCCTGTGCTCCTTATCCAGTCTACATCAAATCTTCAAGCCCTTTCATGAGCATATCTACTTCATGTTCCTCAAATACAAACTCCTCACTTCTCCCCGTGCCACCACCCCTCCCCAGCTTGCTCCCCCTTCCTGTGTGCCTGATCTCAACAGAGCCAACACGCAAAATCCAACTGCCAACGCCAGAGCAGGGAGAGTCATCCTTGACATGAGCCTCTCCTGAGCTCCCACACTGGATAATCATCAAGTCCTGACTACGACCTCCCAAGAATCTCTCAAATCTGTCCTCTTCTCCAGCCACAGAATACCATCATTCCTGCCCAAATTACTGCAACAGTTTTCCACTGGGCTCCCCACTTCTACTCTTCTGCCCTTGAATCCACACTCCATATCTCACTCCGTGGACTTCCTAAAGTTATCAGACTAGGTCCTACGCAGCTTTACCCATTTGAAGGATACTGACTGCTCTTAGGAAAACGTCTACACACCTTGCTAGATACCACGAGATCTACTTTCAATGCTCTTAAAACCCTCTGCATCAACTACATTCAGTATTTTCCATCTCCACCTTGCTGGCAACAATGCCCCCAACATCCAGCAGAGTGCCTGGCACTTTGTAGATGTTCAATCAGTGCTTCCCGGAAGAGTCGGTTAGATGGGGGGAAGACAGCCCAACCTAATTTTTAGCACAAACACCAATCTTCACATATATAGAGTATTAAACAGGTCACTCAAGTCCTGGGCAAGGGCTTAACAAAAATGTCAGACAGGGTTTGCACAAAATTATTAGCTGCTCAAGGTCAAGGTCCTTGAGGTTAAAGAGGAAGAAGAAAAACAAACTGGCTCACAGCCATTCAGAGAGTGGTTCTTGCTGTCACATATCACAGCAGGACGTGATTCCACTTTAGATACTGTGTGAGGCCCACTGCCAATGGAGTGCTGACAGTTAACTCAGGAAGAGTGGGACAGCAGGTCCACCTGGGGACAGGGAGACACACGTGCACACACGTGTGTGCAGGGCCCAGAGGGAGTCAGATCAGCTCCACAAAGGGGCTAAATAATCCTGAAGGGATGAAGAACAAATTATAGGTAAAAATCAAATAAGAAACACTTAACAGAAACTCACTTGGCACACAACGGTGTCGAAGGATATTTCTGCACCTTTCATTATTCCCTATGTTCTCCTAAAACTCCACTAATAGATGGCCATTCTGGAGGCTTGCTGAAGAACAGAGGCCCAAATGCTCCCAACTATTGCCACCCACTTACATTAGGTCCTGCGGGGAAGTCAAAGGAGAGATGGAGCTGACAAAAAGCATGCAAAAACAATGGAATTAAGACGGCTTTAGTGGAAAACCATTAGTGAAATGGCATCGGCAATCTCATTAAGGAGGAGGAGTCACGCAGATGGGCCGCCTGCCATCAGCCTTTCAAGTCTCAGGAGGAGCTCTAGATGTCTGAATGACAAATGAAAAGCTACCATGACTTCTGTGACCCCATGATGGCTCTGATGTCTACTGAGCACTAAGGAAGATCTTTCCCCTGGAGGAGAGAGAGTCTTGAGAGAAATCCAAGGGTGCTCGAAGGGCAGAAGAAAGCCCACGAACACAAAAAAGAAAAGCAATATCCAAGGGACTCATGGCCAAGGATGAGAAAGTTACAGCTGTGCAGACACAGCAGTAGCGTAACGACACGGAAAATGCATCGGCAGATGAGAAGATGGCCGAGAGCAGTCCAACCACTGACGGCAGTGTCTCCATACGGAGCCGCAGCCCAGCATGGATCCCTGGCCATGTGCCAGGCCTGTGCTGAACACTACTATGAACTCCATTCTAAACAGAAGACATAGGGACAGAAAAGCAGATGTCGCTAATATTTATAAATCTAGTCGGTGGTGGAATTCAGACTTGAACCCAGGTCTGCCCAGTTTCAGAATCAATGACTGTACCTATTGTGCATGGCTGCTTCCAACCAGATAGAAAAGGGGGTATGCACTTAAACACTCCTTGAAGAATCCAATAGCGAGGAAGTCTGATAGCAATGCTGTGATGAACAAAAGCCTAACCACTGACCTAATGCTTGGGTCTGTGCAACACATGCTCAAGTCAGGGATGATCGGTGTTTTGACCTACTATCCTTTGTGGAGACAGTATGTTCTCTAGGCCTGGACTCCACCATCACTGACTTCTTACTCTGCATCCACAGGTGTTCCTTTCCTAGTATGACAATAATTCCACCCAAAAGATCTTCTCAACATGGCTAACGTCTCCTTACTAAATTCTCTGTGTCATCAGTAACACTGTTAACGAATACAAGTTAACTAGTCACACCGCTGTGATCCTTGTTACGCCTGTTACTATTATCACTATGCAAGACCATCCAAGTGTACCCTATGTAACCAAGGGAGGGAGATTCCGATGTTCTGTCCTTCAAATACCTCCCTGTGATGCACGCCAACCTGAAGCAGCACTTCTTGAAAATGAAAACTGAGGCAAACACAGGAGAATGGCTCACCTGTAGCAGGGAAAGGCCAGACAGTTAAACGTGGCACAGCCTCTCCACCAAACAGATGGGCTCACGGGCAACTTTGATTTGGAAAGGAGTCGTGGGGACAAAAAGGCAGAGTGCAAGGGTACCCGCAAAGAGCAAGGTCTCCTGGCAGAAGAGGGGTGGTGCAAGAGCGAGCAGCTCATATAGCGGCTTTCCAATTCAACAGCTTCCCACAGCAGCAGCCATGGCAGTATGCCCGATTCTAGTAGGAGAAAATGGTTCCGGGGGTTTGGGGGGGCATCCTAGAGGCTTAGCCTAGAGCCAGTTCTGCCTCCACACCTTCCAAGGATTCTGGAAGCACTCACCCCTGCATTAAATCTACTTCAGCTTTAACTCCCTAGAGTAGATTCTGTGTCTAGTACAGGAAATGTGAGCAGTAACAAGAAGCTCATCACTTTTATTAGTTTATTAAATTCATAAAATATTAGGTATAAAATACTTAGCCACAAAGGATAAAGAAACAAACTCAATTTATTTTAATTATATTTTGCTATAATATCATTTGGGCCAGGGTAATTCATATAAACCATAGGATCACACAATTTTATAACCCTAAACCTGCACTCTAATTCACCTCATTCATAAACATGAGATAACTTGACCTACTTTCTAATATATTCAGCTCCTTCTTGTCTGCATTAATCTGCAGTGACATTTTAAAAGTTGCTCTAATAATTTCCATTATATGAAAATGCATTTTATCATTTATATCATCTTTGATTTTCCTCCCACAAACAAAATACCATTTTCTCAATAGTTAGCTGCAAATGTCGCAGGAAGGGGAGAGCTACAAGACAGCTGACACAAAGGGCTCGTTGGTGAATGGGCTCAGCCGTGGGTTTCTCGATGGGGTGAGGGTGGGAAGTAGGAGCAGGAATGAGAGGGTTCTACCCTAAACCCTCACATGTGGAATGGTGAGTTTGGTGCTCTCTTTATATGTAACCAAGGGGAGATTAGAGAGTACGAATTTCATAAATAAATGCAAGTTCCCTCTCAAACAATATAATGAGGCCATTGCTTCTCAATAATTCTCTAATCTCAGGTAATAAAGAAGAAATGCACTCCCACAGACACCTTCCAATTGCATCCCTGTTAAGAAAATCAGCAGCCAGGGGTGCCTGGGTGGCGCAGTCGTTAAGCGTCTGCCTTCAGCTCAGGGCGTGATCCCGGCGATCTGGGATCGAGCCCCACATCAGGCTCCTCTGCTAGGAGCCTGCTTCTTCCTTTCCCACTCCCCCTGCTTGTGTTCTTTCTCTCGCTGGCTGTCTGTCTCTGTCAAATAAATAAATAAATAAATAAATAAATAAATAAATCTTTAAAAAAAAGAACATCAGCAGCCTCCTGACCAGCCCGGGCTCTGTCCTTCTGACTGAGCCCTTTTGCACTCACTGTTGATAATCCTTTTGAGCAGGTCCTCCTTGTGCTCAAGAACTTTCTATGGCTCCCAAATGCTCAGAGCAGAGTTTGGCGAACTATGGCCAACAAGCTAAGAATGATTTTTACAATTTTAAATTGTTGGGGGGAAAATTCAGACTTCTATTTCATAATACATGATAAGTGCATGAAATCCAAATCTCAGGGCCCATAAATCTAGTTCGCTTGCAACACAGCCACACTCGTTTATTTATGAATTGTCTGTGGCTGCTTTTCATACTCTGATGGCAGACTTCAGTAGTCCCAACAGTGATGGTAGCTTTAAATATTTACAATCTGGGTCCTTCGCAGGGAAAAGGTTGCCAACTCCTGCCCTGAAGCAGAAGACTGAAAGCCCCTGGCCTGGCAATGCAGTTCATGGAAACTTACACTCCACCAACCTTCGTAAGCCTGGTTTTCTTTTACTTCAAGGCAGAATGTCTACGTCACCCAAAAGCTCTTCTCCATCTCTCCCAAGCCTAATTTCCCTTTCCCATCCCAAAGCTCAGTTCATCCCAACAGCTTGCAGACATCCTTCTCTTTCTTCATAAAGAGTCACATTATAAATATACTTTTAACTTCCATAAAGTTGGAAAAGACAAATGATTTTATGAGTGCCCAAGGCTATTCTACACAGTACTATTCCTAGTAAGTAAAAGATGAAAAACATCATGTCCACCAAGAGGGCAGGCTGAGGAAGTTAGAACAAACCCACACAATGGTGGGCCATGTAGCTGTGCAAAGGAGTGTGGATTATCTCTCTGCACCACCATGGACAAAAGCCAGGATAGATTAACTGAAAAAAGCCAGGTAGATAAAAGTGTGTACAGTATACTACCATGTACTGGAAAAGAGAGGGATATGCAGATATGAAAGCACACACATATTTGCTGGTATCAAAAAACTGTGCAAGGATAAACCATATTTATTTTCAAATGCTACATATGAGGAAGGAGGAAACAGGATGGCGAGACAACATGGGTAAAACCAAACACCTCTGAATATGCCTCATGTTATAGATGAGACTTGGAAATCACGAAAATACTGCACAATATTCCATTGAAAAAGGGAATCTCTAAAAACCACAAATAAAATCAAACAATGAACCTAACTATATACACAGCTGGTGACACAATCACACAGATAAGAACTATGCCAAACATCTTGACGACTAGGTCTCTTGTGTATGCAGCATGAAATAAAGCAAATGAAAAACTATGGTATCACTGAGAACTGGGGGAGAGGAAAGAACATAGATATAAAATTGATAAAGTAAACCCTGTAAACCTGGATTTTACGTAGAAGTATCTATGCACTAATAACTGGTTTTGTCCTTATATAAAACATACACACAAACACAATCACAAATATATGGACATAGTCCCTAGTTTGGTCTACTGAAAAGATCCAGAAGCAATGACGAATCCAATGACAATACACATTCCTAGTTTTCATTGTACCTTCCAAACACTCAAAGGAACCAAGGTTCCTTGGAGAAGCAGTTGTCTAAGTCTGGAGTAAGAAATGGGTAAGACAACCGTGTGACATTGTATCACACCAGAAGAATACAAAAAAAAATTCTTGTCAAAAGGACTTGGGAGCCAACTTGAATCAGTTGCTACTGGTCAAACATGGGTCAATGTGATGATCAGTAGGAAAATTTGAAATGCATCAATTATATTTACACTGAAAAAAGAAAAAAACAAAACAAAAATTAAAACTTCAGCGATCACTGCTAGAGAATCCCACCAGGGAACTCACTGTTTTGAAAAGATAGGGAAAATATTAAGCGTTTATCCTTTCCTACATAAACCCCAAGGTAAACAAGTAATTGACATTAAACTTGTCTTTATGTAAGTCTTCTCATATACAAATAAGGAAGGAATGACAGAACTGCAATCACGATTTCGCCATCACTAATAAACTAAAGGATACGGGCAATGACCAAAGACCAATAATATCACCAATAATATCAAAAAGAGAGACCACCAGTGACTATGTATTTAATGAAAATACGCAGCCTGCATATGATGTAGCATTGACTAAAAAGAAAAAAACATCCAGATTTGAATCTGACCCAAACTCAAGCTTTAACAAATCACAGAAAATACAAGGAACAGAGAAACAAGTTAAATAGCACGAGGGAGAAGAAATCATTAAAATTCACACTACAGGAGATTCTATAGAATTTCTCAATCTTGGGACTATCAACACTTTAGGCTAGATAAGTCTGCTGTGACGGGGCTGCCCTGTGTAAAACCCAGTTTCTTCAACAAACAAATCACAGGAGGGCAGGGGGAGATGGGGGGGTGGTCAGGACAGATTAAAAGGAGATTAGAGACAAATCTTTCAATTGCCATGTAGAAGCCTTATTTGGATTCTGACTCAAAGAAACAAAAAAAGCATGTAGGACAACTGAAAATTCAAACATTAATTTGATATTTATTTTTTTAAAGATTTTTTTTTACTTATTTATGAGATAGACAGAGCCAGTGAGAGAGGGAACACAAGCAGGGGGAGTGGGAGAGAAAGAAGCAGGCTCACATCAGAGGAGCCTGATGTGGGGCTCGATCCCATAAAGCCGGGATCACGCCCTGAGCCGAAGGCAGACGCTTAACCGCTGTGCCACCCAGGTGCCCCTTAATTTGATATTTAATGATATTAAGAAAATACTGGTAATTTTTATGTGTTTACTGTGATACGGTGTAAGTTCTATCTTTTAAGGACATATACTGAAATATTAATACAAGAGAAAAAAATAGCAAAGATGTGCTTCAAAATCATGAATGGGAAGAAAGAAGGGTATAGACGAAACAAAGCTAAGGTTAATCCTTGTTGAACCCGGGTAGTGGACCCATAGTTGACTATAAAATTCTCTTCACTTTTGAATGTATTTGAAAGCTTTGATGAGAAAAGTTATGAATAATCAATCTGGCAGGCAGTTCCACTCCCACTCTTCTCACTGAGCAAGCAAGCCCCAGAAAGACCATGGGAGGGACACAAGAATTTTCAGCAACTAAGGGAGCCCAGGAAAGGAAGTTTCTTGTGGGGTCCTATGTAGATACCAAAAGTCATTCTAGAGTTTACAACATGGCACTTAAACACACGTGACAAGTACTTAGCAGCAAGCTCTTGCAGAGGGAGAAAAGCCACTTTGCTGGACTGACCATTCTCTCCAGAGAATACCAACCCCCCATATGACATCCTCCCAAGGGACATGTAGGAGCAATTTTGTCTCTAAGGGATTATTACTTTAAGCACTGATTTTAAAAGTTTACCCTCACTTTTCATATCCTGCAAAAGAGGAAAAAAAGTTTACCTCCAAGAAAGACGTGAAATTTTACTCATCCTGCAAGGAGTCCAAGTCCCTGCCAACCCTGCCTCAGGACTTCATTGTAGGTGAGAAAACATCAACTTCTATCTTGTTTAACCCACTGCCATTCACAGTCTGTTCTGCTAGAAGTAGCAAAACTTAAACCAATTAACCCAGAAATAAATGCTGCTTTCTCTTGGAAACCTGACCAAACAGAACAAGGCCCACATCATTATAGACGCTCCAGTGACAGTTTGTACTTCTGTCCTTCTTAGTTCAGAGCATTGAATATGCTTCCTCTGAATCCAAACTTTTTTTTTTTTAAGATTTTATTTATTTATTCGACAGAGATAGAGACAGCCAGCGAGAGAGGGAACACAAGCAGGGGGAGTGGGAGAGGAAGAAGCAGGCTCTCAATGGAGGAGCCTGACGTGGGGCTCGATCCCAGAGCTCTGGGATCACGCCCTGAGCCGAAGGCAGACGCTTAACCGCTGTGCCACCCAGGCGCCCCTGAATCCAAACTTCTGAGAACAGTGGCCAACACAGGGGACAAGGCCCTTACTCTCCCACAGCTCATGCTCTGGGCCTGCATCAAACTTTCTAAAAAGCCGGCAAAAATGAATTGAGCATCCTGCGTGACCCCAATGCCTGGAGCCAAAAATTCTGCAGGGGAGATGGAGTCATTTTCACTACTTAGAGGTAAATGAATGGAAGAATATGTAACTAATTTGGGGAATATTCAGCATCAGATAATTAAAAAAAGCATTTTTTAAATCTTATTCCCTTCTCTTGCTCTTTAAAGGGTTGGGTTCTGTCCCACTCTTGTAGAAGCAACATTTCTAACCATGGGAGAAGTTTTTGTTTTTTTTGTTTGTTTTTTTAAAGATTTTATTTATTTGACAGAGACACAGCGAGAGAGGGAACACAAGCAGGAAGAGTGGGAGAGGGAGAGGCAGCTTCCCCCTCAGCAGGGAGCCTGATGCGGAGTTCCATCCCAGGACCCTGGGATCATGACCTGAGCCGAAGGCAGACGCTTAACAACTGAGCCACCCAGACGCCCCAGAAAGTTTTGATCAAGATTTAAACTGTCCAAATAGATTTGGCCCCCTAAATCACTTTTTTAAAAAAAGTTTTTTATTTATTCATTTGAGAGAGAGCGAGAGAGCACGAGTGAGTGAGAGCACAAGAAGGGGGAGGGTCAGAGGGAGGGGAGAAGCAGACTTCCCACTGAGCAGGGAGCCCTATGCAGGGCTCAATTCCAGGATCCTGGGATCATGACCTGAGCCAAAGTCAGATGCTTAACCGACTGAGCCACGCAGGCGCCCCCCCCCACCCCAAATCACTTTTAAACAAGTGTCAAGGGACCTATATGACTGAAGATTAGTGACCTTTGTATAATGGAACCAAAAATGTCTCATACAGATTATAACCCTCCTTGATTAGCACCCTATCCTATCCTTATGATCAATAAAGGTAAAAATTACAAATAGCCAACACAGAATTAGATTGTTCCAAGTTCTCAGTAGGGTAACTTTGGACTGCTTATCACTACTGTATTTTAATGCAGGAAATTACTCCTGGTAGCCACTGCAACAAGGTAAACGTTTACCCCAATCTATGCATGAAGACTCGCCCTCACTAAGGCTAGCTGTCCCTTCCAGAAGTAAACTAGGTGCTGCTCCAAAGATTTCCCTTTCATTCACTACTTACACTTCAGAGCATAAACTTAATAGGTCAAGAGGTTAAGTAAGCACTATTTACACCAGTGCTAAGGCCACCATGACTTAACAGAGGGACAAAGAGTAACTCCACCCAACCCACTCATCCATGGGCTATTTGCCTAAGGAGCAGATGGTCAACTCAAAGGGTCAAAGCAACTTTTCCCCACTTCTCAGCAGGGTTGAGCATGTATGAAGTCCCATTTCTCACTTCAAATTCACAAAGGGAACACTGAGGAGGTAAGGACAGTCCCATTTCCAGTCACAGAATTCTGTATAATGAGTTCTTGGCCATAGAGTATACCCACAGCCAGGAATTGAGCTGATTTTCCTTAGAGCAGCCACAATTGTCTTGGGGTGGGGGTGGGGGGTCTCGTGTGCTGAGGAAAGGGTGTAAAATGTTGCAGAGAGGGACAAATCTTTTCTCACCTATGAAACCACACCTATGCCCCTAAACCACCCCAGGATCTAAGAAGCACTTTCCAGTGGAGGCCTTGGAGGAGTCTCTGATCCAGATCTCAACCTCCTCACGGAAGCACTGCCAATGCTTCTGTCTCACAGGGCTGGTGTGAAGATTTCAACACATACCAGGTTTCAAACACCTAGGTGCCTAACATATCAAGTCCTCAATAAATGATGGCTAATTTTACACACCAGGTCATCGGCCCTTCAAAGACACCAGAGCCTGAAGCTATTTTTCTGACAGTATTACCTGTATGGCCGTGAGCACTTGCTTAGAGGCAAGCAGCACACCCTGAGATCAAATGCTTCTGGTGGAAGTTGGAGGGCAGGGGGCTGTGGGAGTAAGATCTCCAAACATAAAGTGGGTTTCCAAGAAGGATGGCAAGACTGAGAGGCCAGGCAAACCTGAGGCTGAGCCCAAGACAGCTGGTGCCACGTAAAAGAGAGAACCGGTTCAAACATGCTCCACAGAGGTGCGGGGACATCAGGCTCCGAGAGGAAGGACTATCATCTCACCACACACTGGGCTGTGACGGGAACAGCTGCTACCTTGATCACAACAGAGTAAGTGCTTGCTTCTTGGATTTCACATCCAGAATTGAGTCTTAGGTAAGCCATGGAAGCCCTCACTCAACAATATTAAGTATTACCAACTCTGAGCACCAGAATATCAAAGGTACAGGGGCATCTGGGTGACTAGGCCTCCGACTCTTGGTTTTGACTCAGGTCATGATGTCAGGGTGGTGGGACTCCCCCCCCCCCCCCGTTGGGCACCCCACTCAGTGGGGGTCGGTTTCTCTGCCTGTCTCTCTCCCTCTCCCATGCTCTCTCTCCCTCTAAAATAAGTAAATGGATCTTTAAAAAAAAAAATTAAGAAAAAAAAATCAAAGGTACAGCTGCCTCAAATGGAGATGTGGATGCGGGGAGGTGGTAAACAAGAAACAGCCTACATGATAGGAGACAGAGCAAGAAAGGAGGAGGCCACTGAGGTGCAGGGAGGAAGCAGCTGTAGGACTGAAAATGTGAATCAGCTCAGGGAGGAAGGGAGACCGGGACGGTCAGGGCGAGCTCATCAGCAATCACAACAAGACACCATAAACAGCTCTTAAAACTGATAACGTGAGACATGATGCTGCAAGCATAATATTTATACATGTGGAAGTCGCAAAAGTGAAAATGATCTACAGGAAAAAAAAAAAAAGGTGGTTGCTTCCGAGAAGGAAGACTAAGTGAAGGAAGAAGTGGAGTAAAACCCTTGTTGCTTTTCATTCTAAGCTGTTTTCTGCAGGATTTTCTGTTTTAAACCATGTGTATGCATTACTTTGACTTACATTATTTTAAATGAAAGATCCTAAGACTTTTGTTTAGATCATAGCATTAGAGTTTTTATCAACTTTTACCACTGCAGCTGGCCTTATAGTGAGCTTACTTTTATTTTAAAGTCATATTTAAACTCTGCAAGTAAACTAGTCATTTAATGGCTCTGGAAAGCTGTCCAATTCTGATTTGTGGCAAATAGAACAGCTTTGATGATCACGTTAGGGCATCAGAATATGGGACTTCACAGCTAAAATATGGGATTTTTAAAGGTTTGTGTTCTCTAGGAGACCATTTAAATGCAGACACGAATATTCCAGAACCCGTAAGTCCATGAAATCCAATCTATTCTGAGAAAAGGCTCAAATCTTGAGCTCTCACAGGGCTGTCTAACTCTGAGAGAATTAACTAATGAGCATAATTAGCCAAAGAGTGTAAGGAAACAGCACATTCTATTATACCCATGCATTCTCAAGTTTAATTATGAAAAACAGTCTGGAAATTGTTGTTCTGAAACATTTAGGAAGCACAGACAGCAGAGTGAGAAGCCTAGCACATGTCAGGGAATCCTGATCAAGGATGTGATGCTAATTAGGACTCCCAGTCACTCAGGGAGCCCACAGGGGGTGAGCCAGTGGCAGTGCCTACAGCCTACAAGCCAAGGAATCCAAAGAATCTGGCTAACAAAGGATGGCAGGCAGACCAACTTGCACAAGAGATCACATTTTTAATGAAAAATAAACATAGGAACGCACCTTCCCTGACGTCATAGCTTTTAAGGGACCGACACAGCATGACGAATGGCAATGTAGATCCTGCTTTGACTTTGAGAGATTCAAGACCCTCTCTGAAAACAGCCTGGGAATTCTAAATTCCCAGAGAGCCAAAAACAAGGTTTTTCATTTAAAATTGGTTTTTAAATATTTTTCTTACAAGCCTGCAGCGAAAATGAAGATAAGTTCGGAATATTACATTTTTTTTTCCTTAAATCCGGAATATACCACGAGTCATTAAGTACAACGCTCAACATATCATTTATCACATGCCCCTCGCCCTCTACACTTTATCAATCTCGCTCTTCTCTCTCATGCACGCAACCCTTTAAAAGCACATGTTCATTCCTGGGAAACATGGCTGTCTCCAATTCTTAATTGTTCATCCCTACAACATCTCGCCCAGCAGTGCCTGGCCTTCTGAAATACTCAGAACACGACTGATAGATTTTATTTTTTCATTCATTAAGTTGCATTCAGACTCAGCCAGGCCCATGTCCCTTAAAGCACGTCCCTTCTCCTCTCTCTGGTTTATGTCAAAATAAAAGCTCCTGCTAGCATTTATTCACGACTTTAGACACTTACAGAAGTGTCAAGATTTCAGGTAATTTCTCATATTCTAATACCTTTCAGACAAATGTCTCTGTTGTTGTTTGATCTAGTTTTTCCCTAAAAAGCTCAGTGAAATAAATATCTCCTGGAAGCAACCCAACTGAACCATACAAATCAGGCAATAAACCAATAAACCCAGTTGAGTTGACAGAGGGAATACAAGGTAAGTCTGTCAAATATTCATTTAAGTTTCCAGAAAATAGGAATGTTAAAGGAAAGCCAGAAATCACTGGGGGAGGAATTCCAAAGGACCGAACCACTGTGTTCCAATCAATGTGGGCCAGAGTATAATTTCACAGAACTTTCCAAAGCAGCTGGGATTATGTCGGCATCCTGAGATAGGTGTTTTAGTTGCTCCTTCCCCATACTATTTTCCTGTCCTAGTCATTCAGTCCTCCACCCATGCTGCCCCCATACACACCCCTACACGCCACAGAGAAATAAATGGAAAGCACAGTTTTCCATTCTATACGGACGCAGGGCATAAGAATGCACTTGGCACACTGCTTTCAGATCTGAAATCCCAGGAAAGGCTTAGGTCTGCCATGTTTCCTGCCCACTGTGCCCAGGCCCTTTCATCAAACAGGACTGCCTAGTGCCCCCTGCAAGTCCCTATAGGACAAAATGCACAACCAATGGGTCCTGGGCAGGACAGCTCCCTTACTCTTGCCCACTCTGTGTGCCTGTGATCTCACTGCTCTCAGCTCCGAGCTTTCAGCTGTACCTTCCACCCTTACCCAGCCCTACCCTCCTCACACACAATCTTTACATTGGCTTCCCTGGAGTCAGGCATCCAGGCCTCCACATCCCTAGCTCTCAGTGTTCCCACGTCACAGGTACACACTTACCTGTCAGACACCACCTGGTCAGAGGCTGCGAAGGGAAGATTCTGTACCCCTTTTTCCAACAACTTAAAACACTGTTGAGTTTATTTTACATGGATTGCAAGGTGGCTCAGAGCCCAATTTCATGGTCATGTGAATAAGCCATTTTTGAGGGGTTTCCCAACAGAACTATCCCTTCTCTTCTGTTTGACCTCTGACCTCTCAGGTTCAACTAGGCTAGTTGTCAGCATTTTCTAGAAATAGCTGATGTATAACCACAGTAAATTTCTATCCTGCTTCAAAGGAAGGACACAGTTTTGGAGGCAGAAGAGCCTTAAGCAGTCAGTCATGTATGCCAGTATGCTCCATATGTCAGTCATCAGGCCAGTGCTGGCTAGTTCATGGCTAACAGTGCCTGGCCAGCAGAGCAGTGACAGGTAGGAGAGGAAGAGCATTTTCATAATGCTAAAAACGTACAAACTAAAGACAAGTTTATGACATTCCTACTTTTTGTATTAAAATACTTCCTTCATGAAATGTTAGATGGTAGTTTTTTAAATCCTTAATTATGAAAAATTCTAAACACAAAATAGAAAGAAAAGATATAAATATAGTGAACCCTCAGGCACTCATCCAGGCTGAATAATCACCAACTTTGTATATACATAGCCAAAAATATATATTAAAAATTGGTCATGAAATTTTTTTTCCCCTATTTTACAAAATCTCAAAGTGTGGAAATGACTGGGCTGGGCCAGCATACATTTTACAGATGAGTATATGAAAACTAGCAAAGATTAACCTGTCCCCAGTTATGCAGCTGGTCAGGAACAGAACCTGTAAGCCTGGTGTGCCATGATATGGTTTTTGAGTGTGGGGCAAAAACCAACGCTTCTTAACCTGTCAAAGGTCGATCCAGGCATACCAGGGACCTACAGAAGATCACCTTTGTTCCTGCTGAGGGTACACCACACATGCTACTTGGGATCATGCAGCCCCACCCAGGACTATCGAAGGGGGAAACCCATAACCTATACCCAAAGCTTATCTCCTGTTAGAGTAACTGTGTGCCATGCCTAGAGGGCTCCAGGAACCACCAACCAGTTTCATGGTGCAAAGACTACTAGAATTTTCTACATTAATTCCTTATCCAATCCTTCAAAAATGAAAAGTTTAGGGGGCGCCTGGGTGGCACAGCGGTTAAGCGTCTGCCTTCGGCTCAGGGCGTGATCCCGGCGTTATGGGATCGAGCCCCACATCAGGCTCCTCCACTATGAGCCTGCTTCTTCCTCTCCCACTCTCCCTGCTTGTGTTCCCTCTCTCACTGGCTGTCTCTATCTCTGTCAAATAAATAAATCTTTAAAAAAAAATTTTTTTTTAAAAATGAAAAGTTTATAAAACAAACAGGTGTGAATAAATGAGAATTCATGCAGAAAGGCTAAAAACAGCTCCTCATCCCATTTTGCAGGCCCTATCTTCACCCCACCCAACTAAAAATGGTGGAAAAAATAAACAGCATTGTAAAGAGCAAGACCATCAGCGACATGCCTGCCTCAGAAAATGTCAAATCAGACAGTGAAAGGGACAATGTTTCAACACTTGCATTTTATCAATGCAGGGGAGCAGCTAATGATAAGAAGATATATTTTTTCAAGGACTCACCTGAATTCTCAGTTTATGTAAAGAGTTGATTTCCCTGAAGATATCCTAAAGCATCTGAGAAGCCTTCCAGCAGCAATACCTAAAATAGTAATAAAAATCATCGAAATCGAGTTATGTTAGAAATGTCAGTTTTCATAGGAAAAAAAAATGTATCTACACATTTGGTCGTCCCCCCCGCCCCAAGCATGAAAGGAAGTAACTCAGGAAACAATGAATTTCCGCTACAACACATGGGCTGGGAATTCTCTTTACCAACAGGGAATTGAGGTCCCAAGACAGTTACTTCAAAGACCAAAATTATGTTACTGTTGGCAAAGAGGCAAAAACACATTTTTCCCCCTTTCCTGTGGTAGAAGTAGCACTTCAAATTTAACAAAGACCAAATGTATACATTTCCTCACCCACTTGCTCCCACCCCCCCCGTGTTTAAAACAAAGATTAGACATTCTTAGTCTTTTTAAAATTAGCTTATATGAGCTCTTCTTGTCTCGTTCACCCTTTTCCTACTTAGTTTCTCTTCTACCGTGTCTGTGAAGTGGCTCCTTCTTGCCTCAACTGATTTCACGTCATTCCCAGTTCTCTGAGCCACTCAAAACAAACCATCTAGCACCTCAGTCCCTGGAAACCCAATTGGAAGCCAAGAAGATCCATCGACTGCAAAAATCAAGATGTCTCAGCCACAGTTAACAAGCAGATATCTGAGTGACAACATACATGTGATTCAATGAAACAGAACAGCCAGACACAGAACCAAGTATTCAAAACAGACCAAGTACATGGAATCATATCTGGGTAGTGTGTGAGTCTGGTTCATAAACAGTGCTGGTTAGCTATCAAGGAGGGAAGAATCTAGATCTCTACCTATGAAAACAAACTCCAAATAGAATCAGGTGAGTACTAGAAGAATATACCAATAATTTTATAATATACAGACAGAAAAGGCCTTTCTAAACATGACATCAGGGGCTCCTGGCTGGCTCAGTCCATACAGTGTGCAATTCTTGACCTTGGGGTTGTGAGTTTGAGCCCCATGCTGGCTGTAGAGATGGCTTAAAAATAAAATCTTTAAAAAAATAAATAAAAATAAACCTGACATCAAATGCTGAAACTATAAAGGACTGAGACATTTGGCTAGCTACCTTTTTAAAGTCTCCAATTAATGAAAAAAAAATAAATCTCAAATTTATGAATGGGAAAATTAAGTCAAAAATAAAAGCAAAGAACAAAAGGTATTTCCATCAAAAGGTGAAATAAGAAACTAGGTAAGATATTTACACAGCAGACATATAAAGGTTGCTATCCTTATTAAGCAAAACATTAAGCAGTAAGAAAATACTCCCCTCAAAATGGATAAAGCCAATAAACTTTCCATGAGAAGAATTATAATAGCAATAAACATATGAAAAGATAATCAACTACACTAACAATGAAAAAATACATCTTTGGGGCACCTGGGTCTCAGTGGTTAAGCACTGCCTTCATGACCTGCCTTCGGCTCAGGTCATGATCCTGGGGTCCTGGAATCGAGCCCCGAATCCAGCTCCCTACTCAGTGGGAAGCCTGCTTCTCCCACTACCCCTGCTTGAGCTTGCTCTCTGACAAAAAATAAAATCATTAAAAAAAAAAAAGAAAGAAAGAAAAAATATACCTTTAAAAGAAGATTGAGATATTTTTTAACCTGTCAGGCTGATAAAGATGTCAAAGACTGACAATAGCCAGCGTTACAGACATAGCTCATGATTTTGTCCTTATTTTATTAATGTCCACTAATTTTATTTTGTCCACGTGTAAAATGACACATTCTTTGATCCAGCAATACCACCTCTAAGAATTTACTCAAAGTAGTTAATTGTCTAAGCGGAAAGATGGACATACATAGCATTATTAGTAATTATGAAGGAAAACGAGTCAATGCCCTCAAGGTTCACAAATAGGAGACATGTGAAACAAACCATACAGACTCTGGAAATAATGATGGAGATCTGTATTTATTGATATGAAAAGATACCCATGTGAATAAAATAGGTCAATGACCATGCACACTATGATTCCATCTGTGCATGCGTGTGAATGTTCCCAGATGTCTTAAGACTTATCTAGAAGGATGTTTATCAAAATAGTTACAACTACCCTGGATTATCAGAATTTTAGAGGATTTTCATTTCTTATACTGTTTGAATTTCTTATAATGAGCATGATTTTTCCAAAGAATACAATGGAGCCGTATTTAAATCCCATGCTCAAGTGTCAAGTGTTACACTACATAGATTTCTACTTGCTTTCTGTCAGCTTTCCTCTCAACTTACTGACATTTGTATCACAAATGTGCTTGTAATGAACACCAATTAGAGTTCCCTGTCTCATCTCCAGCTCCTGTTCATTCCCCAGAGCCAGTTTGTCTTTGCATTTGGGTTCCTAAGACACACCTGTATCCTTATTATAAATGTCCCCCCATTTTTTTTTAAGGTAAGCAGGTCAATTCAGTTGGTTACTTGTGACCAAATGATTACCACATAATACAGCGCTTTTTATTTTCCATCTTCTCAATCATCCCATCCCATTTAAAAACAGAACAGCAAACCCTGCAATCACAAGAATGAAGATTTATCACATAAAATGTCATGTAATGTTTATGACCTACAGCTGAAGAAACTGAAGCAAGAGACTCAAAGCTAGTGCAACAAAGGCAAAACTATTTCAAGAGACAGGTAGATTCATCCCTGACTAGTAAGAGAACTGATGAAAAGAGTATTTGAATAAAAATAAAAACAAATGGGACATACTTGTCCAGATGGGCCATTTCTATGGTTAAAATATTCTCCACTATGTTTTAACCACTTCACTGATTTATTTTTATTGGATTATGTTTATCTATGAAAAGCCTTTTTTTCTATTTAGACCATAAAATACAGTAATGTTTTCCCATAATGGGACCATTATGTTCAATTTATCTCCAGCAAACAAATTTATTCTTCTCATTGCCCTATTTTTAAAGGTTGAGAAGTTCCATATAATGCATGAATCCTCCTAATACCATAATTGTAAACCTGGTTAAAAAGCTATAATCCCGGGGGGGATTAAAGATGGCGGAGGAGTAGGGGACCCCTTTTTCAGCCGGTCCCCTGAGTTGAGCTGGATAGGTACCAGACCAGCCAGGAATATCCACGGAATCAGCCTGAGACGCAGGAAGACACATCTGGATCTCTACAAATGAACATCTCCAGCGCTGAGTATCGAGGTACGAAGCGGGGAGCCGTGAAACCACGCACAGATATCCGAAGCTAAACAGAAGGGGGAGGGAGCCGCAGTGTCAGGGCGCCGGGAAGCGGTAGCCACCT